>NC_134791.1:56989914-57022414 GCF_046742065.1 Oratosquilla oratoria
TTTATTGTTTCTTTCTGTGTTACTCTTTTGTACCTTTGAAAATGTCTAAATAGACGAAAACGTTCGATATCTGTTTTATCAATTTCCCGGTGGTTTCTGCAAATATATACATATATATATATATACATATATATATTTTCTTTTATATTTATATATATATAATATATATACACTATATATATTATATATATATATATATATATATATATATATATATATGCAAGCAATCACATCACCGTGATACAAAAATGCAAAATAACCACAGGAGAAGGTAAACTTGTAGACAGTAAGTACTTTCGTTTATTACATCTTCAGACTAAATGAAAGAGATACAGAGTTGTGTTTAAATGTAAGTATCAGGTAGCAACCGTAGGGGGGGGGGGCGAGACAATAAAATGCGGGAAGGGGGATGACCTTACCGCTATCGACCTGACCAACACATAAGGTTCAATCTGACGGAAACATTTTGGTCACCATTTGAGTTATCAATTTATCATATTCAAAATGTCCATAGCTTGAATTTATATTTTTTATCAAACGTGCCTGATATTAAGCAGGTTTCTTTTATATTTCTTTCTTGTAGGCTTTTCCTTTGGATAAAATTGTTGCCTCAGGCCAATTAATATGATGGTTGTATAATGCTTTATGTTGAAATAACGCATTTTTTTCCTGGGCAAATCTCACACTATATTTATGTTGGGAAATCCTTGTTTCCAAGTTTTTCCCAGTTTTTCTAATATACATTTTTTTACAATCTTGGCAAGGAATTTTATAGATCACACCGTTGTTGTTAGGCGGGCTGTGCTTAATTAAATTTTTCTTAATGGTGTGGTCATATTTAAAAGCAACTTTGATATCCAATTTCTTGAGTAAGTTGATAATACTAAGAAAACTTTCATGAAAAAGAAGAACAAGTGTAAAGTTGTTTATGGTTTCCTTGTTCTTGATTGCATGCTTTGCAAAGCGTTTCTTGGGAGTATTGCGACACTGATTAAGAATATGAGTGGGATATTTTAACTTTTCCCCAATATTCCGGATAGTTCTAATTTCGTCATCAATAAATTCAGGATCTGAAATCCTGTAAGCTCTCAAGTACATGGAAATAAAAACCTTTATTTCTCTCTGTTCACAGGAATACTCATTTCTCGATACTACTCTTTATATAACAAGAGACGCATGCATTACTCATAATGTCTCACCTTTTCAGAAGGACACTTAGAAGACGATAATGGCGCTTCAGTACTTGATTTTGGCCTTTGTATTATGTAGCAGCGGCTCCAGTGCGGCTGCTACTGTCAGAGGTAAGGTGTTAGTCATGGTTCAGGTTGATAACTTAGGCAACGAGATAAGATGGTACCTTCCAAATAGGATTTTCTTTGGAATAGTATTTCATTATGTATTTGTCAAAGTCTTTTTTTTATGCCAGTACTTCTGTAGAAGCAAATTGATCTCGTTGGTATTTTTTTTCTTAAGTGTTGTTTGAAGAACCTAAATCTACCCGCATTGTAGCAGTCTGAGGTAGAGACTTTATCCCTTGTTACAGATGACAGCCTCAACCAGTACATCGACCTAGTTTTGGACAACGTGCAAATCATGATAGTAAATGAAGGTTTTGACCCTGCAGTGCTGCCCAACTCCACCATGGCTTTCAACCGAACGGTGAGTCTTGTTCTTGATCCAGGGCTCAGAATATACTGTATTTGAGGGTGTGCACATTTTTTTTTCCAGGTGACCTTTACATAAATGAGCCACACCATGTGTTTCTTTCTGTTTTAGTATATGAGTAGTGAGCGTACTTGTGTACATGTATTTATGCACACACACACACACACACACACACACACACACACACACACACACACACACACACACACACACACACACACACACACACACACACACACACACACACACACACACACACACACACACACACACACACACACACACACATACACACACACACACACACACACACACACACACACACACACACACACACACACACACACACACACACACACACACACACACACACACACACATACACACACACACGCACACACACACACACACACACACACACACACACACACACACACACACACACACACACACACACACACACACACACACACACACACACACACACACACACACACACACACACACACACACACACACACACAATACTAAGAAGTGTAGTATAATGGAATTTGTAAAAAGCAAAAAAAGAATAATAGGATCATATAAATTGGGAGAAGAAGGAATAAAAAAAGTAGAAAATGAGAAGGACCTGGGAGTCATTATTATGAATAATATGTCACCTGAGAAACATATAAACAAGATTTTTGGAGAAACTTATAATTTAATAAGAACAATCAAAATGGCATTTACATACCTGGATGAAGAAATGGTGAAGAAAATACAGAAAATACTAATCACTTTGATAAGACCAAGATTGGAATATGCAGCAACGATGTGGTCACCAAGTACAAAAAAATGTATAGCAAAACTTGAAAGAATACAAAGAGCAATTACAAAATTGGCACCAACTCTCTCAAAACTATCATATGAAGAGAGACTAGCAAATCTTGAGCTATAGACACTAGAGCCAAGAAGGGAGAGAGGAGATTTGATAACTATTTACAGAATCATGAAAGGCATAGAAACTATTGATAGAGAGGATCTGATAAAATGGAATGATAGAAATACAAGAGGACACGGAAGGAAAATCAAGAAAGACAGCTATAGAAGAGATCTGAAAAAGAACAGCTTTCCTCACAGAGCAATAGATATTTGAAACAAGTTAGATGAGAAAGTGGTGTGTGCAAAAACAATACATAAATTTAAAAACAGTTTAGATAAAATGAGATATGAAGACGGGAGACCACGAGCATAGCTCCCCTTCCCGTAAAATACAACTAGGTAAATACAACTAGGTAAATACACACACACACACACAATAAACTAATGAGGAAGATAGAGTCAATAGGTGGCATCAGAGGAAAATTATTGGAATGGATGAGACTTCCTGTCTAGGAGGAAAATGAGAGTAGTATTTAGAGATAAATTCTCAGATTGGGAGGAAATGAAAAGTGGTGTCTCGAAGGGATCAGTACTGGCCCCGATCATGTTTACCATATACATAAATGACATGGATGAAGGAATAGAGTGTTATATAAATTGCTTTGCAGACGACGCAAAAATACTAAAGAAAGTAAAATCTGAGGAGGATTGTAACTCATTACAATAAGACTTGGATAAGATCTGGTAATGGACTCAAAAGTGGGAAGTGAAATTCAATATCAAGAAATGTTAGTGTAATGGAATTTGGAAAAAGTAAAAACAGAATATCGAGAGATTACAAAACTGGTGAAGAAGAGGTCAAAAAAGTAAACTCGAAAAAAGACCTTGGAGTGATGATCAGCAAAGACTTGACACTGGATAAACATATTAATAAAATAGCCGGAGAAACCTACAATTTATCAAGGTCAATAAAAGTGGCATTTGCCAGTCTGGACGAGGAAATGATTAAAAAAAAAAAACAATAACTACACTAATAAGACCAAAACTCGAGTACGCAGCAACACTATGGACACCCTGTACCAAAAAGAATATAAAAGAAATAGAAAGAATACAAAGAGCAACAACAAAATTGGCACCAACTCTTTCCAAAATGACATATGAACAAAGACTGTCCAAATTAGAATGACCAACTCTGGAACAAAGAAGGGAAAGAGGAGACCTACTAACTATCAGTATAATTATGAAGGGAATGGAAATCTTAGATAAGAATGATTTATTGAAATGGGACAATGGAAAAACAAGAGGACACACACACACACACACACACACACACACACACACACACACACACACACACACACACACACACACACACACACACACACACACACACACACACACACACACACACACACACACACACACACACACACACACACACACACACACACACAAGCAAGCGACGGCCGACGGCCGACGTTCATAGATTTAGCCATTAAGAGTACCATTAGATGGAATTATTTGCCAATTGAGTGAATAGGGGGAAGGGGGGTGGGGGGTAGACAGCGCAATTCGAAGTCACTGTTGAGGAAAAAAAGTGGTTTCAAGTTAGGGAGAGAGTCAGAGAGGGAAAATACTCGTAGCCATTTTTCATCACTGGCGTCGCTCATAACAGGAACACAGGAAGATAAAGACTAATTATTTTTTGTTTACGTTACAAAGTGTTGTCATTGTTGTTATATTTACACTGAGAATGGAAAAATTAAAAGGTTTCCATCAAAGATGAGTAATTTCATTAGGGAAATTGATCATTGTGATGCTAGAGACAAAATAAAAGAAAAATATATGTTTCGAGATTGATGCAACTTTTCCTTGGAGGTACGCGAAATTGCAGTTGATTTAAAACGATTAAAAGTTTTACTTTCTTCCCATGAGGCAATATTACATTACATAAAGCGAAACTCTGATCAAGAAAAAGAAATAAGCCTGGCTAAGAAAGCAAAGGTTACCAAACTAAATAGGGAATATGAAACTTTGACAGGTGAGAGAAAGTCTTCTTAATACATACAATTACCAATAGCTTTTCCCCTTACAAGGGATGTAGCCATAGTCAAAGGCATAAATCCACTCCCATCCATTTCATCCCTACGTACTCCACTCCCATTCACCACCCTCACTCTCTCTCTCTTTTCTTGGTTCTTCCTGGATGACGGGTCATCCCCGCATCTCACCCACTACCCTGGGTCAGAAGCAATGTAGCAAGACACAACACATCTACAGCAAGGGCACTTCATTTAATTGGGGACTCCCCTCCTTCTCTGTCCCTTCATGCAGAAAATAAAAAGAAGAAGACGAGGAGAAATCCCCTCGGGCTGCGTCAAAATATCATTCATACATACTCCCTCCCCCTCCCCTCCCCCTATCCCCCATGCATCACAGCATCATCCATACACAATCATTCTGCACTCACCCCTATCTTTCTTCTCCCTTTCTTCCTCAACAGAGATTCCCCTCTTTCTCAATGCCCCATTACCCAATCCATCCATCTCATCCTCGGCCGCCCCCTCATGTTCACTCCCTCCTTACTCATGCTCACTCTCTCCACTTCTGTCTCTTTTATTCATTACAGTGCATGTGGAAATTATATATAAAGAATTCAACACAGTGACTTTGTAAACTATACATGAACAGTGTATTAGTGGTGGGCTCCATGTGATTTTTTTTTCTTCATCCCATGTAGTCTCCGGCTTGGCATTCTGCCTGGATTTTAGATATCTTCATCATCTACTGTATATTAATTAGACGTTTGACTACTGTTCCTGTGTGTGTATGTGTGTGTGTGTGTGTGTGTATATGTGTGTGTTGTGATTCTTCTGGAGGCCGGAATGGGAAAGGATTAATGAACATATTTCATCTACGCAGATCGTCTCCGTCTGCCGGTTTCAGTTCCCTACCTTTTCGCACTGGCTGTACTATTCATTAGTGTTCAATCTTGCGTATATACGTTTTTGTTAGTTATGCATGTATGTCATGTAGTGTTATTGTAATAATTGATCAATAATTTATTTCTCTGGACAGGCTGTTACTTATGTTAGAACCGGCCATATTTTTACGTCTTGTTGCTTATGTCATTGGCGGCCATATTTGTGACGTCACATTTCAGCCATATTGACTTCTTTTTTCTGTATAGTTATTCCTTGCGGTGCCGTTTTCCTCTGCTGTGTGTCATAGAAAATTGGTGCTTTTCTTTATGAACATTTTTACAGCAAAGATTGTTGGCCCAGGTTTATCCGCGCAGGGCGTATTTGTTTCTGTAAGCGATCGCCACAATTGATGTATGTATTAAGAATTTCTCCTTGTTTTTGTTTTAATGGTATTAATGAGTGGATTACTGTTACCTTGGTCAACTTTAAATATGTCTACTAAGAGTAAATTGTCTTCGTTTATGAGTCTCCAAACTCCATCTCAGACGATGGCTCATACATTTATCCTTTTGCATCAGGATCTTTCTATAGTTAAGTTTTAGGGTCAGGATTGCCAGTATAAGTCTGCAGAATTTATTCGTCGGTGCAAAGATAGTATAATTAATACTAACGTTACTACTGGGCCAGAAAAAAAATCTTATTAGTAAGGTCTCAAATTGCACCTAACTCATTGGCAGCTAAAATGTTGTCAGCTTCATGTCTTGACCCCAAAACTTTGAAACAAAATTATGATACTTGTAAAGCTAATTTCCTCAAAATATTTTCTAGCACATCTGTAGGTGATGATTTTCAAAGGTGCTTTAAGTTGGTTGATGTCTTTACTTCCCGATTGGGCACTCTTAACTACATGCGTGCTCAGGCCCAGGCCAGCAAGAGCGCTTTCAATGTCTGAGTGTCATTGTTTCATTCAGATTGAGTGAATAAACATGCTATCACTTTGGATAGGTTCCATTTTATTTAGAAATTTCTTTTTTATATACTATTACTGGTGCCTTTTCACAGAAGAGCAGCATCTTCTCTCAGCTATAAGTCCCAGTCGTCTTTTGCGAGATGTGTGTATGTATTTACCTAGTTGTATCTTACATTAAAAGAGGAGCTATGCTCGTGGTGTGTGTGTGTGCGTGTGTGTGTGTGTGTGTGTGCGTGTGTATGTGCGTGTGTGTGTGTTTGTGTGTGTGTGTATCTGTGTTTGTGTATGTGTTTGTGTGTGTTTGTGTGTGTGTTTGCGTGTGTGTTTGTGTGTGTGTGTTCGCGTGTGTATGTGTGTGTGCTTGCTTATCTGTATAATTGCACTTTTCATATACTCGTATATTGCAGAAGAGGTTGTACAAGAGATTGGTTGTAAAGTAGGACTTGGAAAACATATGAGAACACAAGGAAAAAAGGTGATAGGGAGGGATTGGTGGTAGCAGTAGCGCTAAGAAAAGGAAGGTGATGGGAAATGAAAATGGAGAAGAAAGAAGAAAAGATGAGGTTCAAGTAGTATTGAAAATTATGAGAGCAGGTAAGGCACCTGGGTTAGATGGGCATCATGCGGAGTGTCTGAAGAAGGGAGATGCAGTAATAGTGAACTGGTTGTTATGGTTGTTTAATGTGTGAATAAGGGAAAGTAGAGTGCCGGAGGATTTTAGGAGTGCCTATATACGAGTAGTTCCGCTTTACAAGGGACAAGGGGACAAATGTGAGTGTAGTAGTTTCAGAGGGATCAGACTTTTGAGTGTAGTTGGGAAGGCTTTTGGGAGAGTTTTAATTGATGGGACTGGGAAAGGAACAGAGGGAGTAATTGGTGAGGAACAGTATGGGCTTAGGGAAGGTAGGGATGACGTGGATCAGATATTTGTGGGAAGGTAGACATGCAAGAAAGGTTTACGAAAAGGTAGACATGCAAGAAAGGTTTACGAAAAGGTAAGGATATTTTTAAGGCCCTTGTGGATTTGGAAGAGGCCTATGATAGGGTAGACAGGAAGGCACTGTGGGAGGTTTTGCAGATATATGAGATTTGGGGGAAAGCTGTTAAGGGCAGTCAAGAGTTATTACGAGAGTAGTAGAGCCTGTGTTATAATGGGAAATGGAGGGAGCGAGCGGTTTGAGGTAAAGGTGGGGCTGGGTCATATATGTGTCATGTCGCCATGGCTGCTCAGTGTGTACATGGATGGGGTGGTGCGGAAGGTGAATGCAGGGATAATGGGCAGGAGATTGGAGATGGTTAAAGAAAATGGAGAAAAGTGGGAGGTGAGCAGCTGTTGCTTGCTGACGGCATTGGCCTTGTGGCAGGGTTAGAGGGGGGTTAAAGAAATTAGTGACGGAGTTTGGGATGGTATGAGATAGGAGAAAGTTGAAGGTAAATGCTGGTAAAAGCACTGTGATGAGATGTAGAAGGTGAGATAATGGCAGCGGGTTGGAAATGAGTGTTAAAGGAGAGAGGCTGGGGGAAGTGGACAGCTTTTAGTAATTGGGGTCGCATGTGGCAGGAAAGGGAAAAATGAAGGCGAAGGTAAATTGTAGACTGAAAGAAGTAACTAAAAAGTGGAAATAGGCATTCGGAAATGGGTGCAAAGAGGAGACTATATGAAGGGATAATTGTGCCGACGACACTGTATGGAGTAAACTTGAATCTTAGGAGAGGTAGAGGTGAAAAGTTTCAATGTGTTTGAAATAAAATATCTGAGAGGTATGGTAGGAGTTACAAGATTGGATAGGGGGAGAAACGAGGAAGTGAGAAGGAGAGCGGTGGTGGAAAAGAATTTGGCAAATAGGGTTGACGAAAAAGTGTTGGGATGCTTTGGACACGTAGGAAGGTTGAGTGAAGAAAGATTAGTAAAAGAGATGTGGAAGGCAGAGATGGATGGAGTGAACTTAAGGGAACGATCGAGGATGAGATAGAAGGATAAGGTAAAAAAGGCCGTTGAACAAGGAAGGGAGAGGACAGGAGATAGGGATGAGTGGAGGATGGGTGTGTATAGATGATACTAGATGAGAGGAAGGGAGAATGTGGTGGATAACGGGGTAGGGAGTGGTTATGTGTGAATGATATTTTGACGCAGCCCGAAGGGATTTCTCCCTGTCTTCTATATATTTTTTTTTTGCATGAGGGGACGGAGGGGGCGGGGGTAGGTTGCTCGCCGATTAAGTGAAGTGGCCTTGCTATGGATGTACTATGTCTTGCTACATTGGTTCTGGTCCAGGGCAGTGGGTGGGATACAGGGATGGCCCGTCATCCATGAGGAGCTAATATGAGAAGGAGGAAAGGGTGGTGGATGGTAGTGGAATGGATGAGAGTGAAATGCGTGGGAGTGGTTATGTACCTTTTGACTTGGCTACCCCCCTAATAAGGGGAAAAGGCCCTTGGTATATAGATAGATCTATATATACTATATATGAAGAAGAGGAAGAAGGTGAGGAGCCCACGGAAGGAGTGCGGGTTTCGAACCCACAAGCAAGCGAATGCGAGACCAACTTGCTTCCGATTGCGCCACCAGCGCATATCATCCACAACGAGCTCAGGTAAAAGGTAAAACGAATTGGTATAGGATGGATATGGGATGGGTGAAGGGTGGATGCATACCTTGGTTGGCCCCTCCCTTATTAACGGAGGTATATGTATGTATATGTTTAATACTGATAACCCACTTTCGGAGAAGAATAAGCGAAAGTATAAAGATCTATATATTTCGATCACTAACTGTGATCCTCTTTAGCATCTGCTGAAGAGGATCACAGTTAGTGATCGAAATATACAGATCTTTATACTTTCGCTTATTTTTCTCCGAAAGTGGGTTATCAGTATTATTTTACCAATGTGCTACGACATGACTTTGTTGTGGATGTATATGTTTATTTATTGTCTCCTACAACTCCAGTTTAAATTTTGCATTTCTTTAATTCTCTATAGATCTCTACTATTTCAGGTGATAGTTTCCTTCATTTATATATACATTTTTCTATCTGGACCGAAATTTCATGACACTTTTATCTTTTGTTTTCTGGAGTTTTCTTTATTGAACTTTAAAAAAATAAAAGATGATAACGTCTTTCATGTGTATGTAGAGGTTAGGTGCTTTGACTTGGACACACTTTATAAGGGGAAAAGGACTTTTGGTTAACATGTTTTCTTAGATCTTTATGTTGTATATTTTCGTTCTCCCGTGGCATCTTTTAAAAAATTATCACATATCCTCTCATAATATTTTTCCTCTAATTTTCATATCACATCTCGTTCTCTTTTTTTGTAGCTTTTCATTTTCTGTTTGGGGTTTTCCATAGAATTTGCACAGAATCATCATAACGCTTTTCCTCTTTTTTCCACAAAGATCAGCTTTCGTCTACTGAGTACCTATCTTATTGTATTCCTTTTGGGATTTATACCACAGAAATTTATTTCAAGCTAGGCCTTAGGCATTGCTTTGTTATTTATCTTCACCACTTCTAGACCAATTTATGCTTTTCTGACTATGATAATTATATATACGTTCGTTGCCGTCTTCCACCTCTATCAGCTTCAACTTTGCCAGTATACGATTGCCTGAATTGGTTGAATATTTAATTTTTTTCTATGTTGAATGTTTGGTTCTAGTTATTAGCAATATAATATTCTTTTTTTACAGTTCTTATCTTTGAATTTCGTCCTTTTGAGTCTCTTATTTTCTTTTTCCTCTTTTTCTAAGATCCACTGATTACAATCACCATATGTACATTATATTCACCACCTCCTTTCATCTGTCACCTTGGGATTCATCGATACCTCAGATACGATGCTTTGAGTTAGACTGATATTTAGAATATTTTTCCATAATGAATGTTTTGTTTATTTCCATCTAATGTAAGATCTTTTATCGTTCTCAGGTTATGTCTCGTCATCACTAGTCGTTTACTTTAATTTCCTTAAACCCATTGAATATTTCTGATCCCCTTTCAAACTTTACAAAGGATTACAAAGGCGGAGCATGCCGACAGGAGACCTTTTGATCCATATCTAGGTCGGATGAAAAAAAAAAAAAAAAAAAATCATATTAATGATAAATTAAAACTATAATAATGTAAAAATAACAAATAGAATACATAAATAAATGCATAGGTATAGTTGAATAACAAACAAAAAGGTAAATAGTAAATGATTATAAATTGACATATAACTAATAATAAATGAAAATCAGACAGACAAATTATAACAAAACAAAAACAAATAATATAACATAAATTATAATCATTACAGCATCTTACTTAGGTATTTATCTAAATGATTCTTAAAGCTTCGAACTGAACTACATTGCACTACCTGTGCAGGAAGTTTATTCCATTCATTAACTACACGGTTGGCAAAGTTGTTTCTACCTACTTCCAAATTGAATCTATTTCCGGACAGTTTGAGACCATTGTTTCTTGTCTGATTCTCATTCAATGTGAAAATTTGGTCACTTTTGATGTTGTCAATTCCCTTTAAAATCTTAAAGACCTGTATCAAGTCACCTCTGAGTCTACGCTTTTTTAGGGAAAACAGATTCATGTGCTTAAGTCGATTTTCGTATGATTTATTTTTGATATTTGGAATCAGTTTTGTGGCTCGCCGTTGTACTTTTTCCAGTCTGTCAATGTCTTTAATGAGATTCGGTGACCATACGGAAACAGCATATTCCAAATGTGGACGAACTAACGATTTATATAGCTTGTTAATGAGTGATGGACTTTTGAAATCAAAAGATCGCGCAATCAATCCCAGAATCTTATTTGCTTTCTCAGAGGCTGAAATACACTGCTTGGATGATTTGAGGGCGTTACTGATAATTACGCCGAGATCTTTTTCACTATCCACTTTTGTTAACGAATTTCCAAATAACTTGTAATCGTACTTACTGTTATTTTTACCTATGTGCATTACCTTGCATTTACTTGTGTTAAATTTCATTAGCCACTTTTCAGACCATTGCTGTAATTGATCTAAATCTTCTTGAATATCTAATTGGTTTGAGTGATCATTTGCCACTCCGCATAGTTTTGTATCATCAGCAAATTTGGAAACAGTAGATTTTAGTCCATTGTCTATATCATTTATATATACTATGAATAGAAGTGGCCCAATAACGGAACCCTGAGGAACTCCACTTGTACAATTTTTCCATCCAGAAGTTTTTCCATTTAAAACAACTCTCTGTTTTCGACCTTTCAACCAATTACTAGTCCAACCTAATAGGCTACCACTTATTCCATGCAAAGCTAATTTAGTAAGTAGTCTTTCGTGTGGGACGGTATCAAAAGCTTTTGCAAAGTCTAGATATATTAAATCTATATTGTTTCTTTTGTCATAATTGGAGATAACTGTGTTGTAGAATTCGAGTAAGTTAGTCACGCAAGAACGTTTCCGTCTGAAACCATGCTGGCTATCATTTATCAAACGGTTACTTTCTAAATGATATTCGATATCATCTCTGATGATAGTTTCCATTATTTTTCCTACGATCGAAGTCAAACTTATAGGCCTATAGTTATTTGGTTTCTTTTTGTCACCTTTTTTGAATATGGGAGTAACGTTAGCTAGCTTCCATTCTCTTGGGACATCTCCGGATATGATGGATTTCTTGAAAATAATTTCTAATGGAACAACGATCTCATTTTTCATTTCCTTTAAGATTCTTGAATGTCAACCGTCAAACTCTGGTGTTTTGTCAACTTTGAATTTTTCTTTACACCTTTTAATTTTTTCTTTTGTTATATTTACCGTAGTAAGTTCACCCTAGACTTTTCACAGGTTTCAGTTTGGAATTCACTTTGAGGTGTTTCGTTTACGAACACCGAGCTAAAATAATTGTTTAAGATATTACACATTCCTTCATTTGAATATTCAAGTTGACCGTCAGCAGATAATAGTGGACCAATGTGATTCCTAACAACCTTTTTATCTCTAATGTAACTATAGAATTCTTTGGGATTCTCTTTGGATTTATCAGCGATGTTCATTTCGTATTGTCGTTTTCTTTTTCTTATTGTCTTTTTTAAATCTCTCTGTATTGATACATAACTTTCATAGTCATTAGATGCACCCGAGCACTTATATTTCTTATAAGCCTGTCTCTTTTTAGCAATACTTTTTTCAGTTTCTTTGTCGAGCCACTTTGGGCGAGCCTGATTTGGGGGACGTCTGTCCTTAAAAGGAATGTAAGTTTGAATCATCTTAGTGAGCGTATTTTGAAATATTTCCCACATCTGATCTACAGGCCTTTCGTTTAATTTTGCCTCCCAATCTGTAAGCTGAAGCTCCTGACGTAGTTCTATGAACTGAGCTTTACTGAAATCGGGTATTTTAGAAACACAAGTATCTATTCTAAAATTGTTTAGGAGTTTGAATCTGACTAAATTGTGATCGCTATTTGCAACAGATTCACCGACTTCTACATCAGTTACCATGCTTTCGCGGCTAGTAATCAATAAATCGAGCAAGTTTCCATATCTTGTGGGCTCTTTTACATGCTGAATTAAGTAATTGTCACCAAGAAAATCAATCAAGCGACTACCTATATGGCCATGTTCAAGGGTCATCCAATCAATGTCAGTAAAATTGAAATCACCCATTATCAATAAATCCCGGTTGCAGAAACTAGACAGTTCTTGAAATAACAGTTTGTCGTCTGCTAATGATAATGTCTTTGGCCTATATATTACACCTATATTCAATTTTTGTCCATTTGTTAGGGTTAACTCAACCCACAAACTGTCATATGCATCCTGTTTCACTTTCTCTAAAACACAAGCATGAACATTGTTTTTAACGTACAATAGAACACCCCCACCTTTCTTGTGGTTTCTATCCTGATGAAAGTGTTTAAATCCCGCAATATTAAATTTCCTGCTTTGGCTGTCTTTCATTCATTTTGTCTGATGTTCGGCCCCAGCCATTTATTCCAAATTTTGCTTTTTCACTTGCGTGCATATATTCTATGTTCTCATTGTAAATTTCTTATCATATTATTATATATATTTTTAAATAGTTTGTTATACTGTGTTGTCGTCACATGTGTCTTGTGAATTCGGACAGCTAGAGCAAGTGTCAATCACTAATGTCAAATGTTTGTGAAGTTTGTTTCAGCAGAATCTAGTTCCCATTTTTAAATTCGCTATTGTATTCATTCTACCAAGCGATTCTCCTGAACGACAGATCATATCCCTAACTGATAACTATTTACCCTGTTACACCCATCATTACCCTCTCTCACCCACAAAGAAGGTCTTTCTTAATTACTCCATCATTCTACAACCTATCCTCATCCTATCTTGTACGACTGAAGTCTTTTCCACGGACAGATTATGGGAGTGACGTGGTTTGGGGAAGCCGGACTCTACGATGGCTGGATTGCCGGAATTTCGACCATCGAACGTAAAGGCAATGTCCTTTTCCTCTACGACGCTGAGGGTAAGGTGACCGGCATCGAGTGCAAAATGACCATCGTCAGCCTCAAGGTGAGATAATGCACAAGTCCTTCAGCAGAATATTCTTGATAAAAAAGAAAAAAAAGTCAAGAACCTCAGTCTAGGAAAAGGTTTATCTGAAACTTAGTAAAATCGTCTTACATTAAACAAAACAAAACTATTACTGTTTGGCTGGAATGTGCTGTTAAACATTCAAATCATATGCCTGATGAAGTCTATTTCTGCAGAATGTACAATTAACATTATAATTGCTCTTTGAGTCTATAGAAAAATAACTATAAGATGTTGTTCTACTTAGGTAATTTTACCTAGAGAAGGCTATTCTATTGTAAGATACTATTATTAGAATTAAACAAGAATAGAATAAGGAGGAATAGTTGGAGAGATGTGGTAAGGTGTACAGAATAAAGTTCTGAGCCCAATCCGGAGACCAGGTGCCGGCCCTTTGAGGCCGCATCTCTATGAGGAGGTGAGGAATTAGTGTTACTTTGCAGTCTGGTTGATTTAAGATTGATGACTTTCCGTCTTCCGTCTTCTTACCGATCAGGCAGTGCAGACCCAGCATGGCAGCCCCAATTAGCAACGAGAATGTGAAAAAAAAAAAAAGAATCAACGCTTTTCATTTCATAACAAGTGCTAATTCCGGACACTTGTGATTAAAGAAAATCCTCGCTTGATCACTTTATGTATATTAGGAACGTACTCTTAGTACTGAAGACGGTCAGCTATTTCCAAGTGAATAACTCAGACAATTTACTCCTCACATTTAGGCACACTACAAAAGTCTTGTGACCTTCATGGACTTGGGACCCAAGCTCGATATCACGGCACGAGTCAAAGGCGTGGACGTCTGGTTCCAAGCTAAGCTCTTCAAAGATTCGTGCAGGTTCCAAGCGTCTGCATTAGAAGTCCTAAGGATAGGGTAAGTAAAAACTGAAGAGTTTGGATGTGAGAAATTAAAAGTGAAAAATGTCAAACGAAGATCCACTATGGGGTTAGTTAATTTTGGATAGTTCTTCCTCATACTCTCTCCTACAGTTTCATTTCCCTTTCCTTTCCTCCTACCATTCCCTCTTTTACATATACTTCCTCCACTCACTTCTGTCGCAAACTAGCGTACATAATTCTTCTCTCTCTTTCTCTTTCTCTCTGTCTCTCTGTCTCTCTGTCTGCGTGTGTGCGTCTGTCTGTCTGTCTATCTGTCTTTCATTTTCCCGCACTGTCTTTATCTTCAGGTACCCGTACTCTTCTTCCGTTTTACTATCGGTCTCCTTCCTTCCGCACTTGCCTCATACGTACTATCATTGATTAATATTCTCCACACATATCACTCAGAACATAACAGACGAAATACAAGCGCTTAACACTGATATCAACAGTAAGATACACGAGCACAAAACATAAAATTGGCAAATCTTTTTCAACACAATCACGAAACAAACACAAAAAATATACAAGGCACTCAACAATATTACACTATCCACCAGTAATACAACACGCTCTTACACAACACTCATCACAACAACAGTCACCCTACCCTCAAACAGACAACAAACTAACACTCTCATGAATCACTTTACATAGATATGCCATCGTGTTCCTCACCCTGACGACCGACGCATCACCCGACGTAAGAAAGACTTCCCCACAAACCCAGACTAAGCATCCTTCATAAACAGCCAGACAAAGCATTTAATACATAACCTCAAGCACTCATCCACCTGTGGTCCAGACAGCATAAGTAACATCCACCTAATACACCTTAGACCACACGGCATGCATGCAATCACCAACACTGTAAACTACAGATTTACACATAACACCATAGCCAACATCTGGAAGCATGGTAAAATCATTACAATCCTCAAGCCTAACAGAAAACTGACAGTTCCAGCATCACATCGCCCAATCACTCCTCTCTGCAATTCCTCCAAGTCATAAAATGCCACATATTACAACTCGTCATACCACATAATCTTGCCAAATCGCAACGTGGTTTAGACCACCACATCCTAAAAACACTATTCTGATAGATCTTAAACAAAAAATTTTCGGCGGCATCAATTCAGATAAGCCCGAACATAGAACACTTCTTATAGCACTATACATTAGTAAAGGATTTTATGCAATGTCCTGATACAATATCACAAACAAGGCTGGCTAATTATTTGGCAGGTTGAAATGCCGATTTGTCATATAATGTCCAATCATTGCACACCAGAGACTTGAGGGACGGAGTACCTCAGGGCTCCGTCCTATCCCTACATTTTTTAATCTACACATGCATAATATGCCCACACCTCACATCCCAGAAATAATCTCCTCTTACGCAGACGACATAGTAATAACATGGACACACCGCAGCGCAGAGTAGCAAAAATAATACAGTCATACCTCGATACTCTCAACCCCTGGTTCACTATAGACTCAAAATAGCCCCAACCAAATCCTCAGCCACACTTCTCACCAATTGCACAGCGGAACATGAATACATACCACGTCTCTCTATCAACAACAATCTCATACCATATAGACACTCAACCAAGATTCTTGGTGTAACATAAGATACATCCATGTCATTCAAATAAAATATAAAGACAAAATGCACACCTGGACTCAACGCACTTAAATCACTTGCAGGTGCAACATTCAGACACAACAAAGAAACTACCACTACAGTATACAAACAATTATATGCGCTCATCAATGAATTATTCGAGACCTGCATGGGCCCCTAACCACGCCGAGAAACACCGCAATACCCTACAGACTATACAGGACAAAACCCTAAAGATAATTATAGGCTGCATAAATGCCTACAGACCATCTACACCATGAAACGAAAACTCTCAATGTCAAGGATCACCTCGATATGAGAGACACACAAACGCCGCAGCCTCCACAAACAGAACCTACCAATTACACTGGTCAACAAAATTTATTAAAATACCTGTCCCACAAGCAAAAGTAGGCGAACTTGATAGTATTTTTTCATTTGATTTCAAATACATTTTTAGAAATTTTCTATCAGGCATAATTTTCCTGTGATAGCATATTACATTTTAAACAATTATAACTAATAAGTGAGGCTGATATTTCAGTAAAACTTATCTTTAAAATGTAGAAATGTATGATTTTCGACTATATTTTGCTTCTGGGAGATCCCTTTTTAGTGTCCAACAGTAATTACACAACATCGAAGAGCTCCACTTCCATTGATACCGGGTTTCCATGTTCAGAATGTCCTTGTGAAACCTCTCATCATAATCTTCACGGACGGCGCCAAGACTTGTAGGGAAAAAATCCGAGTGAGAGTCTAGGAATTTAATTTTTAGGCTCGTATTGCATCCCAAGGCCTTGTAGGATGTTAGTAGTTCTTTTACGATTTCGGAATAGTTATTTGTTTTGTCACTCCTCAAAAAAACTCTGCCCTAATCTTTCTTAAATGACAGCCATGTAGATTTTCTCTTCAAATTTCTGGCCTCTCATCAGCTCCCTAATCTGTGGTCCAACAAAAAAAACCTTCTTCGATTTTTGCGTCACTTACTCTAGGAAACTTGTTTTTCAAGTACGGAATCCCTTGCCAGTTCTACCCATACCTTTAACAAAAAATTTCTTCAACCCTAGCTTAATATGCAAAGGAGGCAGATAAATTTTCTCTGAATCAACAAGAGGAGGATTGACAACATTCTTCTCTCCTGGGGTCAGAGATCGTTTCGGCCACACATCCTTTTTATAATAATTTTTCTTATCTCGACTGCCCCACCCATAGAGAAAACAATAAAACTTTGTGTAACCCAGCTGCATTCCAAGGAAAAATAAAACAACCTTTACGTCACCACAGGTATTCCATTTATGTTCTTCATATATATATATATATATATATGTATATATATATATATATTTATATATATATATGTATATATATATATATACATATATATATATATATGGGTACATATATATATATATATATATATATATATATATATATATATTCAATAGAAGTTTCATACTCTCATATGTTTCCTTCATGTTAGCTGCATGGGCCAGAGGAACAGAAGGAAAATTATTTCCATTGTAGAGCAAAACAGCTTTCAGGGTCACTTTTGAAGAGTCAATATACAAGTGCCACTCATTCCTGTCATATTTTGGTTAAGTTCCTCCATAACAGAATATACATCATTGCAAAACACCATATCATCCTCAAGTGAGAAAAACTGTTCAAAATCGCATTGTCGCTTACGATAAAAACTAACTTTGAATTCTTTCTGGAAAAGATTCCAGCCCTTGAACCTGAAAATAAGAAGTTCAGATTGCTTTTTTGAAAAGTTTAAATCCCGCACAAGATCATTCGGATCTCCTTGACTCAATATGTGGTTCATTTGAAGAAGAGATCGGCTGAAAGCGTATGTATTCTGTTTCGTTCTCCACAACCTCCTCACTTGACTCATCATATTTTAATTCCATTTGTTTTGGAGGGTCAGGTACAAGAAAGTCTTGACTGTGAGGTACTGGTCTCATAGCAGATGATAAATTAGGATATTTTACAATATACCTTTTATATTTGTAATGCAGATGTAGCAATTTGAAGTATGATCTCTTGGTTCTTTCCAAACCATAGGGATGGCAAAAGGCATATGGCGTGAACCTTTCGCCCATGCAGTGAGAAGCCTGAGACATGCTCTACAACACACATGAGGGGCCCAGCTTTTATTCTGGTCCCCTACTTTGCAGCCAAAATAATGTTAATAGCACTTTTTAATCAATGGCGGGAAACACCGTCTTAGTGACTTGAATGTCAGTACACCACAAATAAAGCAAAAATGATCTGGGTGGTTTATACAGTTTCTTGGCATTGTGAAGGTGAACGGCGGCTACACTACTCTATGATATCATAAACTTATTACCACACAAATGCGCAATACACCACCACCACTTTAAACACAGTACTGCCAAACGTATAACACTCTCACTCAGTGTTGCCAAGCTCAGTGTTGCCACCACTTGATTGAAATTTATCCTACGTAACACACTTAACGTAACATACCGTAGAACACAAAAACTGTGGGTGATGGAAACACGAAAACATTATTTTTGGATTCTGCATGCAAAAACATATAAGATGCAGATCATGTTTTCCTTAGGACGGATTCTTTGTTGACCAGTGTCGTACTACATGGCAAGAAACATCAAAACAACATCAAAATACTTATATCGCTCACAAATACTCTCTTCTCTTCCTCCACAAGCACCAGACACCCGCCCCTAGAAGCATATTCATAATCATATCACTCACAGCTTCATTGGCAGACTGAAAGGCAACACGCTGCTGCATGCCCAACCCCCTGATACCCATTTCTCTGAATTCTCTCCCACCTAAAGGACAGAGTCCATCTGGCCAGGCTGCGTTGCGGACACTATCCAGCCCTTCTAAGTTACCAGAGGTAGCTGAGTGACCGCAACGCAGATACTTGTCCAAGATGTAACACTTCACGCCATTATGGAAGACTGCATTGTCCACAATTACGCACGCCAACAACACAACATATGTTTTATAACGGATTCGTGGGAAAACCCCGTTCCAACCATAGCGTTCTTCAAGGAGACGGGACTGCTCGACCACGCAGTCTAGGGAGCGACGACAACAACAAAAACAAAAACTTTCGATCTAAGGCGTCTTCAGGGATACAAATCAAGCAAAGTAGATAAATAAATAGCGCCTGTGCGCTTAACTCTGCGTACCTGGTTTATCCTCAAGTAGTTATTCTACGCACCTTCTTTCTATACTGAACCCACAATTTTCTCTATCATTCACTCTCGTCTTACTTCCCTATCAACATAACAATACATACCCATACACTAAACCAAATACACTCAACAAACTGATCTCACTAAAATTACTTTTTGTATAGCGGAACTATACATACTCTCCTCCAATCTACAAGAACACTTCTTTTCCTTCGACATGCACTGAAAACCTCATTAGGCACTCCAGATTTACCACTCTGTTCTATTTTCAGATGTTCCACATGACATTCACTTAACTAATTGTTTTCATAGCTTTCACCTCATTCAGTGCTACTTATATCTCCTTCTTTTGCTGTTGTCATCACCATCGTCATTAATTGGATTCTTTTTCAGACATATCAGCATGGACATCACGGGTCTCGGATTGCTCAACTGGCTTTTTGAGATGATGTATGAATTTGTGGCCAACATCATCCGCCTCTTCATCCGGAATATGATTGAGGACACCGTCCAGAACATCATGAACCAAGCCCTCTACATGATTGACCTCACGCCGGTCGGGTTTTTCCTTGACTGTGATCCCCAGGTTGATCGGTATCCGCCTCAAAACACCCCGCGTCTTGTAAAGACAGACTAAAGAATAATGAAGAAAAAGTCGCATTTAGAATATGTGTTTTCTTGTCACCCGGGTTGAATATATTAATTTGTCATTTTCATTTTGGCCGAGTAGCATTCAATGGAATTTAATCTCAATATACGCATACAATGCAAAGAACCTATGCATAGCTTATATTAGAATGAAAGTGATGACAATGATAATAGAAATAATGGTGATAAAAATGGTGATGATGATGATGATGATGATGATGATGATGATGATGATGATGATGATGATGATGATGATGATGATGATGATGATGATGATGATGATGATGATGATGATGATGATGATGATGATGATGATGATGATGATGATGATGATGATGATGATGATGATGATGATGATACTGATGATGATGATAATAATGATAACGATGATAATAATGATGATAATAATAATGATGATAATAATAATAATAATAATAATAATAATAATAATAATAATAATAATAATAATTAATAATATAATAATTAATAATATAATAATAATAATAATGATAATAATAATAATAATAATAATAATAATAATAATAATAATAATAATAATAATAATAATAATAATAATAATAATAATAGTAATAATAATAATAATAACAATAATAATAATAATAATAATAATAATAATAATAATAATAATAATAATAATAATATAATAATAATGATAATAATAATAATAAAATAATAATATTAATGATGATGATGATGATGATGATGATGATGATGATGATGATGATGATGATGATGATGATGATGATGATGATGATGATGATGATGATGATGATGATGATAATAATAATAATAATAATAATAATAATAATAATAATAATAATAATAATAATAATAATAATAATAATAATAATAATAATAATGATAATAATAATAATAATAATAATAATAATAATAATAATAATGATAATAATATTAATAATAATAATGATAATAATAATAATAATAATAATTGTATACATCACCATTCTCATGCAACACCACCCGATGTCCAACCTCACAGTCTGACTGGCGCCTACCATATCCGCTCAAATCGCCGAGTCTGCATGTTACCAGCCGAGCGCACCAGCCGAGCGCCCACAAACGGACTCACGAACACACACACATAATGGATGCCATTAGACACGACCCACATAACACACAGAAACATTACATATTAACGAGCCACCCCCTGGATATGTATATATTATGACTTATATAAAAAATATAGTAGGTAATTAGTGGGTTGTCCTAGCCATGTGAGGCGACGGACTTTCAAGGTAGAATTATTAAACAAAAGGATAAAACGCACCTCAAACTTTGCTTAGTCAGCCGTTTCCGGTCAACAAAAAGGCCGTGCATGTCTCGAGAGACAGGTTCGGTGTGAGGTGCTCCAGAGATTAACTCAAAAGAACATTGTGTAAGGTGGTCTAGAGACAAAAGTGTATAACCAAGAAAAACGTGTGCCAGTGATGTGTTGTAAAAAGTGACTATAGTGTATACGATGGTATCATGATAAACTCCAATTATAATAAAATAAGAAGAAAAGGAGTCGTTGAGAGTTTATCTTGCCCGCACTAAGTCCTGCTTATGTAACCCCCAAGGAAAGAAGGTTACATTAATGGCGACAGCGGTGCTCCCACGCTCTGAATAGAAACTACGTCCTCAGCCATACAATCAAGGTTATGCAACCACTCAAACTGGCGAGCGTTAGTTTCATTTCACATTTTCGAAGAGACAAGCCATCATATACCACATAATACTAATTACACTCGCGCCTACCACAGAAGGCCGAATAAAACCTTCAGCCATCCAAGACTCAAGCCACGCCTACCAGCTCCACGCAGACCACCCGTGTCTACACCCCCCCTCTACCAACCACCCCCTCCGAGACGGCAATCTGACTTCTAAGATTGCAGCTTGGCAGTCCAATCTTAGAATCGGTGGTAAAGTCGAAGGCTTTCGATTTCAAACCACCTGGTGGCAGTGGGGGCCGCGTGCTAAGACGATCCTGCACGATGGTTGGTATCAGCGCAGTTTGGTTTCAAGCACCTTTTGCAGCAGATAGATAGAGCAAGTTCTTAGGGACACCATAAACGTGCAGAAAAAGTTATTTGGTGATTGTGGTCGAAGTTGTGGCTGTGAAGCATCACCAGCCCTGCGTGGCCTACGAGTGTCACTATCACAACCACTTTCCTCTGTTTTTGGTTCTCGGCCGTATAGATCACTGTCACTCGCATACAAAAGCTTCCTCTTAGTTCCTTGAGGCATGTTTGCACTAATATCACAATGATTGGGGTAGATAATCCCGATAAATAAGATGCAAAAAGCACTCCCGAGTCACCACGTGTATCAACGCTCTACCGCGTGTATGAAAGCAGTGTTGACAAGTCAGGCAAACTTCCCTAAAGGTATGAAAGCGCTACCAAATCTAGCGCGATTTCTGTAAGGGGTTGAATATCGTGCCGCCCGGGCGGTATATCGGTTCTCCCCGGTGCTGCTTCCCGGGCGGCATATCGGAGTTGACGGGTTAATAACTGCTCTGATCATGCTACAGGTGCAGTGTCGTCAGTAAACAACAACAGGCTTATTTTCAATTTTTTCCATTTTCTGCCCATTACCCTTGCAATTACCTTCCGCACCACCCCGTCCATGTATACATTGAACAGTCATGCCGATATAACACATCCTTGACGATGTCCCACCTGTACCTCAAACCATTCGCTTTCTCCATTTCTAATTCAAACAGATTCTACTACTCTTGTAAAAAATCTTGACTGCACTTAACAGTTATCCTCCTAACCCATATGCAATACCTACCACAGTGCCTTCTTGTCTACACTGTCATCAGACTTTTCTAAATCCATAAAGGCCCAAAAATATCTTTACCTTTTCTTAAATCTTTCTTATATATCTCTCTTATACTTAACTAATGCAATGAGTTGACAGCAATTTGACACATCAATTGATCCATCCAACTGGAGAGATCTCTTAAGGGAAATAGACCTAACATCTGAAATAACTTGATCCAAGATATTTTCACTCAAATCACCGGCTATGAATGACACTATTTGACAGCGGCACTAATTCAATTTTTTTCTTCCTTCTTGGACCAGGACAATCGTTGCCACTTCTAATACAAATGGCTTGATCAGCTTTTCTGCAATTATAGGGGGCGTCTTGGACTTGACTCTTTTATATGTCACTTTGAACGAAGCCAGCAGCAGTGGTTTGTCAACAGAAACGAAAACTAATCTTGGAAAGGTTAATCGAGGGCCAAAATGGGTTCTTTTAATTTTCAGTGCTTCAAAATCATGACCTTCAACATTGCCTCCACTGTACTTGTTGTTGAAGTGCTCTTGTAGCTTAAATGGCTCCAGATTTGAATTGGAAAACACAGCATTACAGAGCATGCATTGGGTTCTTTGCAAATTATCATTTCCCGTCCAAATGAAACTAAAGCGCACATAATCATCATTCCATCTATTTTTCATATTATGAAGGGTTAATGATATTAAAAAAAAAAAAAAAAAAAAAAAAAATAGAAATGGTGATTTACTCACTATGAAGAACAATGGTAATGGTCCGTTACCATTGTTCACTCATCTCGAGTTTGATTCTCCTTGGATAAACACTTTTTATTGCGAATTTATGATTTGAATTATATTTGTGAATTATATATGATTTTACATACAATTACGAGCAAAACAGACTTAGGTTTCTGGATCAATCTCCAAGCCAACAGCATTATTCTTGGGGTTAAAATATCGGCGTGTTTCAAGTATCGGTTATTGGTTCGCCCCCCTCCCCCCAAATAACATTCCTGGATCCGCGCCTGGATTTACTGTAGAGTTGATGGTGATTCCTATTCAGTTTGTTGCTATATTTCAGTGGTGCTCTTAAAATGGAGGTAATATCGTCATTGGAATTAATATCTCAGAGAATACTCGTATCGGAATAGGTCCTCTTCGCAATGCTGGAAGGTTGATTTCTGTATAGAAGAGCCTCAGTTTTCTTGGCGCTGCTATCATCCAATACACTCGTGTGAAAGAGGCCTAAGAATAAAATTCACCCAGTAAAACTCACTTGATAACACTTACCCGATACTAATCTGCTTTAGGACGGACTCTGATGTGGGATTGCATGCTTGTTTGTAAAAAGAATGTAAACAGCTGGAAAGATGCAGTGCCACTTATTTTCAGTTGTTAATTTGAATATTCATATAATCTTATCAAAATATTACCAAGATATAATACATTATTTTCATGCATTTAACGCTAATATTTTCAGTAAAAAAGTGTTTATTGATATAGTCAACACAGTAAAACGTAGACATAATTGAGTTACTGATTCACATTACCCCGTTTTCTATCAGTACTGTACCAAGGTTCCACCCCGTTTTCTGTATTTCAGTATGTAACCCTGGTCAACTTAACAAAAGAGACGTTTTCTCTTCTGCGTCTGTTAAAGTGGCTGAACACTTAAACTTATTTATTTATTATTTTCCTAAATTGCGAAATCTAAGGTTTTGCACCCCATAAAATGTTATCTTGCATCCCCGGTTTGGAAACCCCTTGTTTAGCCTGTCGTGCACCGCCATCTGTATCTAGTCACTACAAACACTTGACTACTTTATTTTCATGACAACAGTTTCTGTTCTAAGTCAATAGCACTTATTCTCTATTATATTTTGCTTATTTCACTTGTTTGCTATACTAAATATAGTATGTGAGTAAAAACTCTATGGTCTCTAAAGCCACTTAATCGATGGTTGTTACTTTGTAAGCTTCGTATCAACGGGTCTTACCCAGACAGATGCTCTCACGACGGGTAATGATATCAGGGAGATTAATGTCAGGGAAAATAATCGGGAAGAGAAAGATAAGAAGACTGAGGAAAGAGTAGGAGGAGGAGGGAAGAGGAGGAGGAGGCTTGGGTGAAGGAAGAGTAGGGAGGAGGAGGAAAGAGGGAGATACGGTGGGGCCTCAGTCGTCCATAGGAGGAGGAGGCTTGGATGGGGTAAGAGTAGGGAGGGACGGGAAGGAGGTTTGGGAAATACGGTGCCTCCGTCGTCCATGGCCGTTAAGGCTGCTCACCCCAACGCAGGTCTAGCACGGTGCTAGAACGGGTTGCAAAATTTAAAAATGGCTGCGTTCAATGCGTTTCTACCCTCCAGATCGGTGATGTCTTTTACGTCAACGCGTTTCGCCTATATATTTCTACTAAGGTGTACATGCGCCCTGTCGTATTGGAAATGCATGGATAGAACTGATACCGAGATAACATCGCGACAACATTGAGCGATGTTAGAGAAACACAAGGTGAAATGCATCGACTGCCAAAGCTCCCCAGAAATTTCAAACCTGCTTAAAATTTAGAACTTACCGCCGCGGAGCCAATTCGATGTTCGTGAACGAACTAACATAGAAGTGGTATCGAAATTAAAACGCATAATCCGAAGTAGGATAGAACTAAAAACGCGTGCATTGAAGTAATAACGAAGTTACCGTAGTAACACAGAGTTGTTATCGTCGTAGCACCGAGTTGACCTCGCAGTAGTAGAGCATCAAGGCCGCAGTAGCCCTTCAAACCTATCGAAACCAGATTGACACCGAACTGGCATTGAAGTGAGAGCGTAATGGAAATGTATACCCCGAAGTAGCACCGATCTGGAGGGTAGAAACGCATTGAACGCAACAATTTTTAAAATTTGCAACCCGTACTAGCACCGGGCTAGAACTTCAGGTCTTGCAAGATGATTTGAACCAAAAGTCAATCCTTTAGATGTCTAGCGTGCACACGCGCGCACGCACGCATATAGTATGACGAGGACTCTAACGTCTCCAACAAACTCTCAAGGTCCCCGCTATTGTGCTAGGACCTTTCTTGGATTTTCTTTCCAAGGGACATTCCCATTGTCTCCATTGACCAGAGGAGCCAGGCGTTCGGTGACGCCCGAACACCTGCGAGGACAACAGACACTTCTCCTTTTCGTCGATTGCCAACCTTTCCAGATCAACTTGCATCACCATTTCATTTCTTACCACAAAATTTGTATGTCTCTATTCTTTGTAAATTATGATGTAGATATATGCCATACATTGATACTGAAAGTCTAGATGCAGTCCATACATTGTACATAGTAGATTAAGGAAATAATGTATTATATGGCAACAGCCTACTTGTACCTGTATATATTAGAATTTGGCAACACTTCGAGTCCTCCTAGGAGGTTGTTTATATTTGTAAACCAGAGAGAAGACTGAAATATTAAAGTGAAGACAACCTCTCCGAGTTTATTTCACCGAACCAGGCAAGTAAATGTTGATCACCAACTACAAATCTACACAAGTTTGAAAATCTTGGGGAGCCTTGGTAGTCGATGCATTTGAACTTGCATTTCTCTGACACCGCGAAGCGTATTATCTCGATGACATCTCGGTATCAGTTCGACCCATGCATTTCTAGTACGACAGGCTGCATTTACACCAAAGTAATATTGAAGTAAAAATATATAGGCGAAATGCGTTGGTGTGATCGGAGCTTTACTCGTCAGGCGAGGTGGGTCTGGGAATGGAGGAAAGGAGTAAGTTGGTTTATGACCCTCAAACACAGGCACCCTTGTGTGTGTGTGTATGTGTGTGTATTTACTTCGTTGTATTTATCTAGTTGTATTATACGGGAAGGTAGCTATATTCGTAGTGTCCCATCTTTGTATCTCTTGATATCTAGTTTGTTCTTAAATTCTTGTATGGTTTTTGCACATGCTATTTTTTCGTCCAATTTGTCCAGACAACTATCAATCTGTGTGGAAAACTATTCTTTTTCAGATCTCTTCTATAAATATCCTTTTTGATTTTCCTTTCATGTCTTCTTTTTCTTCTGTCCCATTTTAATAAATCTTCTCTCTCAAGGACTTTCATACCTTTCATGATTCTGTAAATGGCCAGTAGATCTCCTTTTTCTCTTTTTTGTTCCAGTTTGGATAATCTTTGTTTGTATATCAATTTTGAAAGTGTTGGTGCCATTTTTGTCGTTGCTCTTTCGATTTTTTCTAATTTATCTATATTCTTTTTTGTGTTGGGTGTCCATAGTGTCGCAACGTACTCCAATCTTGGTCTTATCAGCGTGACTAATATTTTCTTTGCCATTTCCTCATCCATGTAGTTAAAGGCCACCTTTATTGTTCTTAGTAAATTGTAGGTTTCTCAGACTATCTTATTTATATGTTTTACGATCTAACCTTTTTTACTTCTTTTGTACCAACCTTATATTGGCCTGATATTCTATTCTTACTTTTTCCAGACTCCATTATACTGCATTTCTTGATGTTGAAGTTCACTTCCCACTTTTGGCTCTATTTCCAGACTTTGTCTAGATCTCTCTAAAGTGATTCACAGTCGTTTTCTGTTCTTATTTTCTTTAGTAGTTTTGTATCATCTGGTAAACTTATCGGAGCTAGTACGGAACCTTGTGGGACTCCGCTTATCATTTCTTCCCAGGTCGAGTTTTTATCTCTACCACCCTCATTTTTCTCCCGTTAAGAAATCTTCCATCCATTTCATTAACTTTCATTGTACACCTCATGTTGTTTCAAGTTTTCGTATTCGTTTTTTTGGTGGTACTTTGTCAAATGCCTTTTGTAAATCTAGAAAAGCACAATCAACCCATCCGTCCCTTTCTTGTATTATGTCTATTAGCCTTGAATAAAAACAAATCAAGTTGGTGGCACAAGATCTTCCTTGTCTAAAGCCAAATTGTTTGGGATTCTGTATCTTATTTTCTTCCAGATGTTTAATCCATCTACTTTTTATAATTTTTTCACACAATTTTGCTATTGTGCCTTTAAGGGAGACCGGTCTATAGTTTGTTGGGTCTTCCTTATCTTCCCCTTTGTATATTGGTACGATATTTGCATTTTTCCAATCTTGTGGTACCTTTCCTTCCTTGAGTAAGCAATCTATTATCTTATATATCTTGTCCGCTAGCTCATCTATGCATCCTTTAGTATCCAATTTGCAATTCCATCCGGACCGTGTGATTTTCTAACATCAAGGTCTATTATTTGGGCCGTTATTTCTTTTTGTGTTACATTTCTTTCTTTCATGGGGGGGGGGATCTTTCTACCTTTTCTTCTTCCCAATTATATGCATTATCTATTGTCAATACAGACTTAAAATGTTTGTTCATAACCTCCGCCATTTCTACATCTTCTATATATTCCTTATTCCCTTGACAAAGTTTCACTATTTTTTGTTTATTTTTCAATTCACCATTCACATACATGTAGAATAAAATAGGTTGATTATTACATTTATCTATTTTGTCTTTTTTATAGTCTCGTTTTTCTTCCTTGCGTATTTTCACATATTCATTTCTCATTTTGATATATATTTACCACTTACCAGTTTTTTTCCATCTTTTCCAAGCTTTGTATCTTCTATCTTTTGCCTCACTACATTTTTGTTACATCAGCACTTAATGTACACCCTTTCTTGCTTCTGCTTTAGTACGTATCTATCTATTCCTTCTTTATAAATTTCTTTAAATATATTCCATTTCTCTTCCATCTTTGCTTCTTCGTTACCGAAGTTTTCCAAATTCACTTTTTGAAAGAATTTTCCGAGTTTCTCAAAACCCGTTTTGTTGTACATTAGTCTTCCTTTTCTGTGTTTCTCCTTTCTTCCCAAATCAATTTCTTCTTTTAGTTCGAACTCTATTGATATGTGGTCACTCTTCCCAATAGGTGTCTTGTATTCCATTTTATCTACAATTTCAGGCTCTGACGTAAATCTTAAGTCTAGTCTCGATGGTTCTTCATTGTATTCATATGTGGTATTCTCCTTAACCCACTGAGTCATTGTATATTCAATGGTCATATCCAGTAGTATTTTCCCCAAAGGTCCTCTCCACCTTTCACTGTCATCTCTTTCCAACATATTTCTTTGGAGTTAAAGTCACCCATGATTACTATGTTTCTTCCTTCTTTTAGTAATTCATTTAATGCATGCTTTATGTATTCCAGTATTTTGGAGTGGTCACTCTCAGTCCAAGAATATGTTTTTGGGGGCACATACATTACTGCAAATTTTATGCTTTTCATGTCGCTGTTTTAAAATTTTATCATAATCAATTCCACATTATTATTTCCTTTTGTTATCTTCGTCACTTTTAATTTTTTTTTTGTAAAAAACATGACTCCTCTACCCTGTTTCTCCTTTTTATTTTTTATCAAAAAATTATATATACCTTGTCCCACAGTATTAGGTGGTAGTGGGCCTTGCAATTTCGACTCTACACTTTTCATTATTTCCGGTTTCTCTTCTTCCAGATATTCGTTTTATTAATTTAAATCTGAAATTATGCCATCTATGTTGGTGTACATTATCTTTATTTTTCTTTTATATATACCATTTTCTCAGCCTCAGGTCAAATACATACATATACCAAAGGCTTTTTCCCCCTTACATGGGAGGTAGCCAAAGGACAAAGGCATAGAAACCACTCCCACCTATTCCATCCCCTACATACTCCACTCCTCTCTACCCTCTTCCTTCCCTCTTATCTTGGCACCTCCTGGATGTATCTTGTCCACTGGTCTTGGTCAAAAGAAGTGTCATAAGACACAGCACATCCACAGCAAGGCCGCTTTATTAATTCGGTGACCCCCCCCCCTCTCCGTCCCCTCATGCATAACAGGAGAACACGGGGAGAAATCCCTTTGGGCCGCGTCGATTTATTTCTCACGCATACTCCATCACAGCATCATACATACACAGCCATTCTCCATTTACTCCTATCTTATGTCCCCTTCCGTCCTTCCTCAACAGATATTCCCCTCTCTTCAATGCCCCTTTTACTCCATCCATCCATCTCATCCTAGGTCGCCCCCTGATGTTTACTCCTTCCACCTCAACCTTCCACACCTCAATTACTAATCTTTCTTCATTCATTTTTTCCATGTGTCCAAACCATCCTAATACTCTTTCATCAACTCTATCTCCCAGCTCCTCATTTCTCACACTATCTAGCCTAGTAACCTCTATCATACTTCTCAGGCATTTCATGTCAAACACATTCAAACTCCTCTCTTCCTGTCATATGTTCCATTTTTCTACCCCGTACAGTGCCGTCGGCACAATCACTCCTTCATACAATCTCCTCTTAGCATCCATTTTTAATACCCTATGGCATTTACTCGTTTCTCTCAATCTACATTCTACCTCCACCTCCACTCCTCCCTTTCCTGCCACACTCGCACCCAAGTATCTAAATTTACCCACTTCCTCCAGTCTCTCTCCCTTAATACAGTACTCACTTCCAGTCTGCTGCCACATTCTCCCCTAGTAGTTTCATCACCTTACTTTTATCCACATTTGTCTTCAACTTCCTTCTTTCACACACCTTCTCAAACACTGTCAATAACTTCCTCAATCCCTCCTCTGATCCTACTGTAAGCGCAGTGTCGTCAACAAACAACAACTGGCTTATCTCACACTTTTCTCCATCTTCTTTTACTATCTCCAATCCCTGATCTACTACTCTTGCATTTACCTCTCGCACCACCCCATCCATGTATAAATTGAACAGCCAGGGCGACATAACACATCCCTGACGAAGTCCCACCTTTACCTCAAACCACTCACTCTCTCCATTTCTAAACCTAACACAAGCTATACTACTTTCGTAAAAACTCTTGACTGCTCTTAACAGCTTTCCTCCTATCCCATATATCTGCAAAACCTCCCACAGTGCCTTCCTGTCTACCCTATCATAAGTCTTTTCCAGATCCATAAAAGCCCAAAATACATCCTTTTCTTTTCCTATAGCTTTCTCACATATCTGTCTTACCACAAATATCTGATCTACATAACCCCTACCTGTCCTAAAGCCACACTGTTCCTCACCTAAACCGCTCAATCAAGACCCTCCCATAAGCCTTCCCAGCTACACTCATGCTGATCCCTCTGAAACTATTACACTCACACTTGTCCCCCTTTCCCTTGTAAATGGGAACTATACAGGCACTCCGGCACGCCACCCTCTCTTAAAAAAGCATTAAATAACCTCATCTACCAGTCCACCATCACTGTACCTCCTTTTTCAGGCATTCTGCTTGACATCCATCCAATCCAGGTGCCTTTCTTGCTCTCATCATCTTAACAGCTACCTTTACAAGCCCAGTACTCTCTCTCTCTCTCAAAAAAAAAAAAAAAAAAAAAAAAATCAGTCTTTGTCCTTTTCTCGTTTGTATTTTCTTTTTCCTCATCACCCATTTCTTTCTTTATCCATACATTTTTGTAATTTTCGCTGCTTTAGATATTACTTCTTCCGCTATCAATTTAGATCTTAGTTTAATTTCTAGTCGTCTATTTTCTCTTTAGATTATAGTCCCGTTCTATGCACTCCTTCTATTTCTTTGTCCATTTCTTGCCCCTCCTCTTGTATCTCTTTCAGAATTTCTTTTGCAATTTCTCTCTCCTCCTTTTCTCTTAGGTATCGAACAACATTAGGTTTTTCTTTAATACCATAAACTACTATGCACTTTCTTATATCCACTGCGTCTCTGACCTAATTCTCTCTCTCCTTAATTACTTTAATAACTGTTTATTTAGCATTCTCGTCCACTTTTTGATGTACTGTTTCTTTAAAACCTATTTTTTTTATTTTCTTGTTCCAATCTCCATTGATTTTTTATTTCTTGGAGATCTGTCTCTTTTATTGTTTCTTCCACTTTCTCGGTCACCGCTTGTATTTGTTCTTTTACTTCTTTTTCCAAAGCATCGTTTTTATTTGTATCTTTATTTTTTATTCTTTCGTTCTTACTTTTGACTATGTTTAATTCCTTTTTTAGATCATTACGCTCTCTGTTGGTTTCAACATTTTGAAGTTTTAACTAGTTCATTTCTTTATACATTGCCCTGTATTCAGTTTTCAGATCTATTATTTCATTTATTAATTCTGTAATCTCCTGATTACTTAGGATATTTCTGTAACTTGATATTTCTATAATTTCCCTCACGGAAGAGAGCTGAGCTCGTATATGACCGATCTATGGGTAATGCTGTGACCTTACACTCACACACCCTAACTCCCCGCCCACGATAGTTGGAGTAACAGCCCGCAACGCAGCGATACTGAAATTATTTCAGCCCTGGACGGGACTCAAACCC
>NC_134791.1:57024914-57032414 GCF_046742065.1 Oratosquilla oratoria
CACACACACACACACACACACACACACACACACACACACACACACACACACACACACACACACACACACACTGTCACCCCCCGTAGTCTCCTCTCAGAGCGTTTCTATTCTCTTTGTTCTAAAGTAGTTCTTGAGGGGTGAATAAGATAGGTGTAGTCGTTCTGATGCTTGTTCTAAATCAGTACACCTCGAGAATCCCCTCTGGAACTCTCTACATAAAGTCAAGCCACCTTCGTTCTGACATCACTCTTTCATTCATCCAATAGTCTTTTACTTCTCAAACAAGTGCCACACCTTAAGGGCGTGACTTTCCTTTCTGCACCAATGATTTTTCTCCTCCTCCACCTTTTTCTCCAATTAGAGAGGCTGTTATACTCTTCTAAACTATGTCACAATGTAAGCATTATGTCGTAACAAAAAATGGCTTGTCCGCTTACAGTTACAATAGTCAAAACAATATTACACACCAGGCGACACTCCGCATTCAACCTACACTCAGCACTTTTAAATATATATAAGGCGCAAGTCTGACTCAACTATCCTTGACGCCTGTCAGCCGTCGGTCGTTGCCTCACAAGTTTTCATAACAACTGTTCCTGGGTTAGCATTTGTTCTCTATCTACCTCTCGATCTACTCTGATTTACCTTAAATGTCTGCCTCTATCTACCGGCCTCTTACAGGGCTCGGCAGCTACCGTTGGTCGTCCCGACCAATTACAAAGGATTACAAAGGCGGAGCATGCCGACAGGAGACCTTTTGATCCATATCTAGGTCGGATGCAAAAAAAAAAAAAATCATAATAATGAAATAATAAATAAAAACTATAATAATGTAAATGAAAAATAAAATACATAAATAAATGCATAGGTATAGTTAAGATAATAAACAAACAGGTAAATAGTAAATAATAATAAATTGACACATAACTAATAATAAATGAAAATCAGATAGACAAATGATAACAAAACAAAGACAAATAATATAAGATAAATTATAATCATTACAGCATCTTACTTAGGTATTTATCTAAATGATTCTTAAAGCTTCGAACTGAACTACATTGCACTACCTGTGCAGGAAGTTTATTCCATTCATTAACTACACGGTTGGCAAATTTGTTTCTACCTACTTCCAAATTGAATCTATTTCCAGACAGTTTGAGACCATTGTTTCTTGTCTGATTCTCATTCAATGTGAAAATTTTGTCACTTTTGATGTTGTCAATTCCCTTTAAAATCTTAAAGACCTGTATCAAGTCACCTCTGAGTCTACGCTTTTTTAGGGAAAACAGATTCATGTGCTTAAGTCGATTTTCGTATGATTTATTTTTGATATTTGGAATCAGTTTTGTGGCTCGCCGTTGTACTTTTTCCAGTCTGTCAATGTCTTTAATGAGATTCGGTGACCATACGGAAACAGCATATTCCAAATGTGGACGAACTAACGATTTATATATTTTGTTAATGAGTGATGGACTTTTAAAATCAAAAGATCGCGCAATCAGTCCCAGAATCTTATTTGCTTTCTCAGAGGCTGAAATACACTGCTTGGATGATTTGAGGTCGTTACTGATAATTACGCCGAGATCTTTTTCACTATCCACTTTTGTTAACGAATTTCCAAATAACTTGTAATCGTACTTACTGTTATTTTTACCTATGTGCATTACCTTGCATTTACTTGTGTTAAATTTCATTAGCCACTTTTCAGACCATTGCTGTAATTTATCTAAATCTTCTTGAATATCTAATTGGTTTGAGTGATCATTTGCCACTCTGCACAGTTTTGTATCATCAGCAAATTTGGAAACAGTAGATTTTAGTCCATGGTCTATATCATTTATATATACTATGAATAGAAGTGGCCCAAGAACGGAACCCTGAGGAACTCCACTTGCAACACTTTTCCATCCAGAAGTTTTTCCATTTAAAACAACTCTCTGTTTTCGACCATTCAACCAATTACTAGTCCAACCTAATAGGCTACCACTTATTCCATGCAAAGCTAGTTTAGTAAGTAGTCTTTCGTGTGGGAAGGTATCAAAAGCTTTTGCAAAGTCTAGATATATTAAATCTATATTGTTTCTTTTGTCATAATTCGAGATAACTGTGTTGTAGAATTCGAGTAAGTTAGTCACGCAAGAACGTTTCCGTCTGAAACCATGCTGGCTATCATTTATCAAACGGTTACTTTCTAAATGATGTTCGATAGCATCTCTGATGATAGTTTCCATTATCTTTCCTACGATTGAAGTAAAACTTATAGGCCTATAGTTATTTGGTTTCTTTTTGTCACCTTTTTTGAATATGGGAGTAACGTTAGCTAGCTTCCATTCTCTTGGGACATCTCCGGATATTATGGATTTCTTGAAAATAATTTCTAATGGAACAACAATCTCATTTTTCATTTCCTTTAAGATTCTTGGATGCCAACCGTCAGGCCCTGGTGTTTTATTAACTTTGAGTTTGTCTATACACCTTTTAATTTTTTCTTTTGTTATATTTACCGTAGTGAGTAAGTTTACCCCAGACTTTTCATAGGTTTCAGTTTGGAATTCACTTTGAGGTGTTTCGTTTACTTATTTCCCTCTTACAGGGTTTGCTAATATATACTTGAAATTCATTCTAATAAGCTAACCTACTATATTTTAAAGAAATAAGCAACCCTCAAAAATGCACAAAATAATTCAAGCAGATTAAATGTAAATAACATGCATGTAAACTTTATAAGGCATAAATCAAAATAAATTGCAAGGTTCCCTAAGAACACAGTTTTTCAATGGTTTCATCATCTTTTCAAAGATGATAGCAGTATCCAATAATTCATGCAAATAATAGTGAATAATACATAATACATGTAATTAAGCAGATAATTTGCAAACATATTTGCAAAACTCACTACTTTAGAGTTAAAAGTTGTTGTTAAGTGTCTCTTCTTGCATTTCAATATTCATCATTATTATTTTCAACACACTTAATTCATTTTCAAAGACAGTCTTAATGCTTCATAAATTATCTGAATACTTATGTGAGAGGTCCTTAAGGTTCCAAGTCTGACCACAGTGGATCCAAGGTCTCCATGTATCTGCTTGACACCAAGTTCCAGTTGTTTAGGTCTCCCATCCCAAGTACATACAAATGGTCAAAGCAATACTATATGTAAAATACATCAAGATTAATATTCAATTCACAAAGAATATCATTATAATATTCTCTATACTCTTCAGGTTTCTCAACATTGATACACAGGATATTACAACTGTCATTTTCAATTAAGCCACTGATCTTCAATCTCACTTTCTTATGTCGTCTAAATGGCCTATCACTTCTTCCCTTGTTTCTAAATGTAGTAGTATATACTTATTCCCACCTGCAGAATCAACTACCCTATATGGACCAGTGTATCTTGGTGAAAGTTTATTATTGGGTGAATGTAGTTTGACCATGACTAAATCTCCTGGTTTCAATTCTAGTTTATGTGCTATTTTGTGTTGTTGTTTCTTCATCTCTTGTGAATACTCCTGCATATGTTCTCTAACTCTTTGGTGAATATTTTGAAAAGTACTTATTCTATTCAGTATATAATCATCCATATTATACACAGGTTTCTGGTCTGCAGTCAAAATTTCATATGGAAGAGTTTTGTTTTCCCCAAAAATGATAAAATGAGGTGTATCACCTGTTGCTACATTGATTTGATTATTCAAGGTACACTTAACACAAGAAATCCAAGTGTCCCGAGTTATACTATGAGGACTTATCATACTTCTAAGACATGTAATTTTTTTTTCTATTTAACCTTTATACAACCCCATTACTTTGTGGATGATTCACTAAGATACTGACTTTTTTTTATCTTAAATAAACTACATAATTTTTCCAAGATTTGTTATTAAATTCAGTTCCATTATCTGAAATTAGAGTCTTAGGTGTAGTGAAATTACAGATTATCTGATCATAGATTACTGAAGCAATAGTTTCAGCTCTCTTATTTGGAATGGGTTGTAAAATACAAAATCTTGAAAAATAATCAATAGCAACAAATACATATTTATATCCATTCTCAGACATAGGTAGCTCTAATGTGTCCAGGTGAACTCTTTCCCAAGGTTTTTGTGGAATGGGATAGGTAAGTATAGGAGCAGGTTTTGGTGTATTTCCTTTCACCTTTACACAATTTAAGCAATTTTCTATATAATCATATATAGATTTCTTCATACCTGGCCAAAAGTATTTAAGTTGTGCTTGTCTATAAGTTTTATCCTTTCCTGGATGTGAGCTACAATCACTATCATGAAGTAACTTCAATATCTCATTTACAAGAGTTTGGGGTATTACCAACTGATTTACAGGACCTCTAGAAATATCTTTCCCACTTACAACTGTTTTTCTATACAAAAGTCCATTAATCAATTGAAATTCCTCTATCTTATACCCATTGGTAGCTTTGGAGGATTTCCTCTTGGGTTCATCAAATACTTGATTAATGATTCACATGTCTTATCATCCCTCTGTTCTCTTATTAGCATTTCCTCATCTAAAGTTACTAATTCCTCTATACTACAAACAAAATTAATCAACCCAGTCCCAGTCATTGGTTGACTAATGTTTCTAGAAAGTGCATCTGCAGCCACATTCTTTCTACCCGGAATATATTCAAATTGAACTTCATAGCACTGAAGTATTGCAAACCATCTAGCAAGTCGGCCCCTTAGATTCTTATGCTTAAATAAGTTCTGAATAGCTGTATGATCAGTCCAAACTCTGATTGGATATCCTAATATCATATCCCTAAAACTTTCTAAAGAATAAATTACTGCTAAAGTTTCTCTTTCTGTTATAGAGTAGTTTCTCTCCGCACTATTACAAAGTCTTGATGTGTAAGCAATCGGTTTCAAAGTTCCATTTCTCTCTTGCATCAGTATGCCTCCTAATCCTATGTCAGATGCATCAGTACAAAGAATGAATTCTTTTTCATAATCAGGAAATATTAGAATGGGTGAACTCGTGAGTTTATTTTTCAACTTGTCAAAAGCTTGCTGCTGTGCAGGTCCCCATATGAACTTTGAATCCTTCCTCAACAAAGAACTTAATGGATTAGCAATGTCAGCATAACGTTGAATAAAATTTCTATAATATCCTGTCAATCCCAAAAAGCTCCTAACCTTGTCTATATTGGTCGGAACCGGAAAATTCTTGACAGCGTCAGCCTTTGAATTCACTATACTAAGTCCATGTCTGTCTATCTTATGTCCTAAATAAATAACACTGTCTTGCAAGAACTTACATTTTTCAAATTTTACTTTAAATCCTGCTTCTACTAGTCTTGAGAATATCAAATCTAATTTCTTAAAGTGCTCCACTGCAGTCTGAGAAACTATTAAAATGTCATCTAGAAATACACTGGCAGTGTCTCCTAACAATCCATCTAGAATAGTATTCATTAATCTCATGTAAGTTAATGGACTATTACATAACCCAAATGGCATTCTCTTGAACTCATAATGTCTCGTTGGAGTAGAAAGTGCTGTGAACTCTCTTGAGTCTTCATGCAACTCAATTTGCCAAAAAGCTGATTTGATATCTATAGTACTAAAATATCTATTCTCAGTTCCCAAACTTCTCAAAATGTTACCGATAATGGGTAATGGTAACCTGTCACGAATTGTGTGCTTATTTAATTTCCTATAATCAATAACTGGGCGCATAGTACCATCTGACTTTGGCACCAAAATCAAAGGGAAGTTCCACTCACTATTACTATGTTCAATAATATCCTGTAATGACATTTCAGTGATCAGTTTATCTACTAATCTACTATTGCTAATCTAGAGTGAGGAACTCTGTAGGCGGGTATGTAAATAGGCTGTGTTCCTGGTTTTAATTTGATATGATGTTTTAAAACAGTTGTTTTGCCTAAGGCGTCCCCCGGCAAAGCAATTGCTTTATTGTGCTTCACAAGCAAAGCAAGTAAACTTTCATCCAACTCAGGGCAATTAGTTGATTTTAATCAATTTTTATATCTATTTCTTAAATCTATTCCTTCTGGAACTGAACAGATTGATGAAATTGGTAATTCTATCTCCTCACTACTCTCATTTAAAATCTTAATGAGTTTTGTACACACCTGAAAACATCCTATTTGTGTACCTTTCCTTAAAACTATATCCTTATTCATAGTGTTAATTACTAGTGCTTCTACTCTAATCTTATTTGACTTATAAATCCCTGAGTCCCACTTCAACCCCTTGACTCCTTTCAAACACACATCTACCTTATAAATTGACGTGGGATGCAACAATGTCGACTTTGTTACACCACCATCTACAATTAGCAAAGCTTCAGTCGTTGATAATTTAGTAATTTCTGGGATTTCCTGAACATCTGAGTTGGGTTCACAAGTTGCTTTACTTTCTGTTGGTCTGGACCGCTCGGCCTTGTTATCTAAGATAGAAATGTTATCAAGGGATTCATTGATTCCTGTCACTGGTCTTAAGTCTGGTTGATTAAAAAATGGGATTAACTGTGACTTCACCAAAATCCCTAAGTCAGCAGGACATATGACCATGTTTTCTTTTCTCATAGTTGCAAATCCTATCAATAAATCTCCTGGAAAAACAGATTCTTCTACCACTATCACTGGAATGTACAAATGTTCATTTGTATATAAGATAACTTCTAGTTCAACCTTACCTAATGTTTTTAACTGATTTCCAGTTACTCCTTGCAATGAGTAACGGATTGGTTCCAACATTTTTACTCCTGGTTTCAACTGGTTTAAAACTTTACTGGTAATTACATTAAATACAGATCCTGTGTCAATAGATATTTGAATAGGCTTATTGAACACTCTACCAGCAATGAGAGGTCCTACAGAAGTTCTTCCAATAGTAATTATCAGTTTGTCAGTTTCTTTCATCTCTCTTGTATTCCCATATTTCTATATATATGGGGAGTTCTGAAATTGTTTATTCTGTGTCTGGGGGTTTTCCTCTCAGCTCTGGGGGTATCCAAAAATTTCTGCATTCATGAGTCCTATGACCTCTCTTATTATGATAAATACAGAATGGTGGGTTCCTACATTGATACTCCGTATGACCCTCGTATTTGCAATTTCTGCAAATAATTCCATAAAAACAGTCTTGTGCTTTGTGCCCCCAGGTATTACAAGTAAAACATAGAATTCTAGCATCCCTGGATGGACTTCTAACATGCCGTCTATGTCCTACTTCAGCTTTTCTCAACTCTCTAGAGTTCCTATGTTGGCCCACGGTCATTACATATGGGTTTATCGTTCACTGTCTCCTTGAAGAAGATAATCTACTTTTCCTAAACTTATATTTGACTTAAGATCTTTATACAGCTTTTTTGCCGTTAAGTCATCAGAATTTTTGGCTAACAATCCAAATGTGATCAATTTGATTACCTGAGAAATTTTCTTTTTGTCACTAGATCTTTCTATCCAGTCTGAATCTTTCAAGATAGAATTCATGTCTTTTG
>NC_134791.1:57044914-57062414 GCF_046742065.1 Oratosquilla oratoria
TCACTACGGTAAATATAACAAAAGAAAACATTAAAAGGTGTATAGACAAACTCAAAGTTAATAAAACACCAGGGCCTGACGGTTGGCATCCAAGAATCTTAAAGGAAATGAAAAATGAGATTGTTGTTCCATTAGAAATTATTTTCAAGAAATCCATCATATCCGGAGATGTCCCAAGAGAATGGAAGCTAGCTAACGTTACTCCCATATTCAAAAAAGGTGACAAAAAGAAACCAAATAACTATAGGCCTATAAGTTTGACTTCAATCGTAGGAAAAATAATGGAAACTATCATCAGAGATGCTATCGAATATCATTTAGAAAGTAACCGTTTGATAAATGATAGCCAGCATGGTTTCAGACGGAAACGTTCTTGCGTGACTAACTTACTCGAATTCTACAACACAGTTATCTCGAATTATGACAAAAGAAATGATATAGATTTAATACATTTAGACTTTGCAAAAGCTTTTGATACCGTCCCACACGAAAGACTACTTACTAAATTAGCTTTGCATGGAATAAGTGGTAGCCTATTAGGTTGGACTAGTAATTGGTTGAAAGGTCGAAAACAGAGAGTTGTTTTAAATGGAAAAACTTCTGGATGGAAAAGTGTTGCAAGTGGAGTTCCTCAGGGTTCCGTTCTTGGGCCACTTCTATTCATAGTATATATAAATGATATAGACCATGGACTAAAATCTACTGTTTCCAAATTTGCTGATGATACAAAACTGTGCGGAGTGGCAAATGATCACTCAAACCAATTAGATATTCAAGAAGATTTAGATCAATTACAGCAATGGTCTGAAAAGTGGCTAATGAAATTTAACACAAGTAAATGCAAGGTAATACACATAGGTAAAAATAACAGTAAGTACGATTACAAGTTATTTGGAAATTCGTTAACAAAAGTGGACAGTGAAAAAGATCTCGGCGTAATTATCAGTAACGACCTCAAATCATCCAAGCAGTGTATTTCAGCCACTGAGAAAGCAAATAAGATTCTGGTATTGATTGCGCGATCTTTTGATTTAAAAAATCCATCACTCATTAACAAGCTATATAAATCGTTAGTTCGTCCACATTTGGAATATGCTGTTTCCGTATGGTCACCGAATCTCATTAAAGACATTGACAGACTGGAAAAAGTACAACGGCGAGCCACAAAACTGATTCCAAATATCAAAAATAAATCATACGAAAATCGACTTAAGCACATGAATCTGTTTTCCCTAAAAAAGCGTAGACTCAGAGGTGACTTGATACAGGTTTTTAAGATTTTAAAGGGAATTGACAACATCAAAAGTGACAAAATTTTCACATTGAATGAGAATCAGACAAGAAACAATGGTCTCAAACTGTCCGGAAATAGATTCAATTTGGAAGTAGGTAGAAACAACTTTGCCAACCGTGTAGTTAATGAATGGAATAAACTTCCTGCACAGGTAGTGCAATGTAGTTCAGTTCGAAGCTTTAAGAATCATTTAGATAAATACCTAAGTAAGATGCTGTAATGATTATAATTTATGTTCTATTATTTGTTTTTGTTTTGTTATAATTTGTCTGTCTGATTTTCATTTATTATTAGTTATATGTCAATTTATCATCATTTACTATTTACCTGTTTGTTTGTTATTCAACTATACCTATGCATTTATGTATTTTATTTGTTATTTACATTATTAGTTTTAATTTATTATTAATATGATTTTTTTTTTTGCATCCGACCTATATATGGATCAAAAGGTCTCCTGTCGGCATGCTCCGCCTTTGTAATCTTTTGTAATCCTTTGTAACTAATAATAAATGAAAATGAAGCAAATAATAATAAACAGACAAATAATAACAAACAAATAATCATATAATATCAAATGAATGGCAGTCATTACAGGTGTTTATCTAATCATCATCATCATCATCATCATCATCATCATCATCATCATCATCATCATCATCATCATCATCATCATCATCATCATCATCATCATCATCATCATCATCATCATCATCATCATCATCATCATCATCATCATCATCATCATCATCATCATCATCATCATCATCATCATCATCATCATCATCATCATCATCATCATCGACTTTTTTCGAAAATGAACAGAGGAGCACAGTGACTGTCACTTCGGATCGGTCTGTTGAGATGTTGCAATTTTTGTTGCACCTGCACTGAACAAATTTCCACAACTTTACGAAACCTGATTTCAACAAGATGATGTGACGTCACACACTGCAAGGCAATCAATGGCAGTTGTGCAAGAATTGTTTGGTAAACATGTCATTCCCTGACCCCCAAGATCACCGGAATTGTACGTTTGTGATTTTTTCTTGTGGGGTAACATGAGGAGTCGGGAGACTAAATGGGACCCTTCCCCAGGAGAGATGCACTAAGTAAATGGAACTATAACGATGCATGTATTTATGCTGAGGGCGTCAGCAACTACGTTTGCTTTCCCTCTAATGTATTCTATCGAATGGTTGAACCCTAAGATCGCAGTATTCCATCTAGCTATCTTAGCCTTTAAAGAAATATTTGAGGGGTTGGTGATCAGTAAGCACTATGATCTTGTGTCCTAGGATAATTTTCTGAATTGTTTTAGTGTCCAGGCGACTGCCAAAGCATTTAGTTGGGTCGCGATGTATTATGCTTCATTGGAGTTAATACTAAGACTATTTTCCATCTGAACCTTCTTGTTGGAGGACTGCTCCAATTACTATCTTTTTCGGTTTCTGCCTCTCTCCGGCTTTAATACTTTCAAATACTAACTATTTGCTTGCAATAAATTAAAAAATCCAGAAGAATTGTCCAGGTTCGACTGATCCACTATACTATGATGGCGTCATATATCGGGAGGTTGTTGACATCTGGACATTGTATTTTGGTATTTATGATAATCATATATCGTGTAAACGTAGAGTTGTGGACAAATTAAACACATTGTTTGATGGCTCCCATTTGTTGATGTAGGGCGAGTTTCCTGCTTAATGTATTTGTCGGCATACAATATACTCGAAGTTGGAAAGATCACAACCTTCTATAGGGCAAGTAAACTCATAGATAACATTGATATGCTTCAGTGGTTTGCGGTTCTGGCATAGGAACTTCCAGATATTTTATAGGAATTAAATATCATGAAAGCTCAAAAATGATGGGCTCATACTGAGAAAAAATGTTAAGAGGAAACATTGTATTTTGCAGAGAGGAAAATTAGAAGATAATGGAATCCCTTCAGTACGTCCTTTTTATCCTTATGTTGAGTGCATTTGGCTCCCGTGCGGCGTCTATAAAAGGTAAGGCACCCAATTTTATATTTGGCTTAAAAAGTTTCTATACCAATATTCCGTTAGAGGAAATTATTTTGTTGAGAATTCTTTCTCATCTTTCTTTGGAAACTTAAAAACACTTCATTTTGGGGGTATCTTTTTAGAAAGCTATAGGAAAAGGTAAGGATGTTTTTTGGGTTTTTATGGATTTGGAAAAGGCTTATGACAGGGTAGACAGGAAGGCATTGTGGGAGGTTTTGCAGATATATGGGATAGGAAGAAAGCTTTTGGGAGTAGTCAAGAGTTTTTACGAGAGTAGTAGAGCGTATGTCAGGATTAGAAATGGAGAGTGAGTGGTTCGAGGTAAAGGTGGGACTTCGTCAAGGATGTGTTGTATCGCCCTGGTTGTTCAACTTATACATTGATGGGGTGGTGTGAGAGGTAAATGAAAGGGTGGTGGGTCAGGGATTGGAGATGGTTAAAGAAAATGGAGAAAAGTTGGAGGTAAGCCAGCTGTTGTTTGCGGACGACTCTGCGCTTGTAGCAGGGTTAGAGGAAGGATTGAGGAAGTTAGTGACAGAATTTGGAAGAGTGTGTGAAAGAAGAAAGTTGAAGATAAACGTGGGTAAAAGTAAGGTGATGAGATGTACAATGGGTGAAAGTAGCAGTAGACTGGAAGTGAGCATTAAGGGAGAGAGACTAGAGGAAGTGGATAGTTTTAGATGCTTGGGTGCGAATGTGGCAGGAAAGGGAGGAGTGGAGGTGAAGGTAGAATGTAGATTGAGAGAAGTGAGTAAATTATTTGGTAGATTAAAAAGTGTAATGAGAAATAGACATTTGGCAATGGATGCTAAGAGGAGACTGTACGAAGGGGTGATTGTGCCAACAGCACTGTATGGAGCAGAAACATGGAACGTAAGAGAGGAAGAGAGAGGGAGTTTGAATGTGTTTGAGATGAGGTTCCTGAGAAGTATGATGGGGGTTACTAGGCTGGATAGAATGAGAAATGAGGAGGTGAGGGGGAGAACGGGGGTGGTAAGGGAGTTGGGAGATAGGGTGCATGAAAGAGTGTTGGGATGGTTTGGACACATAGAAAGAATGAGCGAAGAAAGACTGGTAAAAGAGGTGTGGAAGTCAGAAGTGGAAGGAGTGAACATGAGGGGACGACTTAGGATGAGATGGATGGATGGGGTAAAGGGGGCTTTGGGGAAGAGGGGAATATCTGTTGAGGAAGGACGGAAGAGGACAGAAGATAGGGGTGAATGGAGAATGGTTGTGTATGGATGATGCTGTCATGCATGATGTGGAATGGTTTGGGGATGGGGGTGAGGTAGTATGCATGATAAAAATTTGACGCAGCCAGAAGTGATTTCTCCCCGTCTTCTCCTTTTTTGCATGAGGGGACGGAGAGTAGGGGTCGCCGATTTTATGAAGCGGCCTTCCTGCGAATGTGCTGTGTCTTGCGACACTGCTTCTGACCCAGGGTAGTAGAGAAGATGCAGGGATGACCCGCCATCCAGGAGGTGTCAAGATAAGAGGGAGGGTAGAGGGTGGAGGGGAGTGGAGTGTATTAGGGATGGAATGGGTGTGAATATTTTTTATGCTTTTTTTTTGGCTACCTCCCTTGTAAGGGGGAAAAGCCTTTAGTATATGCATGTATCCTTTTAGTAATATGTAAACTAAGTTTTATAGTAAGGTATAGCAACTTAATCAATCCGTTGCCCCCACTTCTCTATTGAGTCCCACTCAAGGAAGAATTATTGTGCTGTTGCCTAGGGATTGGTAGTGTAAGGCAGTGTCTTCTGTGTGGGGGTTACATGAAGGGCAGTTTCATTCTATGGTCAGGCTTATTATATGTTGGTACTTTCTTAGAGCTGGATGGTGTAAAGGTAAGAAGGTAAGAATGTTTTTTGGACCTTTATGGATTTGGAGAAGGTTTATGACAGGGTAGACAGGAAGGCACTGTGGAAGGTATTGCAGGTATATGGGATAGAAGGAAAGCTGTTAAGGGCAGTCAAGAGTTTTTACGTGAGTATTAGAGCCTGTGTTAGGGTTAGAAATGGAGAGAGTGAATAGGCTGAGGTAAAGGTGGGACTTCGCCAGAGATATGTCATGTCGCTATGACTGTTCAATTTATACATAGATGGGGTGGTGCGAGAGGTAAATGCAAGGATAATGGGTCGGGGATTGGAGATGATTAAAGAAAATTGAGAAAACTGGGCTGGAAGATATTGTTTTTAGTAAGTGCGTCTGGAACTGGTTGTGAGAAGAGTTTAGAAGAAAGGGAGGCTTGTTTGGATATAAGTGATAGGACTTATTAGAGTGGCAGGTAAAATTGATAGTGTAGGGTTCATACTGAAGATGGGTCTAGAGAGTTGATGATAGCAAATGCAGTAGTTAAGAAGAAAGTCAAGCATAAGCATATACGGGAAAGGGTGATGTGTGGAAAAGTGGTTGATTAGGCATTAATGGACTATGCTGTGGTATCCAAAGGAAGGGTAAGAAGAGTTCCGGATGTCTATGTTCGTAGGGGGAATGTCAGATGATTTTTTTAAGAAAGGGAATTGAGAGTGGAGGATATGTGAAGAAAAAAAGAAACGGAGCAAGGCATAGAGGTACTTAGAGTAAACAAGCTGAATGAGAAGGAAAAAGAGAAGGAATACTTGGAGAATTTGAGAGAAGTGTAGGACGTCGGGAGGTATAGAGTACAGGTGGGAGTAGATGAGGAATGGGTTTCTTTCAAGGACGAAATGATAAGGTGTGAAAAGATGATATGTGGAACGACGAGAATAGGAGGGAACAGAAGGAAAGGGTAGTGAGTGGTGGGCTGATGAGATGAAGATGGTAGTAGAAGAGAAGAAGTGAACATAGTTCGATTGGTTATAAGATAGGACTCAGGACGCATATGAGAGGTACAAGAAAAAGAAGGTAAAAGTGAAATGTAAAACATAAAGGAGGCGAATAGAGAAACAGAGGCAAGATGTGGTAGAAATATATTTTCTTTTTTAAGAATAAAAATGTTTTGGATGGAAGTTAAGAGAGTAAGGGGGAGGTGAGTTAGGTAGAGAAAAAAAAATAAGAGGAGCCTTCAAAATCATGAGAGCCGATAAGGCACCTGGAATGGATGGGTGTTATGTAGAATGTCTGAAAAAAGGGAGGTGAGGTTAGAGTGGATTGGCAGGTGCAAAGGGAAAAGGAACAAATGTGAATGCTGTATTTTTAGAAGGACCAGTTTGTTGAGAGCAGTTAGAAAGGCTTATGGGGGTTAGTTGAGAGGATTAAGAGAAGAACAAAGGAAATAATTGGTGAGGAGCAGTATGGGTTTAGGATAGGTAGAGGATGAATGGGTTTTTTTTTTTTTTTGTAGTAAGGCAGATGTGGTAGAAGATTTTGGAAAAAGATAAGGATATTTTTGTGGCCTTTATGGATTTGGAGAAGGCTTATGACAGGTAGACAGGAAATCACAGTGGGAGGTATTGCAGGTATATAGGGTTAGGGGGAAGTTTCTAAGGGTAGTCAAGAGTTCTTACAAGAGTAATAGAGCTTGTGTTAGTATTGGAAATTGAGAGTGTGAGTAGTGTGAGATGAAAGTGGCGCTGCGTCAGGGCTGTGTCATGTCACCATGGCTGTTCAATGTGTACATGGATGGGGTAGTACGGGAGGTAAATGCAAAGCTAATGGGCAGGAGATTGAATATGGTTAGAGATAGTGGAGGGAACTTGGAGGTGAGCCAGGTGTTGTCTGCGGATGACACTATCCTTGTGGCTGGGTCAGAGGAGAGTCTAAGGCAGGTTTTGGTAAGGTATGCGATTTGAGAAATTTGAAAGTAAATGTGGATAAAAGTAAGGTGATGAGATGTGCAAGGGAGAAGGTGGCAGCAAATCGGAAGTAAATGTTAGAGGAAATAGCCTGGAAGAAATGGATATTTTTACGTATTTGAGATGACATGTGGTAGGCAATGGAGGAGTGGGAGTGGAGGTATGCTGTTGAGTGAGAGAGGCAAGTAGATGTCTTGGGGGAATTGAAAAGTGTCAAATGGGAAATAGGCACCTGAGAAGGAATGCAAAGAGAAGATTATATGAAGCGGTGATTGTGCTCATGACACTATATGAGGCGGAAACATTGACTTTCAGAAAGGGAGAAAGGAGAAGCTTAAATTTCTTTGAGATGAAGAGACTCAGAAATGTGATGGGGGTTACAAGGGTGGATAGAGTGAGAAATGAGGAGGAGATCAAGGATATGAGGAGAGCTTGCAGGCAGGCATGATGAAAACTTATCTGGATGGTTTGGACATACGGAAAGAGTGAGTGGAGAAATATTAGCAAAAATGTGGAAAGTAGATGTGGATAGAATAAACTTGAGGGGACGACCAAAATGTGGTGGATGGATGGGATGAAAAGAACTTTGAGAAAAAGGGAAATGTCTGTGGAGCAGGAAAGGGAGAAGACAAGTAATAGGTGTGCGTGGAGAATGGTTGCTTATGGATGATGATATTTTGACATATCCCGAAGGGATTTCTCGCCGTCTTCTCTATTTTCCACATTTGGCTACGATGAGGGAGGGTCGCAGCGCAAATGTGGTGACCCTGCTGTGAATGTACTGTGTCTTGTTGCATTACTTCTGGCCCGGCAGTGGGCCAGTGTGCAGGAGACAGGGATAACAAACCTTCATTCTTAAAGAACAAAGATGAGAGGGAAACAATGGGTGGTAGAGGGGAGTGGAATGGGTGGGAGCGTGTGTGTGCTTCAGCTGCTGCCTTTGATGTACAGGTAGACAGACTATTATCTATTCTTGTTTGGCGCGAGTAATGTTACTGATGATTTCTGGAATGAAACTTTTTTATTTTTGAGCCAAGTTTGTCTAAGGATGCTTGGGTGTTTCTGGCTGCTATTTTGCAGTTTCTATGTTGTGTTGTAATTGCCAGGTCATCTGTATAGATGTGTTCTTTGGTGTAATGTTCTGTAGCTGGTGTTGGAAAACAACTTGTGAAAAGGTGAAGTACCATATGCGAGATTATTTCTTCTTATGGGACTCAACGGAACATTTTTTTTTTGTATAAAAATATTGTTATTTTTCATTATTCCACACTTTCTACCTCTTAAGAATTCAGCCACTTTTTGTCATCGTTGAGAATATCCAGACAGATGAAAACATTAAAAACAAAAGTACACTGTATAGCTGTTCACATAGAGATCCCTTGAACTGTCCTCTCTTCCAGATGAGGGCCTCAACCAATACATCGATATGGTTCTGGATAACATACAGACAATGATGGTGAACGAAGGGTTGGACACTGTGCCACTACCCGAAGCATCCTTGGGTTTCAATCACACGGTGAGTATTGCTCCTATTCAAAGATGCCAAACATAATACAGGGCGTTTATATTTATTGTTCTCTATGTATTGATGTGTGTGTTTTCAAATTTGTATTTATTTGTGTGTGTTTGTGTGTGTGTGTGTGTGTGTGTGTGTGCGTGTGTATGTGTGTGTGTATATAGCTTATAGATTGGGAGGCAAAATTAAGAGAAAGACCTGTAGAACATATGTGGGAAATATTTCCAAATGCGCTTACTAAGATGATTCATACTTACATCCCGTTTAAGGGCAGACGCCTCCCAGATCAGGCTCGCTCAAAATGGCTTGACATAGAAACTGAAAAAAGTATTGCTAAAAAGAGACAGGCTCACAAGAAGTACAAGTGCTCAGATGCACCTAATGACTATCATAGTTATGTAATAATACAGAGATATTTAAAAAAGACAATAAAAAGCGAAAACGACAATATGAAATGAATGTCGCTGATAAATCTAAAGAGAATCCCAAACAATTCTATAATTACATTAGAAATAAAAAGGCTGTTAGGAATCACATTGGCCCACTATTACTTGCTGACGGTCAGCTTGAATATTCAAATGAAGGCATGTGTGATATTTCAAACAACTATTTTAGCTCAGTATTCGTAAACGAAATACCTCAAAGTGAATTCCAAACTGAAATCTATGACAAATCTAGGGTGAACTTACTGCGGTAAATATAACAAAAGAAAAAAATTAAATGGTGTAAAAAGAAACTCAAAATTAATAAAACATCAGGGCCTGACGGTTGGCATCCAAGAATCTTAAAGAAAATGAAAAATGAGATTGTTGTTCCATTACAACTTTTTTCAAGAAATCCATCATATCCGGAGATGTCCCAAGAGAATGGAAACTAACTAACGTTACTCCTATATAAAAAAAAATAAAAAAAATAAATAAAAAAAATAACTACAGGCCTATAAGCTTGACTTCAATCGTAGGAAAAATTATGGAAACTATCATCAGAGATGCTATCAAACATCATTTAGAAAGTAACTGTTTGATAAATGATAGCCAGCATGGATTCAGACGGAAACGTTCTTGCGTGGCTAATTTAGTCGAATTCTACAATACCGTCGTCTCGAATTATAACAAGAGAATCAACATAGATTTAGTATACCTAGACTTTGCAAAAGCTTTTGATACTACTTACTAAATTAGCTTCAGACGAAGGAAGTGGTAGCCTATTAAGTTGGACTAGTAATTGGCTGAATGATCGAAAACAGAGAGTTGTCTTAAATGGAAAAACTTCTAAATGGATTTAGATAAATTACAGCAATGGTCTAAAAAGTGGCCAATGAAATTTAACACAAGTAAATGAAAGGTTATGCACACAGGTAAAAATGAGAGTAAGTACGATTACAAGTTATTTGGAAATTCGTTAACAAAAATGGATGATGAAAAGGATCTCGGCGTAATTATCAGTAACGATCTCAAATCATCTAAGTAGTGTATTTCAACCTCTGAGAAAGCAAATAAGATTCTAGGACTGATTGCGCGATCTTTTGACTTCAAAAGTCCATCTCTCATTAACAAGCTATATTAATCGTTAGTTTGTCCACGTTTGGAATATGCTGTTTCCGTATAGCCACCGAATCTCATTAAAGCCATTGTCAGATAGGAAAAAGTATAACGAAGAGCCACAAAACTGATTCCATATATAAAAAATAAATCATACGAAAGTCGAATAAAATATATGAATCTAGTTTCCCTAAAAAAGCGTAAACACAGAGGTGACTCCATACAGGTTTTTAAGATTCTAAAGGGAATTGACAGGATCAGAAGTGACAAAATTTTATACACTGAATGAGAATCAGACAAGAAATGATAGTCTCAAATTGTCAGGAAATAGATTTAATTTGGAGGTGGGTAGAAACAACCTTGCCAACCGTGTAGTTAATAAATGGAATAAACTTCCTGTAGAGGCAGTGTATTGTAGTTCAGGTCGAAGCTTTAAGATTCATTTAGATAAATACCTAAGCAAGATGTTGTAATGACTGTCATTTATTTCATATCATTTATTTGTTTATCATTTGTCTGTTTATTATTATTTGACTGATTTTCATTTATTATTAGTTATATATCAATTTATTATTATTTACTATTTACATGTTTATCTATTATTTAACTAACTATGCATTTATTTATTTATTGTATTTGTTATAATTTATATCATTATAATTTCTATTTATTCATCTATTTGCTTATCTATTTATTTGTTTACTTATTTATTTACATATTTATTTTTTCATTTATTTATTTATCATTATTATAATTTTTCTTTCTTTTCGCATCCGACTTTGTTATGGACTTTGTTATGGCATGCTCCGCCTTTGTGTGCGTGTGTGTGTATATATATGTATGTGTATATATATATATATACATATATATATACATATATATATATATACATATATATATACATATATATATATATATATCACAATAAAGTAATGTAGCACATTAGTAAAATAAACTTTTATCCCACCGTCGGAAAAGAAGACACTAACGTCGAAAGTTCTGTATATTTCGATCACTAACTGTGATCCTCTTCAGCAGATTGAGTACATAGTAGAAGACATATACATATATACAAAAAATATGAGGTGAGAAGTAGGAACAAGGGGAGAGCTCAGGTTACGTGACCAACACTCCTCAGGCCTTGTGAATCTTTGTCCACTTGGAGTAAAGAAGGTAGTAGTCGATTGACAGCTGAGGTGATAATGCAGTGAGGTGACCATTGACCATTTGAAATATTGAAATTAGGGAAAAAAATGATCAGGGAAGAGTCAATTATTTTCCTTCTGAAACTGCATTTTGACTTTTAGATAATTTCAGCATTATCCTAATCTATGCGATGATCTTTATTTGCAATGTGCTGAAATGACGCGGAGCTTTCTTGACTATATTTTACTGAATTCTTATGCTCTTTGATTCTGGTTGCCAAGTCTAGACATGGCAACTTGTAAACACCTGGGTTGATGTCACTTGATGGTCTACGGTGTACATTGACTATTTTACTGAACAACTATCCCAATACATTGTACCTTGTAAGGAAGAAACTATTGTGAAATGTACAAGTTTTGCTTGTTGAAGCTTTTTTAGAAGGGACACTAGGAAAGGGCATCCCAGAGGGAGACACTTAAGGTCTTTCTAACTGCAGGAATTAGGTTAATTAAAGGGAGTAAAACAATGAACTTGCCTCTATTTTGTTCTATAATGTTTGAACTCTGAATAATTGCTACTTCCAGACATATTCTCTTTATCTGTGGATGTACTGTGTCTTGCGACACTGCTTCTGACCCAGGGCGGTGGGCAGGGTGCAGGGATGACCCGTCATCCAGGAGGTGCTCAGATGAGAGGAAGGGTGGGAGGGGTGTGGAGTGTATTTAGGGATGAAATGGGTGGGAGTGTTTTTATACCTTTCCCTTTTTGGCTACCTCCCTTGGAAGGGGGAAAAAGCCTTGGTATATGTATGTATGTATCTTGTCGGTTTCAAATAAAATCAGTTCATCACGGTCCCAGTCCACTAGGAACGAGTTGGTGTTTTCTCGGTGTGTAACATCAGCGTTGGTGGTCTTGTTGTTTTTAGTTCACGAGATGGAATTTTGTTGATACCCATTTTATATTTTCTTCCTTGTTTGTTTTAGCTTTCGTGAATATTTAATGGATGTACTGGTACTCTTTGTCAAGGTACGTAATACTACAGGTTCTGAATTTTCTAAGGAAAAACCCTATAACTATATATCTGTCCATTACTAAGTCATGGTGGGAGTAGAGATGTAAGATAAAGATAAAATGTCTAGAAGCAGCAAGTATCCAGAGTTCAAACACTATAGAACAAAACAGAGGTATGTTCAATATTGCACCCTTTAATTGATGTAATTCTTATGGTTAGAAAGACTTTAAATGACACTACGTGTGACGCCCTTTCCTAGTGTCCCTTCCTTATCCTTTCCAAGATGTAGAAACAGCTTTGAGGTTGTACTCTACGTCTCTGTATTTGAAAAAGCCTCAGCAAGTGAATCGTTGTACATTTAATAAAGGTTCCATCCTCACATAGTGTCTACTCTGATCATTATCATGGTAGCTATGAATTCTTTACAGCATAACATGATATGGATGAATTTTGAGGGGGAGCGTCACAGAAGCATTCAAGTACATCTATATAAAATAGGATGTACCCAAACATGGAACAGACAAAATCTTTTTTATTAACACTAAGTAGTCTATTCTATCTATATCTTTTTTGTATTCTTATTCATTATTTGTTCACTCTCCTCGGCCCTCAGTATCTTCAGACAGTCTCACTAACCCTTGACTCTATTCGGACAAACAGGGCAGTGATTTTCTTTAATAAACAGTACAAGAGCTGTTTTGTTTTTCTTAAATTTCATTGTATATACAGGTAGGACCAAAGGTTCCAATATCCAGAGATGATTTACTAATTTATTTTTATCTAAGATATTTTTTCAAAACAAATAGTACAAAGATAGTATATCATATTCATAACAAGGAAATCTATATCTGCAGTTCTTAGATTTAGTAGGGGCAACAGGATGTTTAGTAAAAATGAACAATTCTTCATTTTTTCCTAATTATTTCTTTGAGTAAATATGCATTTCAATAAGAAATTTAGATTATAATTTTCAAGTCAAACCAATATTTCTTTAGTTTTAGTAAAATTTAATTCATAGTTATAACCCTAAGTCGATCATCAATGGTAACTAGATCCCTCTGATCATCACCTTTTCTCTGCCCTCAGGACGATCATCATGAAACCAATGTTTACCTTATGATACCTATCGTCATCATATTATTCACAAGGAAAAAAATGAACCTTATATTTATCATCAGAGGTGATTTCAACACTGTCCCATTGATACCTCTTCCATGGACAGGTCTTGGGAGTGACTTGGTTCGGTAAGGTCGGTCTCATAGACGGTTGGCTTCAGGGTATCTCGACTTTGGAGCGCAAGGATGACGCTCACTTCACTTTCGATGCAGATGGCAAGGTTAACGGCATTCAGTGTACAATGGGTGTCGTCACCCTTAAGGTAAGTTTTCGAGTTTGAAAAATTGTACAAATTAAATAGGATCAAAGATGTTCTTGATGTCTTTATGTCTAGAGCCTCGTCTTCAGAAACAAATAAAGGTACAAGTCTTTGTTGCAGGCTGGCTTAGGCTTTACAACTGGGCAACACCAACAGAAGTAGTAATAGAGAACATCGCAATACCCGATTCTTATTTATTGTTTTTTTCCTACAGAACATGGTAATTTTTCTGTGTTGTAAAGTACAAATTTAGAGATTGAAAAAAGGAAGATCAGTTAACTTGAAAAAAAAAAAACTGGTTACTGAGACGGTGATATAAGATATTTTAATGTTTCTGCTCTAATTCTATGTTTCACATTTTCATTCTGACCACTAGTTGAGTGCTTAGGTTAAACGCCTGCAGACATTTAATGATCTCTTTCAGGATGGACATGTTCCCCTTACTGGTTGAAGTCGTCTAACGCAGATTCTAATTCTATAAAGTATACTGGAATATTTGATGGCTCGTTGAGGAAGGCTAAAGCAATAAAACTAAACAATTTGACTCCTGTATTCGCTTTGTTTATTACCAGGCAGATTTATTCAGTAGAGAAACTTAGTTCAACTCATTGGCTTTATTCGAATCTTGTATTCGTTCTGATTCCTCCATGGTAATTTTATTCGGCCGATATTTCATTGGTAAGGGAGAAACTTTTGTAGTAAAGAGAGGAAGGTAACGTTATTTGCCAAGGTCTAGATATTCAAAGTAATGATAGACAAGGAGGAGGAAAATTCTAGTGTAGGCCTTATGGTCTCTTGCAGTCTCCTTCATTCTTATGTTATTATGTTCTTATATAGTCTATGTATGACCAGGTTCTGGTATTTGCCAGAATTAAGTCTACTCTGGTTATGGATATTGATAGGTTGACTTCATACCCCGTGCTGGGGTATTGGCTGCATGGGAACATGCAATTGTGATTGGATGATAATACGTAGATAATGTTTTAGGGGCTGTTTTTGGGAGCCGCTACGGGCAGGAACCACATATAATATGTTATGTTAAAACATATTTTCTGTGTTATTCCTACTCATAAAGGAGTGTTACTAACGTTGCAGTACAACTGTTTATCCTTTATTGTTCTTCCCTTGAAGCTGTCCTTTGCTATTTCTACGAAACTGCCTTTTCCTATCCATTGTGGTAGGGGTTGGGGAGAATTCTGCCACCGTACTCCCCATGTGTGTCGTAAAAGGCTATGGGACGGAGTAATGGGACTAGGGATCCTGCCATCCGTAGTCTCATCCTACTAGAAGGCAAGGCATAAGAGGAGAACGGCAACCAAATATGTGTGTCCTATCTGTCACACACTGTTGCCGTCCCTAAGATCCGTCTTTCTTTCGTGTTTTTATTTTCGTATGATTGTCACTTACAATCTTAGTCGGTAGGCCCCATGCCTCCGAAAAGATAACTTATTCAAATCTTGAACTTAGAATTTGTTTATTGCAACATCAGGCTTCTATTTCTCACTTCAATTTATTTTCCTGCAGTTGTGATCTTTCTAGGTGAATAAAATCTCTCTTTTTTTCTGTCTTCTATTAATTTTAGTACACAGCACGCTTTTGAGGGTCAAATGAACATTTTTAAAATATGCAATTCATTCAGAACCTCTTGTTCATGATAAATTCAACTATGTAAAAAAAACTTATGATGTTGCTCTACTCACGCAGTATCATTGGTAGGTTTTCAAAAACTCAACAAAAATTACTTTGTATATTTAGAATTGTGGAAGGGATGCTTCTGATGCAACAGAACTCACAAAAATCGTGGGAAGGAGTGTTTCATAGAGTAAAGGTATGTTGCATGTAATGATATGGTCCACCACTTCTTAGCAGTCAAAGTCAGAGCATGTTTTTTCTTAAAGGGAAATGCTCTCCTCTATCAATTTATGTATTCACTACAAGATTTCCCCCTGTATTGCAAATCTTCCTTCTCCACACAAAGAAGCAGGGATGGGGATGGGAAGTAAATAAACAAAGGCTCTTCTCAATTTCTAAGGAGAGTTTTTCCGTTTAATCACATGACATGGTAAAATATCCTTGGTATCCAAAATTTCTTAGTTCCTTTCATTAGCTAAATTAGAATGTTTCTTTCTTACTTCAAGGCATATTACAAAGGCGTCGCGACATTCATGAACCTGGGACCTAAGTTTGACCTCGATGCTGTCATCCATGGTGTAGACGTCTGGTTTAGCGCTGGTCTCTCTAGAGATGTATGCAAGTTCACAGTATCTTCTCTGGAGATTAAGAAGATCGGGTAAGTATAGAGGAAATGTTTTGTTCTTTATAAAAATATATATACATATACATATATATATATATATATATATATATATATACATGTATATATATATATATATATATATATATATACATACATATATATCTATATGTGTGTGTATGTGTGTGCATGTGCGTACGCGCGTGTATGTATGTGTGTGTGTGTGTGTGTGTGTGTGTGTGTGTGTGTGTGTGTGTGTGTGTGTGTGTGTGTGTGTGTGTGTGTGTGTGTGTGTGTTTGTGTTTGTGTGTGTATGTGTGTGTGTGTGTGTGTGTGTGTGTGTGTGTGTGTGTGTGTGTTTGTGTTTGTGTGTGCCACACAGAGAACACACAGTCGGACTGAAAGAAAAGTTTGGGAGAACGTTAACTTCTATATTTCGGCTACTAGCTGTAGCCCTATTCAGGAAAGTACAAAATAGGCGAAGTGGTAAGACGTATATAGTACTCTGTTACAAGGAAGGGGAATTAATGGGAACTCGGACAGCCTACATGATGGGCTAGATGATCTCAATCAAGGAAATGTCGCGGGTTAAGCATGAGGTCAGGTGAAGGGTCAGGAGGGAGACAATTACTGACAAGAAGACTCACCGCTAAACGTGAAATAATGTCCGGAGACCATTGTCCTTTAGAAATGTTAAAATTAGGACATTCTTCAATTAGAGCAGACTCAGCTCTCTTCCTCCTAAAACCACAATTGAACTTAAGCACTAGTATGGCCTTGTCCCAATCAATCCGGTGGTTTTGACGACTAACATGATGGAATACAGCCGAACTTTCTTGGGCATATCTGATGGAATTTTTATGTTCGACAAGTCTAGTGTTCAAATCTCTCCCAGTTTGGCCTAGGTACATCAGATCACAATATTGACAGGATAAGCTGTAATTTCCAGGACAGTCAGCCACCCTAAACCTTTGGTGTACGTTTAAAATTTGTTTATGCACTGTGTTAGGATAGCGGTAACCAAATTTGAGACGATCCTTAGGGACTAGATTAACAAAAGTATTGATGGTTTTACTGTTGTTCTAAGACGTCTTTGAGCAGAGTGTTGAGTGGTGGGAGATGACGCTTTAAAATGCCTGGCCCTGGCCTTGCTGAGGGCTTGATCCAAGAATCAGGCCGGGTAGGCTAACTTCTTTAATTGAAATCTAATGAAGCCGATTTCAGGGTCCAAAAACTGAGGACTACAAATTCTGAAAGTTCTCAGTCCTATATACTCAAGTATAAGCTTAGAACGTCACAAGAGTTTACATTAAAGATACTTGTCGAGAATTTCCAATCTGTTCACAAATATTACCTATGACAAAACTATCCAACTTATACGAATTACTACTTCCTGTTAACAATTGACTTTCATGATAAAATGGGTGAATATTTAGCCCAGTCAATGCAGTGATTAAAATCTTTCATTTATGCATGTTGTTGCGTGTTATTTAATTCTAGTTGTGAATTCTTTCCCTGTTTCCACCAGGCAGAGCTTTTCATAATCTCTGCAAGGGGTT
>NC_134791.1:57067414-57077414 GCF_046742065.1 Oratosquilla oratoria
AACAATTTCTTTAGCACCCTCCCAATTTATACAATGATTAAAATCCCTTAGGTGAATAAATAAGGCATTAGACATTTGCCCACTCTTGACGCTATACTGATGTTGTTTTAACCTTACTTTTAATTCTTTTCCAGTCTGACCAATATAGCATTTGTCGCAATTTTTACATGGAATTGAATATATACATCCTTCTTCCTTATATGGAGAGTTTTTAATTAAAAGACTTCTAACTGTATTGGAGTTCTTAAATGCTACTTGAATGTTGAAAGTCTTAAGAATATGTGGTAGTTTGACGAAATTCTCGTTGAAAGGTAGTACAAGTAGGTTCTTTACATTAAAAGTTTTACTAGCTTTTTCCTCGTAGAAAGATTTCTTAGCCGATTTATAAGAAATCTCCACGAGGTGCTTAGGATATTTTAATTTTGAAGCTATGTTAGATATTCTTAAGAGTTCATCATCCAAAAACTCCGGACTGCAAATTCTATGGGCTCTCAGAAACATTGATGACAACACTGACATCTTTGTCCTGCAATGATGAGACGAATAAAAATGTACGTATGAAAGAACATTGGTGGGTTTTCTATAGACATCAAATTTGAAGGACCTTTCCTTTCTGTAAATCATAACATCAAGGAAAGGTAAATGATCATTTTCTTCTATTTCCATGGTAAATTTAATGGAAGGGACCAAGGCATTGAGTTTAGTTAAGAACAAAGTAGGATCATCATTTGCAGGCCAAATACATAAGATATCATCAATGTATCTGTACCATGTGACAAAATGGGGGAGAATCTTAGGTAATATATATTCTTGTGTACTTTTTCTTTTCTATGTACCCTGAGGATGTCTGAATAGACGAAAGCGCTTGGTCATCAGTTTTTCTTTTTCCTTGGTGGTTTTTCCGCATATATATATATATATATATATATATATATATATATATATATACATACATATATATACATATATATATATATATGTATATATCACAAGACGAAAATGTAGTAGCACATTTAGTAAAATGTTTGAATTACCCACTGTTGGAGAAACAAAGCAAAAGAAACAGACGAACTGTATATTTCGACCAGTACTGTGGTCCTCTTCAGCAGTGGACCACAGTAGTGGTCGAAATATACCGTTCGTCTGTTTTTTTTTGCTTTGTTTCTCCGACCGTGGGTTATTTAAAACATATATGTATATATAAACAGAAATGTAGTAGCACATTTGTAAATTACACACAGGAACCCACAGTCGGAGAAAGAATAAACTTCGAATAAAGAAAAATCCTATATTTCGGCTATCAACTGTAGCCCTCTTCAGGAAAGTACATAAGATAGAGAACAGAGGGGACTTATAAACTACAGTAAGAAGAGATGTGGACAGTTGACCTCACTCAGGCGCGGGGCAAACTGGGGTGGCGGAGGAGGGAGGAGGTGAGGAGAGGGGAGGATGTAGCGTCCGCATCAGCTTGGCTACTGCTGCGCGTGAGATAATGTCAGGTGTCCACTGCCCTTTATTCTTTCTCCGACTGTGGGTTCCTGTGTGTAATATATGTATATAAATATATATATATATATATATATATATACTGTATGTATGTATATATATACATACATATATATGTATATATATATATAAATATATATATATATATATATATATATATATATATATATATACATATATATATATACATCATACATATACCAAGGCTTTTTCCCCCTTCCAAGGGAGGTAGCCAAAAAGGAAAAGGCATAAAATCATTCCCACCCATTCCATCCCTGAATACACTCCACACCCCTCCACCCTCCCTCTCATCTTAGCACCTCCTGGATGACGGGTCATCCCTGCACCTTGTCCACTGCCCTGGGTCAGAAGCAGTGTCGCAAGACACAGCACATCCACAGCAAAGCCGCTTCATTTAATCGGCGACCCCCCTCTCCGTCCCCCCATATGTATATATATATATATATATATATATATATATATATGTATATATGTATATATATATATATGTATATATATGTATATAATATGTATATATATATATGTATATATATATATATATATATACTGTTAAAAGTGATGGCTAATTGTACATTTATAATTTTCTTTAATGTATTTCCATATGTCTTACTATGTAGTTATGTTCCGGTGGAAGGAGGTTTATGACTTCACTGTAGGTGGTAGTCATAAACCTCCTTTCAACGGAACATTAGTCCATAGTAAGACATATGTAAATACATTAAAGAAAATAATAAATGGACAATTAGCCAACACTTTTAATAGTGTATATATATATATATATATATATATATATATACATATATATATATATATATATATATATATACAGTATATATATATGACTTCACTGTAGGTGGTACCTATCCGAGAGTTGACACCTTGACGTGGTGGATAGGCATGAGAATCTTAATGATTACAAAAGCTATGTCGATAGAGAGGCTATCTTTGCAAGGTCACCCATATCGAACAGGTTTTGTAGGAAAGATCAGACAAAGAGCAGCTCAAACACACAGTTGTAGGATCCACTGCTAACGGGCATGTCCTTGATGGCAAACAGGGAAATTTCTCATAGATATATGGGGTACCGTCACAATGACGGCGTGGACCACTGGGCACCCTATAGATATACGGCTTCACCGAATATAATGAATAAGGTGACACCAGTGAAATATCTCGCCAGAAACCAGTTGGCACGGAGATGAGATTACTGCCAACAAAAGGCAGAGATCAGAGAAAAGAAAGAGAAACATGGATGAAATAGAGGAAACTATTCGGAAATGTAAAAGTATTAAAGTGACCGAGCGCAGACATGTTTTAGGAAGACAGCAAATGATGTTTGAAAGATAGAAATGGAGAAATAATTAAATATAGAGACAAAATGTTAAAAAGAGTAGAAGAAATTTACCAAGAGCTTTACTCGTCGAAGACCGCAGTTGAGTCAGCAAATTCATGTGTAGACGTTAGTAGTGTACCAGAGATTACAAAGGAAGAAGTAGAATTTGCTCTAAAAACTATGAAACGAGGAAAAGCACCTGGGGAAGATGGTATTTCAATAGGTCTATTGAAAGACGCAGGTAAATTGGTTCATATTAAATTAGCTGAGTTGTACAGCGTTCCTGATGCGTGGTGCAATGCTATAGTGATTTTGCTTCATGAAAAAGGAGACCAGAAGGACATTAGTAACTATCAACCGATTAGCTTGCTATCAAATGTAGATAAAGTATTCTCCAAGATCATTACAAATAGACTAAGTAAAGTTTTAGATGGAAACCAACCGAGAGAACAGACAGGGTTTAGAAGCGGATATTCGACTCTAGAACATTTGCAGAAGATAAACCAACTAATCGAGAAAACTACAGAATACAATATACCTCTGTGTTTAGCTTTTGTAGATTACGAGAAGGCCTTTGACTCGGTAGAACAAATAGCAATACTAAACTCGCTACGCAAACAGGGTACAAACGAAGAGATCGTAAAAGTTTTAGAAAAGATTTATGCGAAAGGTACCGCTATAATTCGACTACATAAAGATACAAAAAGATGAAGATCGAGAAAGGAGTACGGTAAGGCGATACAATTTCACCCAAATTATTTACAGCTTACTTGGAAGATTTTCAGAAGGTTGAGTCGGGAAAAGAAAGGTTTGAAGATTAATGGCAAATATTTGAACCACCTATGATTTGCGGATGACATTACTCTTGTTTCAGAAAGAGCAGAGGACTTGCAAGGTATATATATGTATATGTATATGTATACATATATACATATATATGTATATATATATATGTGTGTATATATATATATATATATGTACATATATATATATATATATGTATATATATATGTATAGATATATATATATTGTCATGGGTTGCTTGCTTGGTTTGGCCTGAGTTAATGTAAAGAGTGGAACTTAAGTCGAGTCTAGGAGTCAGTCGAGTTCCAGTTGGGAAGCAAGCACACAACAATAAAGTGGAAGGTATAGATAATTTAGGTAGATAAACGTACGTTTCGAGGAAAAGCTCTATTTGAAACTGAATGTAAGTAAGGATGGAGGTAAGATAGAAGTTTGCACGAAACTTAAATAAACTATATTTATAAATAAAGAAAAATAAAGCTTTACTGTGTGACATTTACGATCATACACTCAAAGTACACAGGAACATTTAACATGAATAAATACACACAAGAGAAATAACAAGGGGTACAATATAAATAAACATTCAAAAGTAATGATATACAAGTTCAAGATTGATTAATACTATACTTGCGAACAGAACAGCAAGGTACCAATATACAGCGAGAAGTACGTGAGGCTTGGGGTTGTGTGAGTGGAGGCGGACAGCCTGGGGGCGCTTTTTATACCCGAGGAAGGCGTGGCCAATTGTTTCATGGTAAGGGTCGAATCACCAACGTTGTCACAACGTATGATGGGCACGAGTCATGTTCGAAGCCGTTAGTTGTAGGCGGGCGATTTGAAAGTGGTTCGGTTCACGGTTGGCTATAGCAATAGATGTATACATATATATGTATATATATATATATATGTATATATATATATATATATATATATATATATATATATATATTTGTCTACACGTGTAAATCGCTGCAAGTTGTGTTGGTGGAAAACATAACCTACAGTAACATACGTACATATATCCACGAAAAAATTAATATAGATGATGCAGAAGATATAAGAAGATAAGTCAACAGTGTAGATGTAAACAGAGTTAAATCACCACCACATGGGGTAGTAGACATTTAAATTTTTAAATGAAAAAAAAAAAAAAAATCTAGCGTCTGGCAGAGTGGTGCATGACGTCCCCACATCCCTCACGATGTCACATACTGATTTTTAAAAAATATGTACATTTTTTCCAACCGAAAATATTATTTTCGTCGAGGCATGGATGCCTACACCTGCCACGACCAAGCATGTTCTTCATCACGTCCGGGCTTTTCACCGTCCTAGGGATCCACTGTCTCTTCAAGAGTTGGAGATCATAGGTCCTGGGCCTGCAACCTCCCCTTCGACAATAGTCCTGATACTGATGAGAAACTTGCCGACTCTGACAATTGGTGTTTAGATGGCACCTCAATTGCTCCTACCCTCTTCACCCAGCTTTATGTCATCCAAGGTCGTGTGGGAGAGTCCTACCTTCCCCTGGCCTTTGCAGTGCTCCAACGGAAGACGTAGACCAGCTATGAACAGGTCTTCCGTGTCCTGGAGCAGCATGACTGTGACCCCCACCAACGTTATCGTGAACTTTGAGAGGCCTGTGGAGCTGGCCCTTCGCCTGGTGTTTGGGGAGCAGATCCAGGTCTGGTTCTGTTTTTATCACCTCTCCCAGTCCATCTGGAGGCAGATCCTGGACCTGCGACTCAAGAACTTGTATGATGAAGATGACAAGTTAACATAAGACACAAGAACACAAGAATAAAGGAGAATGCAAGAGACCATAAGGTCTACACAAGGCAGCTCCGTATCCATCACTACCTGTCATCCCCATCCATAAAGTTGTCTAATTGTTTTTTAAAACAATTTATAGTTTCAGCGCTTACTACATGGTTACTAAGTTTATTCCATTCATCGACCACCCTATTAGTAAACCAATTCTTGCCTATTTCCTTCTTAAATCTAAATTTGTCCAGTTTATACCCATTACTACGAGTCCTGCCCTGTTATTTTATTATGATGACCTTATTTGCATCACCCTTGTTATAACCTTTGATCCACTTGAACACTTCTATTAGATCACCCCCGAACTCTGCATGCGTCTTTCCAGAGAGTGTAAGTTTAGGTGCCTAAGCCTCTCTTCGTAAAGCAAATTTTTGAGTCCATGTATCATTTCGGTGAGATCGAAACCTTTATTGGTACTACGTTTCGCTTGTTAAAGCTTTTTCAAGTACAGACATGACACACACTCTGAGCACATATAAGCCAACCGGGAAGGAACTGGGAGAGGTTATCAGGGAGGGGTGGGTGGTAGGTGGAGGGGGAGGAGGGGGACGGTGGGACTTGAATGGTCTATACAAGACGCCCATAATAACTTTCTTATTCTTGCCTATAATCTCTACCCAAATAGATTACTTATAGTCCTCTTCCTTGATCAAATTGTTGATATTGTATTTTTAACGAAAAGTGCTATACCTCCCCCATTCCTGCCAACCCTATTCTTGTGAAAAAACTTATATCCTTCTGTTTCGATTTCCGGAAGGAAATGTTTATCAGCCATGTTGATCCAGGATTCAGTAATAGCTATAATATCGAAATTCTCTACGCATGCTTTACCTCGTAGCAAATCAATTTTGTTAATTATGCTCCTGCAATTTGTATAGTAAACTTTAAGTTTATCTTCCCTCCACCTGCTTTGGTGATTCTTTTCACAGTCCCTCTCTAAGTTGCTTCTATTGTCTAAACTATATTCCGATACTTCCCCCCCTACTCCCACGTAATCTACCCGAAAAAACCCTGTAGGATGCCTACTTCTCGCTTAAGGGATTAAGCAAGGAGCCGAAATCCTCTGGGAGACAAGTGCATCCCATCCCTTGTGTATAGGTGATTCTTACTATAAAAGCGGTCCCAGTTGTCGACAAATGCCCATCCATTGGCCTTACAATGTTTTGCCAGCCTGCAATTCATTGCAATAGGCCTGGAATGCCACATGCCTCCAACTCTACGCCTCGGAAGGATTCCACATACAACAGGAACACCTCCCCTATTTCTAATATTGTCTAGCGCATCCCGGAACCGCGCAAACAATTCCTCACTCCCCCGGCATTAAAGCAAACTACTGGGTCCTTACCTTCCCCTACTGAACACTCTTCAATCCTATCTCTAACATCTCCTATCCCCGCGCCGGGGAAACACACCTGCGTCCTATGTTTCCTATCTTTATCGCTGAAAGCCCTGTCTAATTACCTCACTTGACTGTCTCCTACAAACAAATTCTTACCAGTGGGAAAGGATCCAGCGTCTGCTCTTCCCTTTTTCTCTTGAATTTCATTAATTTCTTCTTCCTGCAGCTTCACTAGTATTTGAAACGAGTTCTTGCAATCCAGCGGGGCTGGGAAGGATTTTTTTTTTTCAGTATTCCGCATCTTATTTTTCACCGTTTTCCATCCAAGCTCATAGCTAATTTTGTCTTCCGTATTTTGGGCCTTTGAGCGAAGAACTCGATTCTCCTCTTTAAGGCACTTAACAGCGGGATAGATTACCTGCGCTCCATCATGTCCGACGAGGCTGCGGAACTAGTAGAGTATTTTGGCTTCACTTACGTATCCGGGCCAAGTCACTCCCACCCCAGCTGAAGTCATCAAGCCTCTTCGACCCCGTCGCACTCCACTCATGTTCACCCCCGAGCGTTGGGACCAGTACTACCACGCCACCCTCGCCAATGAGCCCCGAGAGTCTGCGAAGGGTTGAACAACAAGTTTGCCAGTCTGGTAGGGCATGCCCATCCCACTGTCTGGAATCTCGTCGAGAGCATCCAGGCGGAGGCATCCACCGTAGATGCCATTCTCCTCCTGCATGAACGTGGCATCGGTCAGAAGAGGCGAGGAAAGATGTGCTACTCCGAGTTTCAAATTCGCCTCCACAGCCTGGTAGTTGACTACAAAGAAGGGAAAAAAGACAATTCCCGAGTTCCTACGTGGCATAAGCTACAATCTTCGAGGAGGACAATTCCACATGAGCAATTGATAGAGTTCCCGGTAGCCACTACGGTGGGCCGGGTTTGAATCTCGCCCAGGGCTGAAATAATTTTAGTATCACTGCGCTGTGAGTGGTTACTTTAACCCTCGTGGGTGGGGAATTGGGTGTGTGTGTGCGTGTAAGGTCACAGCATTAACCATAGATCGGTGATATGTGAGCTCTGAGCTCTCTTTCGGGAGGGAAATAGCTGTCGATTACGAGTCCAACACGTGATCCAAGACCATGGCGAATCACACATACATACGTATATCGGGCACGGACGTTTCGGCCTCATGAAATTGTCGACCTCTTAAACCTTTCGACCCCATTTATATATACCGCTCTTAAGTGATGTCCTTTTGCAATTTATTTGGCTTAACATGGCATTTTTTTTATTCTATTAATTTATTATAGACAAAAATATTGTGACTTCACAAGGGAAATTCAATAGTATCCTAATTTTTTTTTTTTTATTATGAATACAAAACTTTTACTGGAATCGAGGTATATCTTCACCTCCAAGAAAAAAATCTTTTGGGTTTCACAAGAGAATTTTAGTCAGTCAAGTATATATTGTATTAGGAAATTATCTTTTTTATTCTGTGCGGGAGAAAAGGGATCGATGTCATTCCAAAAGTTGTACCGTAGGATGGGGTAATCGGGCCATCACTAGGTTAAATGGACCATATTAAAGTTATTCATGTATTAAACATTATGTTACAACTAGTAAATCAAATTCTGGTAAAATGGAGGTAGGGATTTATTCAGGGCAAAAGTGAAATATTTTAAAATAAATTTCAATTAAAAAATAAGTGAATAACTTTTATATGGCCCATTTACCCCCAGTGATGGCCCGATAAACCCGATCCTACGGTATCACGCTTGACCTGAGATCAACTGCTTCACTTTGCACTTGAAAGGTCATCCCCAGTGGGGAGGCCTGATCTCAAAATATTTATTTTTACATTTCTTTCTTATTGATTTACAAGATTTTATCCAATTTTACCATTGATCATAAATTTCTATATAGAACTGAAATTATCTTAATAAAGTGCTCAAGAAGAAAATGGAGTATAGTTTTTCATTTCAAATAAGTTTACCTGTGTATGTTCTCTTGGTTAATAATAAAAACAACGTACCAAATATCATTTGATATTACGTTATAAAGCAAACTAACTGACTTATAGGTGTTTTCAAAGGGTCTACAAAATTAGGCCGATATACCCGAGGTCGACAACATCATGAGGCCGAAACGTCCGGGACTGAAAAGTCCGGCATTCATGCGTATATACATACATACACACATACCTACGTGCATGGATTCATACATAAATACATAGATAAATACACACATGCATAAATACATAAATACATACATTCTAGGGGCAAAGTGTGTGCCACTTGCCTGTAGGGTGAGAAAGGGTCGGCGATGAGAATCAGGTGAGCCTCTTGGTGGCGCAGACGAAGGAGGCCTCGGTGGAACTCGCGCGGTTGCATGTAGAACATGCCGAGACACTGCAAAAGAAAACAATAGTGATGAATGAATCAATTAATACGCATGAATAATCAACCAAGCAAACATTTTAACAAATAGACCTATAAACAAGCAAACAATTGAAATTGACAAGTAATTAGATTAAACATATACGAATAGATAAACAACTTTATAAACAGATTGGTAAATAGGCAGATAAAAAATGAATACAATTTGACAATTTTTAGTCATCTCTACGGCACACACTACCCCTCTGAGGAGGTGAGTGTAGAACGGGGTACGGACAAAACCCCAACGGACAAAACCCCAATGGACAAAACCACAAATGGACAAAAATCCAGCCCAAAACTTCCATAATAAGAAAAGCGGACAAAAACCCAGGAAAGACTTTCCCCTGTGATCTCATAGTTGGTGTTTGGCCATAAATCAGCGATCAAATGTTGTTGTGTCACTTAATCATCATGGAGATCACACGTAACAACAAGGGTGGACAAAAGTTATGCTACCTTGGCCATATGTATACCAAGAAGGCTACCAACTCCAAGACTATACGATGAGAATGTTCTAAAAGAGCATTGGAGTCTTGCCAAGGAAAAGCCACCCCTGACTTGGAAATCCAAACAATGATTTCATCAACTGATCATTGGCATCCACCGAGTGATTTTGATGTAGACGATGCTCGTATCCGGCAGACCATCCTGGCCAATTCAGCAACTAACAGGGCAAGTACTAGTCAGGTTCTGATTGACCACATGAATGGAATAAGTGCTGGGGGAAGACAG
>NC_134791.1:57084914-57087414 GCF_046742065.1 Oratosquilla oratoria
TCATCAACCCTATCTTCCAAATCCTTTTCCACCCCTGTTCTCCTCCTCACCTCCTCATTTCTCACTCTATCTAGCCTAGTAACCCCCACCATACTTCTCAGACACCTCATCTCAAACACATTCAAACTCCTTCTCTCTTCCTCTCTTATGTTCCACGTTTCTGCCCCATACAGTGCTGTTGGCACAATCACTCCTTCATACAGTCTCCTCTTCGCATCCATTCCCAAATGTCTATTCCTCATTACACTCTTTAAACCACCAAGGCATTTACTCGCTTCTCTCAATCTAAATTCTACCTCCACCTTCACTCCACCTTTTCCTGCTACACTTGCACCCAAGTATCTAAAACTATCCACTTCCTCCAGTCGCTCTCCCTTAATGCTCACTTCCAGTCTACTGCCACTTTCACCCCTTGTACATCTCATCACCTTACTTTTACCCACATTTATCTTTAGCTTTCTTCTATCACATACTCTCCCAAACTCTGCCACCAACTTCCTCAATCCCTCCTCTGACCCTGCCACAAGCGCAGTGTCGTCCGCAAACAACAGCTGGCTCACCTCCCACTTTTCTCCATTTTCTTTAACCATCTCCAATCCCTGACCCACTACCCTAGCATTCACCTCTCGCACCACCCCATCCATGTATAAGTTGAACAGCCAGGGCGACATAACGCATCCTTGACGAAGTCCCACCTTTACTTCAAACCACTCACTCTCTCCATTTCTAATCCTGACACATGCTCTACTACTCTCATAAAAAACTCTTGACAGCTCCCAAAAGCTTTCCTCCTATCCCATAAATCTGCATAACCTCCCACAGTGCCTTTCTGTCTACCCTATCATAAGCCTTTTCCAGATCCATAAAAGCCCAAAAAACATGCTTCCCCTTTCCTATAGCTTTCTCACATATCTGTCTTACCACAAAGATCTGATCTACACAACCTCTACCTGTCCTAAATCCACACTGTTCCTCACCAATTTCTCCTTCTGTTCCTCTCCTAATCCTCTCAATTAAGATCCTCCCATAAGCCTTCCCTACTACACTTAACAGGCTAATCCCTCTGAAACTACTACATTCACACTTGTCCCCTTTTCCCTTGTAAAGAGGAACTACACAGGCACTTCTCCAGTCCTCCGGTACTCTACCCTCTCTCCAGCAAACATTAAATAACCTCACCAACCAGTCCACCATCACTGAACCTCCCTTTTTCAGACATTCTGCATGGCATCCATCCAGACCAGGTGCCTTACCTGCTTTCATCATCTTTACAACTGCCTTCACCTCATCCTTCCTTATTTCTCCTCCATTCTCCTCACTCCTCACTCTCATTTTCTTCGCATTTCCCACTGCAGCTATCTTTCCTTCCCTATCTTCCTTCACAATTAGCAACTCCCTAAAATATTCTGGCCATCTTCCCCTTACTGCCCTCTCTTCTATTATCATCTCTCCATCTGTACCTTTTACCTTTTCTTCTCTACTTGATTCGCCTCCTCTTCCTCTCTTAATTTCTTTCCAAAACATCTTTTTATTACTTTCAAAATTTTCTGTCATACTCCTACCCCATTTCACATCTGCTCTCCTCTTTGCCTCCTTTACCTTTTGCTTTACTTCTCTTTTCTTTTCTTTGTACGTCCTCTTTTGTAACCAATCTGTGAATGCTCGCTTCTTCTCTTCTATAACCTTCTTTGTTTCCTCATCCCACCATTCACTACCCTTTCTTCTATTTCCCCCTGTCCTTCTTGTTCCACACACCATCCTTGCACACTTTAAGACTCCCTCCTTGAACCATCCCCATTCCTCCTCCACACCCATCTCTGCTCTATCCTTTACTCCCTCCCTTCTAGTAAGTGAGGAGATAGGTAAACAGGTAGTGGAGTGGAAGGAGGTTTCCTCAAGGATAATGTGGATGAAGGTGAAACTGGGAAAGGAGATGTGGGTCTTTGTAAGTGCATATGGGCCTGGCAGTGAGAAGAGCGTGGAAGAAAGGGAGGCCTTTTGGATAGATTTAAATGAGTGCATAGAGGGTTTAGGAAGAAATGTCAATGTAATAGTACTGGGAGACCTTAATGCTAGGGTGGGAAATGGTCCAATCGATGGAGTGGTTGGGAAGTGTGGAGTTCCAGGAAAGAATCGTAGTGGAGAGTTGATGGTGGAAATGTGTCTAGAAAAGAGAGTTGATGATAGCAAATACAGTGTTTCGGAAGAAAGTCAAGCATAAGTACACATGGGAGAGGGTGGTGGAGGGAAGGGTGGTAGATAGAGCGCTAATGGATTATGTAGTGGTAAATAGGATTATGATAGGAAGAGTTAAGAATGTACATGTGCTAAGGGGAGAGGGTGGGGGAATATCAGATCATTTTTTGGTGGAAGGTAAGCTGAGAGTGGAGGATAGATGGAGAAAGAGGAAAGGGACAAAAGGTAGGGAGGTTCTTAGAGTGAACTCCTTGAATGAAAAGGAAAAGGAGAAGGAGTACGAAAAGAAGCTGAAGGAGGACTG
>NC_134791.1:57092414-57117414 GCF_046742065.1 Oratosquilla oratoria
CTCCTTTTGCACGCTTTCCCAAGCTCTACCATTAACTTCCTTAATTTGATCCTGCTATAAGTGCAGTGTCGTCAGTAAACAACAACTGGCTTATCCCCCGTTTTTGTTAATTTTCTTTAATCATCTCTAATCCCCTGCCCATTACCCTTGCATTTATCTCTTGCACCACCCCATCCATGTACACATCGAACAGCCTTCCCAAATACACTCAACAAACTGAACCCTTTGAAACTACTACACTCACATTTGTCCCCTTTTCCATTGTAGTGCGGAACTATACATTCACTCCTCTAGTCCTCCGGCACCCTACCCTCTTTTAGACAAAGATTAAACAACCTCACCAGCCAGTCCACCATCACTGTACCTACATTTTTTAGAAACTCTGCATGCCACCCACCTAACCCAGGTGCCTTACCTACCCTCATCATTTTGGTAACTGCTTTCACCTCTTGAGTTTAGTTTTTGTTGAAGCAAGTTTCTTTTTAACTCCTTCATTTCAGACATTATTGATGAAATTTTGACTTCCTACCTTTTTTTCCTTACTTTTCCATTTCTTTGAGACAAGATTAGAAATCTTAAGTATAGTTTTTCTTGAAGTAAGATTTTCCTACGAGGTTTCTTACCCCTCCGCCAACCCCACCTCCTTTTTCCTTTACTTATCCATTCCTTTGAGACGAGATTAAGGATCTTGAGTAGAGTTTTTCTTGGGGTATTTTTTTTTTAACTCTCACAAGCACCTGGCTTACGCCAGCCCTGGCTACGACAGGGGTGCTTGGCCTTCGGCAAAACCCGCTGCATTTTCCAACTTTTTGGAAGTCGAGAAAGACGTAAATGAGAACATATTATTCAACCCCTCTAAATTATTGAAAAAACGTTTAGAGAGCGGCGACTTTCCCTTGCACAGATCTTTGAGTACCTTATTCTTTATCTCGGTTGGTACAGTGAGTGGCGTCTGCCCCTGGTTACAACATATTGTCTGGAGCTCATTTTTCCACAGCAGCACATTGCATATTTTACACTTTCTGCCCCCCAAAACCCCTATATCATTTAGTTTCACTTTCTTCGTCTACTTCGCGTAACGATCCCTTCACATTCTCATGCGCACGCCCACGCGGATTACTTTCCTCAGCTGTCTTCTTTTGGTGATTACTGTACATTGGTTCCTCATTTCAAAGAGAACACGGTTTTCCTGCTCTGTGTAGTCCTTCAATTCCTTTGGTGAACACTCCGACCCACCCATTCGCTTCTTTTGTTGGGAGATGTATTCCGATTCATTATTTTTCATTATTTCTAACATTGTTTTCCGCTGCTTATTATCCACTCCATTCTTTTCCGTTTGTAACCGTTTTTTCTCTGGTATTGCGTGTCCTCTTCCACAATTACCGCAAAAATTTTTGTAGCCTGCGTAATAGTGCTTCTTGAAATTTTCTACAACCTCGGAAGAAATATCCCCGCCATACGGTTCCAGGTCATCTATTGTACTATCACTGTACTCGTATGTTGGTGAATTGCGTAACATCTCGTTGAAACTAAGGACTATACGTTGGAATTGTTGTATAGATTGCTTCGCGACGCATGTCGTAGATTACCGGTTTTTACACTTTTCGTAATATTCGGGGTGGCATTTCTTATGCTCTTCTGTTAACTGTGTTCTGAGAACTTTGTCAATAGTGGATTTGTCAATCTTTTTTTGTTTTGTCACCCAAACCCAGAAATGTCGCTGTCGCCTTTTCATGGCGGCTTCACTATCACCGTTTTTTTTTAACCTTTTCATCGTAAAAAGAAGGATATTTTTCACGGTGCTCTTACCGTAACAAACCTTTTAAAGACGCTGACATATTGATCTCCATCTTACTGATTTTCTTTCCATCCGCAACCCACTTCCAATAATGCATATTACGTCTTTTTAACCGAGCTGCTACGGGCAGAGGCATTGTGTCCAACGTCCAACCTTGACCACCATTGGGGTACAACCGCACATGAAAAATCCCTTATACCGGGCACGTCCACACAAACTTGAATCGTCATCTGGGCACGGTTTCGAAAGCGTTTATTTTTAATAGTTAGATTTCCGTCATTCTTGAAGTTTTTGGTCTTCCTACAAGGTTTCTCCACTTCCCCTCTTTTGTTTCTTCCTCATCCTTTCCTTTGAGACGAGATTAAAGATCTTGAGCATATTTTTTCTTGAAGTATTTTTTTTAACTCCTTCACTTTCAAAATTATTGAAGAAATTTGGACTTTCTACGAGGTTTTCCCCCACCTCACCCCACCCCAACTCCTTTGTTCCTTACCTATCCATTCCTTTGAGTCGAGCCTGAGGATCCTGGTTGTAGTTCTTCTGGGAGAAGAGGAACCGAATGTGCATCTGGGACAGGTGAGCTCCCTGCTCAGCGAAGTGGTACGAACGAGAGACCTGAAAATAGAAACACAGACTCTCAGGGCACAGGCAGGCCCTCAGAAAGACAAAGACAGACTCTTAGAAAGATACAAACAGACTCTCAGAAAGACAGACAGACTCTCAGGGCACAAGGAGGCCTTCAGAAAGACAAAGACAGACTCTTAGAAAGATACAGACTCTCAGAAAGACAGGCAGACTCTCAGGGCACAGTCAAACTCCACAAAGACACAGAATCTCAGAAAGACACAGGCGGACTCTCAGATAGACACAGACAGAATCTCAGAAAGACACAAACCGACTCTCAGAAAGATATAAACAGACTTTCAGAAAGTTACAGGCAGACTCTCAGAGAGACACAGGCTGATTCTCAGAAAGACACAGGTAGACTCTCAGGGTACAGACAGACTCTCAGAAAGACACAGACTGACTCTCAGAAAGATACAGATTGACTCTCAGATATAAACAGACTCAGAAAGGCGCACGCAGGCTGGTTCTTAGAAAGAAAGATTGACTCTCAGAAAGACACATACTTACTCTCAGAGAGACACAGACAAGCTTTCATTAAGAGACAGACAGAATCTGGGAAAGACACAGACAGACTATCAGAGAGGCAGACTGACTCTCGGAGACACAGACTGACTCTTAGAGGGGCAGATTGACTCTCAGAGGGACAGACTAAGATCAGAGGGACAGACTAACTCTCAGAGAGACAAGTTGAATCTCAAAGGGACAGACTGACTCTCAGAGAGACAGACTGACTCTCAGAGAGACAGACTGACTCTCAGAGAGATATATTGACTCTCAGAGGGACAGACTGACTCTCAGAGAGACAGACTGATTCTCAGAGAGACAGATTGACTCTTAGAGGGACAGACTGACTCTCAGAGAGATATATTGACTCTCAGAGGGAGAGACTGACTCTTAGAGGGACAGACTGACTCTCAGAGGGAGAGACTGACTATCGAAGAGACAGAACGACTCTCGGAAAGAAAAACAAATTGACTCTCAGAACACACACTCAGAATGAACCTTGAATCACTCGAGTTGAATCGAAATTTCTCGCTCTAACTTAACTACTCAGCCATAAAGATCGAGCATTATTCCTTAACCGGGTCTAAGGACCTTCTGCCATGGTAGACACTCTTTAGTGATCTTATTCTGGTTGGTGACATGCGATTTATTTCAACTGACCGGGGAGGAGGAAGGGAAGGGGGACGTTATCGTACCAGAAAGGGTTTAGACTTTATTCTTGGTGATGTCAAGTGATTCTATTAGCCATGAGGTGTCATGTCACCGGGAGGGTTAGCTGAATCCTGAATAAAATGGCTAGAACCGAATCTGTAGGATGACGCCTAGCGTCGACCCTTTGGAATCTAGAGGTTTCTTCTAGGGATTGAAATCTCACGGCACCAGACAATGAATCAATTCGAGCAAGATACTCAAGTGATCAGTGAGTTCCAGGAAGCTTGCTACTTCACTCACGCACTGGCGCTAGTCCCGCCTCTATGGTCCTTCCGAGGGTCAATCTCCCATGCAGTCACCCTCCCTTCCCACTCCAAACAACTCTCGAACAGGTTCGATCAGCCAGGCATGAGTTCTGATTTAATGGCTCCTCCTTGGCTTACCTCGGGGATGATGCACTCGCGTCCTTTCCTGACTACTAGGAAGGTGGCCACGTCCCAGTCAAACTCGATCTCGACGAAGGCCCACGCGCTTAGCATCTCCTGAAGAAATTCTCGCCGCACCTGTATCGTAGTGTTAGATTTAACTTTAGTTGTTAAATCAGCTCAATACATTCGTTGGTTAAGTTGCTCTCCCGTTGAAGGGTAACGAGGGTAGTGGTATTGGGTATTAATACCGTTACTATCACCACTGTTACTATTACTATTGCTATTATTTATGATAATGTGATTTTTGCTACTCTTTGCGATTAATTGTTATATTCAATTACAACATAAAGAAGAATCATTTCAGCGACTCGTTATGTATGTAGCTTTCGTCCCGCGTCTGATGTATTTCATGTTGTGAGTGGCATGCTGTGTGTTGCAGGTTGCGTGTTGCAGGTTGTGTGGTAAGTTGCGTGTTGCATGTTGTGTGTTGCAAGTTGCGTGTTGCATGTTGTGTGTTGCAAGTTGCGTGTTGCATGTTGCATATTGCGTATTACAGGTTGTGTGTTTTATGTTGCGCGTTGCATGCTGCGTTTTGCAGTTTGCGTCTTGTATGTTGTGTGTTGCATGTTGCACATTGCATGTTGCATGTTGTGCATTACAGATTGTAAGTTGCAAGTTCCGTGTTGCAGGTTGCGTGTTGAAAGTTGTAGGTTACATGTGATGTGTTGCATGTAAGTTATGTGTTATTATTTTTTCTACACTCCAACTGTAGAATGTAAGACATCTGTTCTTTTTATCACCAGAGATTACAACCTGAATATTCAGTAATCATATTTTCAGTTCACATCATTTAAGCAAGGCCGGAAAAAAGCTGATAAAGTGTTTAAGAAAAACAGACATGAAGTAAGAGACCGATTAAGAGAAATGACACTGGGTAACAAATTTTCACTTTTTTTTTCTTAATTTTTCCCTTCTCATGCAAATTTTTGTCACCGGTTCCAAATATGTACTTGCTTTTCTTCTACTTTGGACCGTTTTAGTGATATAGAAAATTATACTAATATAAAAAAATGTATGGGGTACGGAAAACACACAATTCTCGCTCACAATTTTCTTTTTTTCAGGTTTATACTATAAATATGTTCTTGACCATGGCTACATGAGGATGCAGGAATTCACCAGATTCATTGTGTTATGTGTGTGGTTTCTATGTTGGACCAAAGCATCTATCACATAATAGTGTGAAAGGTTGTACTAGATTACTTATAGACTGTACTATGGAATGAGTATGGGTGACCAAGAAAGATCGTGGGCCCCTCATGTGATTTGCTGAAGTTGTCAATCAAATTTAGATGAATGGCTGAGAGGTGCAAGAAAAGCAATGCCATTTGCTGTGCCGAGAGTTTGGCGAGGGCCAAAAAATCATTACGATGATTGCCATTTTTGCATGATAGACATATCAAAGTACAGAAAAGTAGGGGAGGAAAATTCCTTCCATATCACAGCATTTCATCCTCTATTGCACCTGTGCCACATGATGATACCTTACTGGTTCCGCGCCCACCAGAGAATGTAAGTAAATCTTATAAAATCGTGAACACTATTATTTGTAACAGAATCAATATTGAAATATTTCAAACATTTAGCTATGTTTTCTTGTAATGCGATTACATATAGAATTCATATTTATGTTCCAATTCATACTTTTTCAGGCAGAGAATATGATTATCATTATTATTACTATTATTATCATTATTACAATTATTATCATTATTATCATTATTATCATTAATTATTATTATTATTATCATTATTATTATTATTATTATTATTATTATTATTATTATTATTATTATTATTATTATTATTATTATTATTATTATTAGTAGTAGTAGTAGTAGTAGTAGTAATAGTAGTAGTAGTAGTAGTAGTAGTAGTAGTAGTAGTAGTAGTAGTAGTAGTAGTAGTAGTAGTAGTAGTAGTATCATTATAATTATTATTGTTATTATTATTATTATAATTGTTATTGTTATTATTACATCACCATCAGCACACACCACCACCAACACCATCACCATAACCACAAACACCACCACCACCAACAACAACAACACCAGCATCACCACCAGCATCACCACCACCAACAAAAAGCAGTACCCACCATCCAGCCGTAGTTAGGGTAACTCTCGGTACGGAGGACGGCCTGGTTGTCCCACGAAGTCGACGGGTACGAATTGTCGTTGTGGGCCGAGGCGCAATACAACGTCGGGTCCTGCCGCAGCACTTCAGTCGAGGCGTTCATGAAACTGTCGGTCGGGAGGACACTGGTGAAGGTGGTGAGAGGTAGTGTTGAGGGGTGGTGGGTGTGGGTGTGGGTGGTGGGAGGGTGTGGGTGATGGTGTTGTGGTGGTGAAGGTGGTGGGAGGGTGAGCAGTAGGGGTGCACGACTTTTCGTCGCCGTCTTTTCGTCGCCGGACTTTTCGTCGCCGACTTTTCGTCGCCGGACGTTTCGTCGCCGCGACTTTTCGTCAGTAATTGGGGTGAATAAGATGATGGTGAGGTTCAGTGGTGGTGGTGGTGATGATGGAGGTCCCGATACTGGTAGTGTCGATGATAGTGGTCAAGATGATCATGATGATGGTGATGATTATGTGTGTGTGTGTTTAATTTGGAAATAAGAAAAAAAAAATAGAATATTCCCACGGGCTTTTTGGGTGAGCCCGTTTGGAGGGTGATTCAATGTATGAGTGTATGTGGCTTTGGCCACGCCCACTCATACATTCACTAGATGTGCATACTTATATGATATATGTATGCACATCACGGTGAATGCACCCTTTCTAACATTAACGGTGTATGCTATTAACAAGGTGTAACATATGAAATATAAAAATTTAAAGGGGGGGCTGACACTCCACCAGCCGACGCAGTTCGTAATCACTTAAGTGGCTGCATAGGCGGCGCACAAGACCCTCAGATGTTGTCGGAGGCCCTCTCCTCAGAAAAGCAGTTGCGGGGCAATGCTTGAGGTAGTGTTCTAGGGTGGCTTCTGGGTGGCTGCAGTGACGACATCTTTTTTCTCCTGCTGTCGGGTTGGTCTTGATTTGCCAGTAACAACGGTCCTCCAGTCGCAGACGGAAGAGCAGAGTTTCCACTTTTCTAGGTGTGGAGCGAGGAAGTACAAGGGGGTCGTAGTCTGTGACTGCCCTGTACCACCTCGCCCTTTCTGACACCTCTGCCTCCAGTCTGTGCTGAAGGAACCGTTGTGCCTGGTTAAGAGCCCTGGTGCGTATGCGCAACTGATTTCTGCTGAGAGGGACGACAACATCGACTTCGGGTCTTTGGCGCGCCGATTCTGCTGCGGCGTCGGCTAGCTCGTTTCCTGGGACGCCTACATGGCTCGGCACCCAGTTGAGCGTAACACTCCTGCCTTGCTGATGTAGCTTCAGCAGGAGTGCTAGGATGGAGGTCAGAAGGCGTACACTGTTGCTGGGCTGTGTCGATTCTAAGCTGCCTAGCAGAGACTGTGAATCCAGCGCGAGATATTAGAGCATGCTCTAACGCTCCTTGGACCGCTGTGGCCTCAGCTTGGAGAGTGGACGCATTATCAGATACTCTCCTGCCGAAGGTCAAACCATCTGTCACAAAAGCAGCCCCCGCACTACGGTGCCTGTTGGGGTCTACGGAGCCATCCGTATAATAGACCGCCATTCCAGGTTCCGACAGTGCGCGAATGCCTTGTAGGGCCTGCGCTCGTACTCTTTCCTGATCGACTGCCATGGCGGTGGGGACTTGAACTCTGGGTGTGGAGAGCCCCTACCCTTCTCAAAGAGAGCACTGGTGAGCCTGAAGGAGTCCAGGAGACCAGCCGCCTGTGATAGCCAGGTACCGGAGTGGATAAGATTATCCACCAGTCCCAGAGCTATCACAAGGCTTTGACTCAGCTCAGTTATCCTGGGGCTCTGGACTATCTTGGCAAGAAAGTCGACCTCCAGCCTTCTGACCCGTGATATTAATGAAGGCAATGAAGCCTCCATCTGGAGGTTAACAATCTTATTCCAAGGTTGAGCTCCCAGGATAATCCTTGCTGCTTCATTTTGGCAAGGCTCCAGGTCTTCAAGTTTAGCAGTCGCCACAGGTATAAGAGCTGGGGCAGCGTAGTCCACCAAACTGCGGACTGCTTGCACATGGAATGTGCGAAGGACCTGGTGCGTGGCACCAAGTACCTTCCCCGTCAATGCTTTCATGACTGTGGTTCTCGCCTTCAGCCTCTCCTTGAGATAGGCCAGTTCCTTCCGAAAGGAGAGCAACCTGTCAATCCAGACCCCCAGGTACTGAAACTGATGGACCCAGTTCAGCCTGAGGCCCTGGACGGAGAGGTGCTCCCCCTCACTCCAGAGTCGTATCGCCATGGCCTTCGATTTGGTAGGGGAGATCTTTAACCCTAACCTGCAACACTCCGTTGCCACAGTGCTTAAACAGCGCTGTGCTCTGTTGAAGCACTGCCACTTCCCAGTAATTATAAGCGCAAGGTCATCTGCATAGCAGATAACCTTGCATCCATTGGGTAGAGGTAGTTCCAGAATGCTGGAGATGAGCACATTGAACAGAGTGGGGCTGAGGACCCCCCCTGTGGAGTGCTATTCTCCAGCATTCTGGCCTCTGATATGTGACCCTGAAATTTTACTTTCGCAGACCGGTGACTGAGATAGTCAGCAATCCAAGAAAGCAGCTTGCCTTTTACGCCCTTGCGAGCAAGGGTGTCTAATATCACAAGTGGACTGGCCAGCTCGAACGCCTTTTCCAAATCCAAAAAGACCACGATGGTTATGGTGGTGGTTTTATACATATACAAGCTAACGTACGTACATACACACATGCGCGCGCTCGCGTCCACTGGACGCGACGCACTTGCCCGCGTCAGTTCGAATTGTATAGGCCTAGAGTGCAGTACCATTCTCTGCGGCTTGTGACTTAATTCTATAAATGAAACGGCCGTCAAGAGAACGCAACCACAATTCAACCACAACTCACAGAAAGAAATCTGGCGACAGTAAGACATCGTCTTCAAGAACAATGAAGAACTCTGCGTCTGGGTACTTATTGAGAACCACGTTGAAGGCAAAGGCAAACTGTTTGGCAATGTGGGTGGCGACATAATAGCCGCTCTGGTTAGTCACTATGAAGGGCAGTTTGAAGAGGTCCAGGAGATATTGAAGCTCCTTCTGGTGGGAGTCGGTGAAGATCTCCAAACGTCCTTCAGGGAAACCAGAAGCGGCGAGTAGTGTCTTCAGGCTCCTGAAAGACGATTCTTTAAGTTAAATTCGTCTTGTCTAAACTACATTGAGACATATGGCTTAGTTCCATAAAATATTTTGAGAGAGAGAGAGAGAGAGAGAGAGAGAGAGAGAGAGAGAGAGAGAGAGAGAGAGAGAGAGAGAGAGAGAGAGAGAGAGAGAGAGAGAGAGAGAGAGAGAGAGAGAGAGAGATCACATTATGCCGTGACTATTTCACTGTTGTGTCAACATAAACGTTCGCTGTTGCGATGGAGTGAATACTGAGTTTCTCAACTTGATAGCTTTAGGTCAAACTGCCAAAAGCAAAAGCAAGAAACACCAATATCATGTTACAGAGAAATATTGTTAATTTGAGGAATTCATATGTGCATGTGGAAAACATTAATTCCTTTATGAAGGCTACAATACCCCTTATAAGAGTGTAAGAGGCCGGTAGTGTACGAATGGAAATGAGCTAGGGCAGTAGAATAACTCAGACTCGACGCCTCCGAAGAGGGCAATGTTATGTCTAGGTGAGGGCGACGTTTTGTCTATGTAAACACACCGACGGTGGTGACTGTTTTTATAATCGCTTATGTAATCACAACATTGTAAGCGCGGGTTACCTTCGTTTGACTAATGCTGAGGTAAACAATTTTTGCTAGTGGCATTGAAAAGGCTTTCCGGATTGGTGCAAGGTGCAGAAGGAGGAAAAAACTATTGGTGCATGAATTCAAAGTCACGCCCATAAGGAGTGACATTTATTTGAGAAGTCACCGGGGATTGGTTTAGAAAAATTAGTGACGTCAGACGAAGGTAGCTTAGCGTAAGATACGGGATCTCGTCAGACGTTCTACAGAGAAGAGATAGAGAAGATATAGGGAGAAGATATAGAGAGGGTGTAAGGAGAGAGGATCAGGAGACGATGTAGAGACGAGAGAAAAGAGATCCCGAGTGTAAGCTAAGGTGAAATTACAGTGAAAGAAGAAAGAAAATTCACCATCCTTTTATTAACCCAAAGGACGAGAGGAATAGGCATGGGGCCTAGAAAATAGTGAGACTACAGGAAAAAGAAGGCATTGGGCCTACTACTTAAGAGGAACTTGAATATTAGTGAACCTCACGTAACGAGAGGCAAGGGGCCTCGAGACGAGTGATATTACAAGTCAAATTTAAGTGACAGTGGTGACTAGGGGTGGTGAAAGTGGTGGCAGCGGTGGGATGAACTGGGTGTTAAACACCTCCGAAGAGAAGTGGCGCCAGAAGTCTACGGGAACAAGACAACCAAAATCAAGAGTGTATTACGACTACGAGAGAAATCTACAACTTCAAGTAACTGCTACGTTGGGAACAAGCATTCTTCAAGATTCTTCAAGGAGATCATCATCTACAAGGCGGTCTTCAAGGCAGAGTGTGTGATGGAGGAGGAACAACGTCGTTGAGGAATGACAAGACCGTAGAAGGACGTCAAACCAGACATTGACATCACGAAGCGACATCGCAAGCAGCCAGGCTAAAGCAAGGTATTAGTAAAGTATGAGTACCCCTCAGAATTCTAACGTGTTGAGACACGAAATTCACACATCAAATACAAATATTCCAAAATTCACAGGAGAGTCTAACACATATGGTGTAAACAAGTTCTTGAACCTTATTGACACACTTATAGTTAGTAAAAACATTACAAATGAGAATCGTAAGATTGAGATTCTCAAGGAGAATATAGATCCAGAGCATGGAAGGGCGAGGTTTGTCATTAACTTTCAGCAAATGGAATTAATTAATCAATATGATAATTACAAGAAAGCCTTTCTTAAACATTTCATGTCCAAATGTGATCAGGATCCTATTAGATCATTGGTAAAAATGATTAAGGAAGTTAGGACAAGTGAAACTGACACAGAGTACTTAGCTAGATTAGATAGATGGTCAAAAGACATGAATTCTATCTTGAAAGATTCAGACTGGATAGAAAGATCTAGTGAGAAGATGGAAATCTCACAGGTAATCAAATTGATTACATTTAGCTTATTGGCAAAGAATTCTGATGACTTAACAGCAGAAAGGCTGTACAAAGATTTAAAATCAAATATCTGTTTAGGAGAAGTAGATTATCTTCTTCAAGGATACAGTGAGACCAGAACAATAAACCCATATGTAATGCCTATAAATCAACAAAGCCAATATAGGAACTCTAGAGAGTTTAAGAAAACAGAAGTAGGACATAGGCGGCATGCTAGAAGTCCATCTAGGGATAGGGATACCAGAATCCTATGTTTTAATTGTAATGCTTGGGGACACAAGGCACAAGAATGTTTTTATGGGATTATTTGCAGAAATTGCAAATACGAAGGTCACAATGAGTATCAATGTAGGAACCCTCCATTCTGTATTTACCATAATAAAATCGGACACAGAACTCATGAGTGCCGAAATTTTCGGGTACCCCCAGGGCTAAGAGGAAAACCCCCAGACACAGAATAAACCATTTCAGACCTCCCCATATATATACCGATAGGCGGTATTGTGTTAAATATGGGAATGCAAGGGAGATGAAAGAAACTGACAAACTGATAATTACTGTTGGTAAAACTTCTGTAGGACCTCTCATTGCGGGTAAAGTGTTCAATAAGCCTATTCAAATTTTTATTGATACAGGGTCTGTAGTTAATGTAATTACTAGTAAAGTTTTAAACCAGTTGAACCCAGGAGTGAAAATGTTGGAACCAATCCGTTACACATTGCAAGGTGTAACTGGAAATCAGTTAAAAACATTAGGCAAGATTGAGCTAGAAGTTGCCTTATATACAAATGAACAATTGTACATCCCAGTGATAGTGGTAGAAGAGTCTGTTTTTCCAGGAGATTTTATTGATAGGATTTGCAACTATGAGAAAAGAAAACATGGTAATTTGTCCTGCTGACTTAGGAATTTTAGTGAAGTCACAGTTAATCCCATTCTTAAATCAACCAGACTTAAGACCAGTGACAGGAATCAATGAATCCTTAGATAACATTTCTATCCTAGATAGCGAGGCCGAGCGGTCCAACCCTACAGAAAGTAAAACAATTTGTGAACCCAACTCAGAAGTTCAAGAAATCCCAGAGATTACTAAATTATTAACCACAGATGCCTTGAGAATTGCAGATTGCGGATTAACAAGGTCGACATTGTTACATCCCATGTCAATTAATAAGGTTGAAGTGTGTTTGAAAGGAATCAATGTAGACTCTGAAGTAATTACAGTCCCAGAATCAGTTAAACTTAAAGGATTGAAGTGGGACTCAGGGATTTATAAGACAAATAAGAACAGAGTAGAAGTATTAGTAATTAATACTATGAATAAAGAGATAGTTTTAAAGAAAGGTACACAAATAGGATGTATTCAGGTGTGTACTAAACCTATTAAGATTTTAAATGAGAATAGTGAGGAGATAGAATTACCAACTTCATCAATTTGCTCAGTACAAGAAGGCATAGACTTAAGAAATAGATATAAAGAATTATTACAATCAACTAATTGCCCTGAGTTGGATGAAGCTTTATTTGCTTTGCTTATGAAACATAAAAAAGCAATTGCTTTGCCGGGGGACGCCTTAGGCAAAACAACTGTTTTAAAACATCACATTAAGTTAAAACCAGGAACACAACCTATCTACATACCAGCCTACAGAGTTCCTCACTCTAGATTAGCTGTAGTAATAGTAAGAGTGAGTGGAATTTTCCGTTGATCTTAGTACCAAAGTCTGATGGGACTATGCGACCAGTTATTGATTACAGGGAACTGAATAAGCACACCATTCGTGACAGGTTACCATTACCCATTATCGGTGACATTTTGAGAAGTTTGGGAACTGAGAATAGATATTTTAGTACTATAGATATCAAATCAGCTTTTTGGCAAATAGAATTGCATGAAGATTCAAGAGAGTTCACAGCATTTTCTACTACAACAGGACATTATGAGTTCAAGAGAATGCCATTTGGGTTATGTAATAGTCCATTAACTTACATGAGATTAATGAATACTATTCTAGATGGATTGTTAGGAAACACTGCCAGTGTATTTCTAGATGACATTTTAATAGTTTCTCAGACTGCAGTGGAGCACTTTAAGAAATTAGATTTGATATTCTCAAGACTAGGAGAAGCTGGGTTAAAAGTAAAACTTGAAAAATGTAAGTTCTTGCAAGACAGTGTCATTTACTTAGGACATAAGATAGACAGACACGGACTGAGTACAGTAAATTCAAAGGTGGACGCTGTCAAGAATTTTCCAGTTCCGATCAATGTAGACAAGGTTAGGAGCTTTTTGGGATTAACAGGATATTATAGAAAATTCATTCAAAGTTATGCTGACATTGCTAATCCACTAAGTTCTTTGTTGATAAATGACTAAATTTTAATATGGGGACCTGCGCAACAGCAAGCTTTTGACAAGTTGAAAGATAAACTCACAAGTTCACCTATTTTAATTTTCCCCGACTATGAAAAAGAATTTATTCTTTGTACTGATGCGTCTGACATAGGGTTAGGAGGCATACTAATGCAAGAGAGAAATGGAACTTTAAAACCCATAGCTTACACATCCAGACTTTGTAATAGTGCAGAGAGGAACTATTCTATAACTGAAAGAGAAACTTTAGCAGTAATTTATTCCTTAGAAAGTTTTAGGGATATGATACTAGGGTATCCCATCAGAGTTTGGACTGATCACACAGCTATTCAGAACTTATTTAAGCATAAGAATCTTAGAGGCAGACTTGCTAGATGGTTTGCGATACTTCAGTGCTATGATGTTCAATTTAATTATATTCCGGGTAGAAGGAATGTAGCAGATCCACTTTCTAGAAACATTAGTCAACCAATGACTGGGACAGGGTTGATTAATTTTGTTTGTAGTATAGAAGAATTAGTAACTTTAGATGAAGAAATGCTAATAAGAGAACAGGGAGATGATGAGACATGTGATTCAATAATCAAGCATTTGATGAACCCAAGAGGAGATCCTCCAAAGCTACCAAAGGGGTATAAGATAGAGGAATTTCATTTGATTAATGGAATTTTGTATAGGAAAACATTTGTAAATGGGAAAGATATTTCTAGAGGTCAAGTAAATCAGTTGGTTATACCACAAACTCTGGTAAATGAGATATTGAAGTTACTTCATGATAGTGATTGTAGTTCACATCCTGGAAAGGATAAAACTTATAGACAGGCACAACTTAAGTACTTTTGGTTAGGTATGAAGAAAACTATATATGATTATATAGAAAAATGTGTAAAATGTGTAAAGGTGAAGGGAAATACACCAAAACCTGCTCCTATACTCACCTATCCCATTCCACAGAAACCTTGGGAAAGAGTTCACATGGATACTTTGGAATTACCACTAACCGAGAACGGCTTTAAATACCTATTTGTTGCTATTGATTATTTTTCAAGATTTTGTATATTACAACCCATAATCAATAAGAAAGCTGAAACTATTGCTTCCGTAATCTATGATCAGATAATCTGTAATTTTACTACACCTAACATCCTAGTTTCAGATAATGGGACTGAATTTAATAACAAAATCTTGGAAAATCTATGTAATGTGTTCCACATCAAGAAAGTCAATATACTCGTTAACCATCCCCAAAGTAATGGAGTAGTAGAAAGGTTAAACAAAAAGATAATTATATGTCTTAGAACCCTAATAAGTCCTCATAGTGTAACTTGGGATACTTGGATTCCTTGTGTTAAGTGTACCCTGAACAATCAAATTAATGTAGCAACTGGGGATACACCTCATTTTATAATTTTTGGGGAGGACAAAACTCTGCCATATGAAATGTTGACAGCAGAGCAAAAACCCATATATAATATGGATGATTATATATCCAATAGGATAAATACTCTTCAAAGTATTCACCAAAGAGTTAGGAAACATATGCAGGTGTATTCACAAGAGATGAGGGAACAACAACACAAAATAGCTCGTAAACTAAAATTGAAAATTGGGGAATTAGTAATGGTCAAAGCAACCTCACCCAATAATAAACTTTCACTAAGGTACACTGGTCCATATAGGGTAATTGATTCTGCAGGTGGAAACAAGTTTAAACTTAAACATTTAGAATCAAGAGAAGAATTGGTAGGACATTTAGATGACATAAGGAAAATTAGCTTGCAGATCTATGAAGATGATTATAGTAATACTTTGTGCATAAATATTGATAACCCTGGAGAATATGGAGAATATTATAATGATATTTTTCAAGAGTTGAACATTAATCTTGATGTATTTTACAGATGAAAACTGCCTTATTAATAATATTAAGTTTGGTGAGTGCCATGGACTGGAATCCGATTCGTCCTGGAGCATTGGTACATCATCAAGGTAACCTAATCTTGGTTGATAAGGTGGTAAGGGTAGTTCTTGATTATAAAAATGTAACCAAAATTAAAGAAAATGTGGACTCCATTAATAAAAGTTTGCAAATATTAAAACAGAACATTTCCAGTAAAGATGTTAAGGATAGACTTGAAAACAAAATAAAGGAAATAGAGGATAAATTGCACATCATAGGTTCAAATTTCAAAAGCAATGTTAGACAAAAGAGAAGTGCAATAGTAGTGGCTTTGGGAGCTCTTGCTGGTTTGGGAATTGCCAATTTTGCCTTCCTTGCTGACTTGAAAATTTCAATAAATACATTAAAGGAGAAAGTTGGAAAAATTGATGAATTACAATCAAGCATTAAAAACATTGAAGAAATGATCTCTGATATTTCAGATAACTTAGAAAATCTCAGCTTGAAACAAAGTGAACAAGAGAGTACAATGCAAATTTTTTGTTACTCAATACTATGCAATTGAAATTATCTGAGATGCAAGTTCAATTGGAATCTTTTGTACAGGATTTAGTTATGGCCAATTCGGGTCAAGTAACTTCTTCTCTCCTTCCAATACCTCAACTTATAAAGGTAATTAAGTCAGCAAAGAAGGATTGGAACTTTGAACCTTTCTTTGAAGAAGCTAATGTAGCATTATATTATCCATTGCTAAACTCCTACCTTAATGTTACTTCAGTTATTATTGAAATCCCGTTCTCTTCCAACCAAAGATTTAACTTATTCAAATTGAAACCCTTCCCATTGAAGGTAAATGGTTCATTTTATGAAGTAGATATTCCAATTGTAGACCCAATCAATTATATCCTTTCTGTAGACAATCTGAAGGAGAGCAGAGTCTCTAATGACAAGTTGAAGGAGTGTAGAAGATTTAATAGGAATCTTTACCTCTGTCATTCTTCCATGTTTGTGTTCCGTGAAGCTTTGAAAAATTCATGTGAAGCCTCTCTGGTTAGGAATATGTCTGTTATGAACAATTGTCATTACCAACGAATTTTGGTAGACCAGATCCCTCATTGTAACATACAAGGATCTCATTACTTGTTTTTCCCTAACAAGACAAAGGTATCAATAAATTGTCCCGGGTTGAGTCCTAAATTGGATTTGGTTGAAGGTCTTGTCTCTATTCAAGATAACTGCGAATTGCATGCAGACACTATTTCCACCATTTCTAATACCATTAATACAATGCATTTAACCGAGGACACCTACATTTCAACCTTCAACTTCACATTGCCTGAAAACTCCCCTCCCTTGAAAATTAAGAGAAGACCATTGTCAAGATCTCCCTCAAATGATTTACATATGTTACCAATCCTAATCATACCCTTACTTTCAGTGTTAGTGGCAGCACTGATTGCCTTTGTTGTATTCCGGAGATTGGCTCTGTCAAAGCAAATCAACCATGTAACCGCTTAATTCAATACCTTATATATATATTGAGATGCATGTTATTCACATTTATAGGTATTATGTTTATGTATTATTCCCAATTTATAGCATGAATGATGTATTTTGGAAGATAGATTAACAATAACGCAAGGGTAGATTAGCTTATTCTAGAAATATATTAGCAAGCCCTGTAAGAGGGAAATAAGAAATTGGTCGGGACGACCAAGGGTAGCTGCCGAGCCCTGTAAGAGGCCGGTAGTGTACGAATGGAAATGAGCTAGGGCAGTAGAATAACTCAGACTCGACGCCTCCGAAGAGGGCAATGTTATGTCTAGGTGAGGGCGACGTTTTGTCTATGTAAACACACCGACGGTGGTGACTGTTTTTATAATCGCTTATGTAATCACAACATTGTAAGCGCGGGTTACCTTCGTTTGACTAATGCTGAGGTAAACAATTTTTGCTAGTGGCATTGAAAAGGCTTTCCGGATTGGTGCAAGGTGCAGAAGGAGGAAAAAAACTATTGGTGCATGAATTCAAAGTCACGCCCATAAGGAGTGACATTTATTTGAGAAGTCACCGGGGATTGGTTTAGAAAAATTAGTGACGTCAGACGAAGGTAGCTTAGCGTAAGATACGGGATCTCGTCAGACGTTCTACAGAGAAGAGATAGAGAAGATATAGGGAGAAGATATAGAGAGGGTGTAAGGAGAGAGGATCAGGAGACGATGTAGAGACGAGAGAAAAGAGATCCCGAGTGTAAGCTAAGGTGAAATTACAGTGAAAGAAGAAAGAAAATTCACCATCCTTTTATTAACCCAAAGGACGAGAGGAATAGGCATGGGGCCTAGAAAATAGTGAGACTACAGGAAAAAGAAGGCATTGGGCCTACTACTTAAGAGGAACTTGAATATTAGTGAACCTCACGTAACGAGAGGCAAGGGGCCTCGAGACGAGTGATATTACAAGTCAAATTTAAGTGACAGTGGTGACTAGGGGTGGTGAAAAAGAGGGTAGCCAAACAAAACACTCCAAGAGACGCTCTTACCCATCCCTTCCATCTCAACTTTGGAGATAAATTGTCGACCAGCCACACACAGATTAAGACAAACGTTTAAAAGTTAAAGTTACAAATAAGACCCCATCAAGGACAAAACGTATTGGCCCAGTTGTCGATTTCGTCAGGTGCAAGCGTGACAGTTAGGACTGACTGATAGAGTGGTTGGATCACGTGACTTTATCATGTTTGTGTGTTTGTTTATATTCCTGCAACAAGCTACCTATAACGTGCTGTGAATAATTAATAGTAACAAAGTAGTTACATAACAATAGTCTATACACCCTAATACTATATAGATAAAAACATTGTTGCCACATATAGTATGATAACATACAGTGACACCATACGAGTATGCAACGAGAATAAAGTAACTTCAACGAATGGGTCATTTTCGAGTGTCCTCGATATTTCATCTGTAGTACGTTCTCGAATCATCCTAACCCTAATAACACGTTAAAAAGTTAACGGTCAAGAATTAAGAATAATGCGTACAGGGTGACAATAAAAAGTGACCTGGCTTTTTTTTTCTTTTCTTTTTTTTTTACAATTTTTTTTAGATATAAATAGACAAAGATATTTTTACTTCTATTGCCGAAGGCATCTGTTCAAGTGTCAATAATTTAATGTGAAAAGAAATATGTATGAACAAAAATGCACGCACACACACACACACACGCACACACACACACACACACACACACACACACACACACACACACACACACACACACACACACACACACACACACACACACACACACACATACACATCGTCATTACATAGGATTTCTAGGGTTGTACCCATCATACGCTCAACCGATTAATTATAGATGATCTCATTAAGACTATGTACTAGTATAGATATATATGTATGTCATTTTCCTATAGGTAGCCTAAAATGCTCGATATAAAAGTTGTTTATTAATTTTACCCTGATTTCCCTTCCCCAAACCTTAAAATTCCCTTCCACCAAACTCTAATCTCCCCTTCTTCAATCCCTAAAATCCCCCTTCCCAAATCCTTAAAAATTTCCTTCTCCAAACTCTAAAATCCTCATTCCCCAGGCCCTAAAATTCCCCTTTCTCAGACCATGATATCCTACTTCCTTAAAACCTAAAGCCCCTTTCCAAACCAATCAATAACCCCCCCTCAAAACCCTCTTCTTCAAACCCCCCAATATTTTCCTTCCCCAAAACCTAAAATATTCCTTTTCCAAACTCTAAAATTCACCCTTCCCAAGATTAAAATCTCCCCCTTTCTCAAACCCTAAAATCCCATTTTCTCCAACTCTAAAACACCCTTTCCCCAAACACTAAATTCCCCTTTCCCCCAACTATAAATCTTCCCTGTCTTAAACCCTTAAAGTCCCATGCTCTAAAATCTTAAAATCTCCTTAATGTAAACCCTAAAATCATCCTTCCCCAGATCTCAAAATTTCTTTTCCCTAACCCTAAAATCTCCTTCCCAAAATTCTAAAATCCCCCTTCCCAAACCCTAAAATCCCCTCCTTCCCTAAACCCCGAAATCACACCTCCTCTAAACTCTAAAGTTCTTCCTACCCAAATCCTAAGATTCCCCTTCCCCAAATCCTTAAATTTTCCTTGCTCAAACCCTAAAATACCTCTTTTTTTCCCAAAACCTAAGAAAAATATATATGAAAAAGCTCCTTTAACAAAACTCTAAAATCTGCTCCTTCTTCAAACCCTAAAACCCCATTCTCCAAACCTTAAAATCCCCCTTATTGCAAGATAATTGAATGAAATGTTCAATCTCTTAGATGTCTAGGATGCACACGCGCACATGCATGCATTTTAGCTATAACACGTCAAATTACGACCTCTCTAAAAACTCCCGCGGGACCCCCTATTGTGTCGAACCTCACCCGCGGTCATTTGGGTGAGCGCAAAAGGATATCTGAGTTCTCCATTGCCAATTGCAAGTCGTTATAAGATCGATATAATTGTTACTATGTGCACCATTACTTGTATAATATAAAAACAATGTATGGATACTGAGTGTTCAAACTCAGTTCGTGTATTGTTCATTGTAGAAGTAAATTGAGCAGCAACATCCACCATTTTAATTTGTATGTAGAATTGTACCATTGGCAACCGCCTGTGTTTTCTTTGTGTACTGTTTTGAGATGCAGATAAATCTAGTCACGAAGAGATTAAAGAGAACAAACCCCAACTTCATTTGTCTCAACGCCTCTAAACCCAATGTAGACAACCAACAAGTCTACACCCTTCTCAAAACCTTAGAATTCCCTCTTCTCCAAACCCTAAAGTACCCCCTTCCCCAAAACCTAAAATTAACCCCCTTCCTCAACCCTATAATCTTCCTTCCTCAAACCCAAAAATCTTCTTCCCCAAACCCTAAAACCCCATTACCTAAAACCTAAAAAAAAGAAAAATCCTCAAAAAATTCCTCACTTCCCCAAACCCTAAGATCCCTCTTTCTTCAAACCCTAAAATCCACCTTCCCCAACCATAAAAATTCCCCTTCCCCTAACCCTAAAATTCCCCTTCCCGAAACCCTATAACCCCCACTTCCCAAGCCCTACCCCATCTCCAAAGTTGTGAATCTCCAAAACAGCTGAATAAACTTCTCTGGATTAAGAAGTAAGTAATTTACTTGATGAGTTTAAGGTCTCCGTTTAAGAAAGCTAACATGTTTATATAACTATTGGAGCGTAATTAGTTTGGGAAAGAGGTCAAGTCTCACTTGTAAAGCAATGCAGGGCGGTTGGTTATCATAATCACGACGCTCCTATCCAGATTACTTGGTGATATCTGAAAGGGAACAAGATTAAATTAATTATTTCTAGTTAAAGAAGTAAAAAGATTTCTTTAATGAATAAACAAACAGATCAGTGAATAAATTGATTGTTTTGGTTTAACGTTACAAACCCCCCTCTATCAGGAGTCTACGTCAGTGCCCTTTACAGAGGATAGAGTGGAATTTAATTAACCATGTCCTAAGTTCAACTTCGCCGGTGGCAGGGTTTGACCCGCCATCAAAAATTAATATAATCTATATCCACTCTCAAAACTAGTTAAGATTAATTAGATAATTTTGAATGTGATTAAAGGTATCTAAATAACATGATACAATCATATCCACCTTACTATTTATTTGTTTATTTGCTTATTTACTTATTAAGAAATATGGCATGTTATTAGTTCAACCATGACCCGCTAGAAGACACGATGGTAGGCAGGCCCAAGGTAAAACGAATACTATAAGGTACGTTAGCGGGGGGGGGGGTGAGGGAGAGCCAGAAAACCTCTCCACTGCGCAGGTAGATGGTGACTTCAACGGAAATATCGAGACCAGACCAGGGTTCCGCGGGTCGAGAGCTGTCAGTCACTCACACACCAGTGTGTGGAGCGAAGCTCCATCTTCTGATTAAAGGGGTAGCTAAGGCAGACAAATAACATATAAAAATGCCAACATTTTGTATAGTGCAGAAGTGCAATGCTGTTAGACTGAAAGGTGATAAAAATATACATTTCTTTTCACTACCCAAAGATAAAGAACTTAGAAAGAAATGGATTGAATTTTGTGGCACACACAATGCTCGGTCATCTGGATATGTATGCAGCCGTCATTTTGAAACTATTTATTAGCAACATTTCCTGAAATTTTCATTCAATTGCAAATAAACAGACTAAAGAATCCGGTTAAAACATAACTGAGCTTGGTGGAGATAAAGGTCTGCGTATAAAATCCACGCTTGACATGTCATCCCATCTAATAACTCGTCATATCAATATAATCCAGCTAATGTGAAAGCATGGAAAACATTTGGCGGTCATATCTCAGATACTGATAATTTGAATATAAGAAAGTGATACTGAGTAATTTTAGTATTGTGAACATCATATTGTATTTTTAAAGTCTACCATACATACAGATGGTTTTCTTTAAAATTTACATTTTCTTTCACCTCTCACTCTTCCCCTCTTGATTTCCTATGACGCCACGGTGGAGGTGCGCGGAGGGGGGGGGGGGGGTGCTCAACGTACCTTATAGTATTCGTTTTACCTTGGGCAGGCCCATGCTGCCCGAAACAGTGTACGTAGTTCTAGCGTAGATTTCAGTGTTCGTAGACCTACTACCCGCTGGGTGCGATAAATGTCAAACATTAAAACTGTACTTGACCTTTAATTCTAACCATCAAGCTGTAGTGTCTCTCAAATAGATCTGCAACGGACATTTTGGCTCATAAGGAAACCACAATATACAAACAAAGACAATAAAAAACACAAAATACCCAAGTGAAAAAAAAAAAACCCACAAAGATATAAACGCACCTTGCCAACAACTAGATGAAACGAGCAAAGCAAAACAGACCCTTTTTCCATATAAACAAACTCTTGAAAGAAAAATCTCCACAAGTATTTGTGCACTAAACTGGGATCAGACGGTGTTTACAAGAAAACATTAGTATGAATGAGCTCCAAGGGAGAGTTGAAAGGTGTGTGTGTATGTGTGTGTGTGTGTGTGTGTGTGTGTGTGTGTGTTTGTGTGTGTGTGTGTGTGTGTGTGTGTGTGTGTGTGTGTGTGTGTGTGTGTGTGTATTTACCTAGTTGTATTTACTGAGTTGTATTTTACGGGAAGGGGAGCTTTGCTCGTGGTCTCCCGTCTTCATATCTCGTTTTATCTAGACTGTTTTTGAATTTGTGTATCGTTTTTGCACACACCACATTCTCATCTAACTTGTTCCAAACGTCTATTACCCTATGGGGAAAGCTGTTCTTTTTTAGGTCTCTTCTGTAACTGTCTTTCTTGATTTTCTTTCCATGTCCTCTTGTATCTCTATTATCCCATTTGATTAGATCCTCTCTATCAATGGTTTCTATGCCTTTCATGATTTTATAAATAGTTATCAAGCCTCCTCTCTCTCTTCTTAGCTCTAATGCCTGTAGCTCAAGTTTTGCTAGTCTCTCTTCATATGATAGTTCCGAGAGTGTTGGTGCCAATTTCGTAATTGCTCTTTGTATTCTTTGAATTTCTGTTATACATTTTTTTTTGTACTTGGTGACCACGTCGTCGCTGCATACTCCAATCTTGGTCTTATCAAAGTGACCAGTATTTTCTTCACCATTTCTTCGTCCAGGTATGTAAATGCCACTTTGATTGTTCTTACTAAATTATAAGCTTTTCTAAATTTTTTTTTATATGTTTCTCAGGGGACATGTTATTCATAATAATGACTCCCAGGTCCTTCTCATTTTCAACCTTTTTAATTTCTTCCTCTCCCAATTTATATGATCCCACTATTTTTTTTTTTGCCTTTTCCAAATTCCATTATACTACACTTCTTAATATTGAATTCCATCTCCCACTTCCTACTCCATTCCCATACTTTATTGAGATCACTCTGTAGCGACTCACTATCTTCTACAGTTTTCTTTTTTCAACAATTTTGCATCGTCCGCAAAGAAGCTCATATAACTTTCAATTCCGTCATCCATATCATTAATATATATAGCAAACATTATTGGGGCCAGAACTGTTCCTTGTGGAACTCCACTTATCACTCCATCCTAAATAGAGTGTTTGTCTCTTATCACCACTCTCATTTTTCTTTCATGCAAGAAGTCTTCCATCCACTTCAGCAGTTTGCCCTGTATTCCTCCTGCAGTTTCTAATTTCTTTAGCAATTTCTTATTTGGCACCTTATCAAAAGCTTTTTTCAGGTCTAGAAATGAACAATCAGCCCATCCATCTCTTTCTTGTATTACATCTATTAGCCTTGAATGGAAACACATTAAGGTTGTGACGCATGATCGTCCTTGTCTAAATCCAAATTGCCTTGGATTTTGTACGTTGTTTTTTCCAAATGCCTTACCCATCTAGTTTTGATAATAATTCTTTCACATATTTTAGCTATCGTACTTGTAAGAAAGACCGATCTATAGTTAGTAGGGTCTTCCTTGTTTCCCCCTTTATATATTGGTACTATATTTGCTCTTTTCCAATCTTCTGGAACTTTTCCTTCTTTCAATGAACTGATTATTAGACTACGTATTTTGTCTGTTAGTTCAATCCTGCATTCTCTCAAAATCCAATTTGCCATTTCATCTGGTCCATGCGATTTTCTGACATCGAGATTACTCAAGTGATTCATCATTTCACTCCTTGTTACTTCTATCTCTTTCATAGGGGAGACTTTCTCCTTCCACTCGATATCTCTAGGTTGTATGTTCTCCCTTGTAAACACTGATTTAGAATACTTGTTCATAATTTCTGCCATTTCTATTTCCTCTGTGTATTCAACTCCTCTTTGTCGTAGTTTCTCCAATTGTTGTTTGTTTTTCAGTTTGTTGTTTACAAATCTGTAAGATAGTTTTGGTTGATCTTTACATTTTTCTATGATATCTTTTTCGTATTTTCTCTTTTCTACTCTGCACACATGTACATATTCATTTCTGTAACTAGTATATATTTTCCATTTTCAGGTCTTTTGTCTTTTTTTCCATTTTATCCAAGCTTTATTCCTTTTGTCGTTTAATTCCCTACATCTTTTGTTGTACCAGCACTTTACATATCCTTTTTTCTTGTTTTTGTCTTGGAACATGCTTTTCCACTCCTTCTTTATGAATTTTTTTTTCTTCAAATATTCCACTTCTCTTCTACTGTTGTTTCCTCCTTGTGTATCCTTTCCCAGTCTGCCTTTTGAAAGAATTCTCGTATTTTATCAAAATTTGTTTTTCCATACATCAATCTTCCCTTTCCATATTGTTCATTTTTTTCGTGTATTTTTCCTCATTTAGTTCCAGTTCAACCAATATGTGGTCACTTATTCATTGGCGTCTTATATTCAATCTTGTCCACTATTTCGGGTTCTGATGCGATTATT
>NC_134791.1:57124914-57137414 GCF_046742065.1 Oratosquilla oratoria
GTTTTGAATTTGATGTTAGGGGATAATTGGTTCAACTTGTCCAGAAATACTTCGAACGCACCCCACCTATCATCCCACGCTCAGAAAATGTCATCAACATAACGGAACCAAATCATCTCAGGTGGTTTGATGGCGGGTAACAGAGTGCATTCAAAGTACTCCATGTACAAGTTAGCCAAAACAGGAGATAAATTAGAACCCATGCTGCAACCGAATTTCTGTCTAAAGAATTGGTCCTGGAAAGAAAAGACATTGGAGGTAGCACAAAGGGGAACTAGATAAATTATTTTGTTGACTGGAAGGGAGGAATTGTCCTGAAACGGTTGCAGTCTTATTTCTAGAAATGAAAGAACATCATCAACTTTAATGTAAGCAAAGAGAGAGGTTATGTCAAGACGGAGTAACTTGGCATCCTGTATATTGACATTCTTCATTTTGGGAATGAAATCTGAGGAGTTTTTAATATGAGAGTTAGAAATTTGGCCAACAAAAGGTGACAAAAGGTCCGAGAGCCATTTAGAAAGTTTACTCGCACAGTAGCCTCGATTGGAAATAATGGGCCTCAAAGGAATATCTGCTTTATGAACCTTCGGAAGATCATAAATGTAGAGGAGCTTGGGGTTTGTGACCATCAGATTGTTAATGCAATTATCTACTGAAATCTTGCAAACTTGTTTGTTGAATTCAGCGGCTGAGGTCTTAAGGGGGTTTTGTTGAGCTTTTCGTAAGTTTCTGAGTCATTTAACAAATCATAGGTCTTCTTAACATAATCAGAAAGTTCCAAAATGACAACTTGGCCTCCTTTGTCTGCTTTGGTAATAATGATTTTATCTAACTCCTTCAAAGCTGACAGTGCAACCCGATGTCTTTTTGGTAAGCTACAATCTCTGTTGAAACATTCAGAAATACCATTAAGCAAAAAAACTTTGAGGCAAGTAAGATCTTTATCATAATTATTGTTAGCTAAGAATTTGTCAAAACCTACTAAATAGTCTAACACATGGTGTTTCTCTGGTGTGAGTGCGAAGTTAAGGCCAAGGCCCAAAACTTCTAACTGTGTCCTTGTAAGATCGACAGAGGAGAGATTAATGACGTTTGCTGTGAGGGCAAATTTAGACCAAACACTGTTGTTACATAACCGGTGAAGTTTTCGGTTGAGGTTGGCCTGGTGTAAATCACTAACGTAACAGGCTTTCCGAAGGGCTTGGTCACAAAGAAAGGTGAAGGTTGAATCGTTGGGGCAAAACAGACGAAGATTTCTCCGGGAAAGTCTGGTGGAACGAAGAAGATCTTCAAGTTCCAACGAGGCAACACGCACTCGTTCTTGACAAAAAGCCGCCGATGTACGAAGGAAAGCTGTAGCCTAGGGAGGTGCGCGTAAGGAACCTGAAGGTTGGTATTTTGATCACTGGTGGTATGAATCAAACTACACTCTATTAAGTTTCTTGCTGTTATGTTGGTGGTATGATAGATTGCCTGGGCATTACCCCAATCAACTGGATGGTTATTTAATTCGATATACTTGAATATTCCACTAGAATTATTGCCATCCCTAACATTTTTCTTGTGTTGTTCAATTCTAATGTTTAAGGGTTTGGCAGTTTGACCTATGTAAAATTGATTACACATTTTGCAAGGAATTTCATAAATGCATCCTTTTTTAATTTCAATACTATTGTTGATGAGTTTATGTTTTACTGTACTATTATTTTTAAAAACTACCTTTACGCTAAATCTTTTTAATAATTCTGTGATACTTAAATTTTTTTCTTGAAATGGTAAAATTAAAACATTATGATAATTAAAAGGTGATTTAGGCTGAGGAGTTAAAAATGATTTCCTTGCAAAATTGTAAGCAATATTAAGGAATTGCTTAGGGTATTTCAATTCTAGCCCAATGTTAAAAACATTTCTGATTTCGTCATCAATAAATTCAGGACTACAAATTCGAAAACCTCTTAGAAACATTGAAGAAAAGAATGTACGTTTAATATTATTTGGATGAGAATAATAATAATGGATATATGAAATTACATTGGTTGGTTTACGATATACTTTAAACTTAAGGTTATTGTCATGACGTAAGATAGTGCAATCTAAGAAAGGTAAGGTACAATTTTTCTCAATTTCTAAAGTAAATTTAATAGAATCAACAAGGGTATTTAATTTAGTTAAAAAATCATGGACGTTTTTATCTTCTGGCCAAAGACATAAAATGTCATCAATATACCTAAGCCAAGGGATGTTAGGGGGAAGATTTTGTGTAATATTTTAGTTTCGAAAAATTCCATGTATAAATTACTTAAGACTGGAGATAAAGGGTTTCCCATACTCATGCCGAATTTTTGGGAATAGAAATTACCATTGAATTGAAACTTACAATCTTTAACACATACCTTAATTAGTTCAATCAATGTAGATGATGGCAATGGAAGAACATGTTTATTAAGTTCATCTTGAAGGGTTTCTCATACTCATGCCGAATTTTTGGGAATAGAAATTACCATTGAATTGAAACTTACAATTTTTTACACATACCTTAATTAGTTCAATCAGTGTAGATGATGGCAATGGAAGAACATGTTTATTAAGTTCATCTTGAAGGTGTTCTTCCATTGCCATCATCTACATTGATTGAACTAATTAAGGTATGTGTTAAACATTGTAAGTTTCAATTCAATGGTAATTTCTATTCCCAAAAATTCGGTATGAGTATGGGAAACCCTTTATCCCCAGTTTTAAGTAATTTATACATGGAATTTTTCGAAACTAAAATATTACACAAAATCTTACGTCGTTTACCTCGTTTGTCCTTGTAGCTGATTGGCTGATTCCAGGGGCCGTGTTTCTTCTCATGCTGGGTAATGTTTGCAGGTCTGATAACTAAGTTGAGATTAGGTTCTATTTCTTTAATGGTTAGGACTTCAAGAATGGGAAGACGGCTTGCATCCGGGCATGGTGTGATGATATCAGTGTTCTCTATGAGTATTTGTCTTTCTAGGGTCTCCTGGTGTTCCTGGCGTAAGTGGCTTCTTGGAGTTTCAGAAGAAAGATGGTAACCGAGACGTTGCTTAATTTCATAGTCGTCATACCAAGTTGAGCAGCTGATGAAGGTTTTTCCATGGGGGTGCGAACGATCCATGGAAATATTTCAGATTCATAGTTTTCTTATAACCTAACGAGGCTTATCTGATGAATGGATAATAGATTCTGACCCAGGGCAGTAACGAGCTTTTAAAATGACGAATACGATCTGCAACACTAGGCTGATCAATGAGGTAGAGGGGTGCGAAATGCAGATGAGTAGGTAAAACAGTTGGACAAATGTGTTCAGTTCAGTATCGTACAGGTTAGGGTATGTTAAGGTTCATTAGAGTAAGTTAGGATAGGTACAAGTAGGTTCAGATAGGTTAGGGTAGGTTAGGGTAGCTTCAGATAGGTTAGCATAAGTCAGGATAAGTTAGTGCAGGTTAATATATGGTAATGCAGGTTAAGATAGGCTAGTGCAAATAAAGATAGGTTAATGCAAGTTAAAATAGGTTAGTCCAGGTCAAGATAGGTTAATGCAGGTCAAGATAGGTCAGTGCAAGTTAAGATAGGTTAATAAGAACATAAGAATGAAGGAGACTTCAAGAGACCATGAGGCCTACACTAGGCAGTTCCACGTCCATTACCATCTGTCATCCCCATCCATAAATTTGTCTAACCGTTTCTTAAAACAACTGATAGTTTCAGTGCTCACTACATGGTTATTAAGTCTATTCCATTCGTTCACCACCCTATTGGTAAATTAATTCTTGCCTATTTCCTTTTTAAATCTAAATTTGTCCTGTTTAAATCCACTACTGCGAGTCCTGCCCCGTTTTGGTAATATGATGACCATGTTTGCATCACCCTTGTTAAAGCCTTTGATCCACTTAAACACCTCTATTAGATCACCCCGCACTCTGCGTCTTTCCAGAGAGTGTAAGTTAAAGTGCCTAAGCCTCTCTTCGTAAGGTAGATTTTTCCTCTGCATTGATTCTATTGAATTGATGTCCATTCTATAAGACGGAGACCAAAACTGTACTGCATACTCAAGGATGGGTCTAACTAACGCTAGATGGAGTTTAATAATTGGCTTTGTACTTCTATTCGTAGCTGTCCCAACAATGAAACCTAATGCTCTGTTAGCTTTATTCCTGGCGCTAATGCACTATTTCCTGGATTTAAGATCAGGACTCACTAGAACTCCCAAGTCTCTCTCGCACTCAGTTTTCTCTAAAAACGTGTTATCTAAGCTATATCTGTTTCTTGGGGTTGTGTAGCCCTACGTTTAACACGCTGCACTTTGATATATTGAAGATCATTTACCATTTCACTGACCATGTGAACAATTTGTTAAGATCATCCTGCAGAATCTCGGCGTCTCCTCCTGACCTAATTAGGCGTCCTACTTTAGTGTCGACCGCAAACATACTAATATCGTCATTAATCCCATTGTCAAAGTCATTTACATACATAACTCAACAATAACAGACCTAAAAAACGATCCCTGGGGGACCCCACTAGAAAAACTCCCCCATCAGGATTTTACACCATCTTTGCCCACCCTCTGTTTTCTGTCACTAATCCAAGCTCTAATCCATTCTATCAATTTTCCTCCTATTTTTGGGGTTGTGTAGTCCTAAGTTTAACACGCTGCACTTTGATATATTGAAGATCATTTACCATTTCACTGACCATGTGAACAATTTGTTAAGATCATCCTGCAGAATCTCGGCGTCTCCTCCTGACCTAATTAGGCATCCTACTTTAGTGTTGATCGCAAACATACTAACATTGTTATTAATCTCATTGTCCAAGTTATTTATGTACATAATCAACAATAACAGACCTAAAAAACGATCCCTGGGGACCCCACTAGAAAAACTCCCCCACCTGGATTTTACACCATCTTTGGTGACCCTCTGTTTTCTGTCACTGATCCAAGCTCTAATCCATTCTAACACTTTTCCTCCTATGCAATGGGCTTTGATTGTATTTAGTAGTCTCTGATGGGGCATCTTGTCGAACGCTTTGCTTAAGTCAAGGTAAATAACATCGTAGCTATCATTGTTATTTGACGCCTTATATACTTTTGTGCAAAAGGATAGAAGATTAGTCAGACATGACTTATTCTTGGAGAAGCCATGCTGTGTGTCACAAATCAAATTATGTCTCTCGATATGCTCTCTGAATCTATTAACTAATATTGATACAAACATTTGACTTATAACTGATGTCAAAGTGATTGATCTGTAGTTGCATATAGACATTTTAATTCCCTTTTTGAAAACAGGAATAACGTCTGTCTGTCCCCAACCGATAGGCACAAAACCAGTGTCCACCGACTTATAAAATATGGATGTTAAGTGGTCGCAGATTTCAAATTTACACGCTTTAAGCACTCTCGGATATATATTTTTTTTTTGTCTGGACCCGGAGATTTTGTAGCTTTAAGTCTTTTGATCTGCTTGACGACTGCTTCTACCTTACTAATGTTGATATTTGATAGCTTACTTTCTTCACCTCCACTGAAAATAGGATCGCAGTCAGGTACCTTATGTAACCTCTCTTTAGTAAACGCCGAGAGAAAATATTTGTTAAAATCCTCACTCTTTTTTTCTTCCCTTTCTATCATGACATTTTCGTTGTTTTTAATTGTGCCTATTCTTTTCCTTATTTTTTATTCTGTAGAGATGAAAGAAGCTCTTTGGGTTGGATCTCGTTTGTCTGGCAACCTTAATTTCATAGTTACGTTTCGCTGTTTTCGCATTCTTTTTAACCAGTCTTGCCATATTGTTATATCTGGATCTAAGGTGTGTTCCCCGTTTTTCATTCCTACGTAAAATCCTCTTTTCATTTCTATCTCATGTTTCAGCCGATCCGTAATTAATTTGGTAGCATTACTATTCTTCCGTGTTGACTTGAGAGAAAAAAAAATATTTTGTACATTTATAATTAAATATGTTAGATTACTATACATTTCATTTAAATCGCTGACCGGGGTGTTGACCTTGCGCCCGCAAGTGATCTGACCTAAGGAACATATACCCTCCGTGATCCGACCCCTGACAGCGCTAATGACATATGGACTGACCGTGTATTTGACCTTGTCACAGTCCACTGGGTCGGTCCCATAAGTGATCTAATGTCTCATATAGTCTCTCATCTTGTCAAATTTGGTTCTCCTGAAGTCAGGTACTTGAACGTTATTCGTACTTTTTAATTCTTTCCAATTGATATTAGATTTTGTTTCTTGATTATCGCTAGGGCCTAGACTATCTCCCATGTTTACGTGACTCGTTAGGTGTACATTATTAGTTAAGAGTAAGTCCAGAATATTCTCTCCCCTCGTAGGATCAGAAATCATCTGTTTTAGGAAAATTTCCTGCACCACATCTTAGAAATTATATGTTTCTATAATTAAAATCTCCCATGATCACAATGTTTTTGTAGTGGGACGTCCAGAGAATTTCATGAATCAGGGGCTCAATCTGCTCAATGCTAAGATTAGGTCTATATAGGACACCCATAATAAGTTTCTTATTTTTGCCTATAATCTCCACCTAAATAGATGTCGTACTATCCTCTTCTTTAATCAAATTGTTGATAATATAATTTATTGTATTTTTACGAAAAGTGCTACTCCTCCCCCACTCCTGCCAACCCTGTCCTTGTGAAAAAACTTATATCCTTCTATCTAGATTTCCTGAAGGAAATGCCTATCAGCCATATTGATCCAGGATTCAGTAATAGCTACAATATCAAATTTCTCAATGCATGCTTTGCTTCGCAGTAAATAAATTTTATTTATTACGCTTCTCCTTTTTGTATAGTAAACTTTTAGTTTATACTCCCTTCACCTGCTTAGGTGATTCTTTACACAGTCCCTCACTGAGCTGTTTCTATTGCCTAAACTATATTCCGATAGTTCTCCCCGTCTCCCACGTAATTTACCCGAAAAAAAGGCAGGATGCCTATTTCTCGCTCAAGGGATTTAGCAAGGAGTCAAAATCCTCTAGGTGCAAAGTGCCCCCCGTCCTTTGTATATAGATGATTCCTACTGTAAAAGCGATCCCAGTTGTCGACAAATGCCCATCTATTGGCTTTGCAACGTTTTGCCAGCCTGCAATTCATTACAATATGCCTGGAATGCCACATGCCTCCAAGTCTACGCCTCGGAAGGATTCTACATACGATAGGAACCCTTTCCTTATTTCTGATCATATCTAGCACATCCCGGAACCACGCCAATAATTCCGCACTCCCTAACTTACCTATGTCATTCCCACGAGCACTCAAGCAAACAATGGGTTTCACACCTTCCCCGACTATACACTTTTCAATCCTATTTCTAACATTAGTTATCCCCCCCCCGGGGGAAACATACCTGGGCCCTATGTTTCCTATCTTGTCACAGAAGGCCCTATTAAATACCGTACCTGGCTATTTCCTACAACCAAAATCTTTGCTGTGGGCAGGGATCTAGCGACTGTCCTATCCTCCTTCTCTTGCATTTTCTTCGTTTCTTTTTCTTGTAAACCCGCGAGAGCTTGTTTTGGGTCTTCGAGCAAAGAACTCGATACTCCTCTTTAAGGCCCTCAACAGTCTCCTCTAAGGAAACAATACTATTACGTAGAGATTGTACCTCTTCGGCGCTGATCAATGAAACACAACCACTCGCCATTTCAATTTTTGAAGCAGCTACCCCAGCTGACCTGGCCTGAGTGAAAGGTTAGCGCAGGTTAAGATAGGCTAGGGAAGGCCGGGTTAGTATGGTTTGGGATCGGGTTACTTTTTTTTTTTTTTTGTCTACAAGAACAGGTAATTTCCTAAATTCCTCGAAGGAATACTTCGCTAATTACACTGGTTAACAAAATTGATTAAAATACCTGTCCTAAAATCAAAAGGTGAAGTCAATATATTTTTCTGCTGATTTCAAATATGTTTTCAGAATTCTTCTATTAGGCATATTTTTTCTGTAATAGCATATTAAGTTTTAAACAATTATAGATAATAAATGAGGCCGATATTTCAATGAAATTTACCTTTAAAATGTAGAAATGTGTGATTTTGCGAGTGTATTTTGCTTCTGGGAGATCCCTTTTTAGTATCCAACAGTAATCAGCCAACATTGAAAAGCTCCACTTCCTTTGATACCGGGTTTCCATGTTCAGAATGTCCTTGTGAAACCTCACCGTGCTCGTCAGTGACGGCGCCAAGAGGATGTCAGTAGCTCTTTTACGATTTCATAATAGCTATTTGCTTTGTGATTCCTCAAAAACTGAGTAAACTTTCTTAGATGACAGCAATGCAGCTTTTTCAAGATCATTTAGCTCTTCATCAAAATTCTGGTCTCTCATCAGCTCCCTAATCTATGGTCCAATAAAGATATCTTCTTTGATTTTTGCATCACTTACTCTAGGAAACTTATTTTTCAAATATGTGAATCCCTTGCCAGTTCTACCCATACCTTTAACAAACATTTTCATCAACCCTAGCTTAATATGCAAAGGAGGCAGATAGATTTTCTTTGAATCAACAAGAGGAGGATTGACAGCATTTTTCTCTTCTGGGGTCAGATTTTTCTTATCCTGACTGTCTCACTCACAGAGAAAACAACAAAACTTTGTGTAATCCAGCTGCATTCCAAGTGAAAGTGTCGTAACCTTTAGATCACCATATATATTCCATTTGTGTTCTTTATACCTAATTTTTTGCCATAGAAGCTTCATATTCTCATAGGTTTCCTTCATGTTAGCTGCATGGGTCAGAGGAACAGAAGGAGAGTTATTTTCATTGTGGAGCAAAACAGCTTTCAGGCTCGCTTTTGAAGAGTAAACAAACAAGCGCCACTCATTCCTGTCATATTTATGGTTAAGTTTCTCTATAACAGAATATACATCATTACAAAACACTACACCATCCTCAAGTGAGAAAAATTGTTCAAGATTACAATGTCGCTTACGATAAAAACTATGGATTCTTTTAGGGAAGATTCCAGCCCTTTAAAACAAAAAGCTCTTTTTTTTTTTTACAAGTTCAAATCCCGCACAAGATCATTCAGACCTCCCTGACTCAATAAATATGGTTCATTTGAAGAACAGATTGGCTGAAAGTGCACGCCTTCTGTTTCTTTTTCCATAACTTCCTCATTTGATTCATCATTCCTTAGTTCCATTTGTTTTGGAGGGTCAGGTACAGGAAAGTCTTGACTGTGAGGCACTTGTCTCATAGCAGATGATAAATTAGAATATTTTACAATATGCATGAATGTTGATGCTATACCTTTTATATTTGCAATGCAGAAGTAGCAATCTGAAGTATGATCTTTTGATTCTTTCTAAACCATAGGAATGGCAAAAGGCGTATGGCGTGAACCTTTCGCCCATACCTTGAGAAGCCTGACACAGTTTAAACAACACACATGAGAGGCCCAGCCTTTATCCTGGCCCCCCCACTTTACACCCAAAATAATGTTCATAACACTTTTTAATCAATGGCGTGAAATACAGTCTTTGTGACTTGAATGTCAATAGACCGCAAATAGAGCAAGAATTGTCTGGGTGTTTTATACAGTTTCTTGGCATTGTGAAAGTGAATGGTGGGTACGCTACTGCACAATATCACAAACTTATTATCACATAAATGCGCACTACACAACCACACACCAACACTTCAAACACAGTACTGCGAACGTATAACAACCTCACGCAGTGTTGCCAACCGTTTGATTGAAATTTATTCCACTTAACACACGTAACGTAACATACTGTAGAACACAAAAACCGTGTGTGATGGAAAAAATTAGGTATCATTTTTGTATTCTGCATGCAAAAACATATAAGATACAATATTGTTTTCTTTGGGACAAATTCTTTATTGACTTGTGTTACCTTCAGGAGGTCGAAGAGGAATCTCAATGTGCCCGAGGACCTCAGGAGCCATGGAGATTGTCTCCGGCACCGACATGACTTCGACTAGGGTCTTCCCCCCTTTGATGAAGACCCAAGTCCAGGCCATTCCCCGGCCGATCGTGGGGGCTGCTGCGGACCCTAGACGCTCCAGGTAGCGACGCACCGTCTCGGGGATGGGGTAATTCAGGTCTTTCTGGAATGCAGAGGTCTGGGGGTCGTAGGACGCTCTTCGAGAGGCGCTTCAGAGTTCTTAGTCTTTTGTCTCTCTCTCTCTCTCTCTCTCTCTCTCTTGCCGAAATATATCATCCGTCAACTTATTCTAACCTCGTTTATTATTATGTTTAAAATGTCACATGTCTGTGCAATTCAATTTTCGTCGAATGCAAATATAAAGTTTTCGTGATTTTTTGTTCGTATTTAAGTATGAGTATGTATGTATATACATGTGTCTAAATATGACATCCGTCAGCTTATTCTAACTTCGTTTATTATAATCTTTTTATGAAAAAATTCATTCGTCAGTGTAATGAAATTTTGACCGAATGCAAATATCAAGTCTTCGTGAGTATGTATGTATATATACATATATACACACACACACACACTTACACAAACACACACACATTTACACAAACACACACACACACACACACACACACACACACACACACACACACACACACACACACACACACACACACACACACACACACACACACACACACACACACACACACTAAAGGAGTGCAAAGAAGAACTAACAGACAAAATACACATCTTAATAAACAGCTCACTCAAAGAAGGAAAGATACCCGAGGACTGGAAAAACGCTAACATTGTACCAATACACAAAGGAGGAAACAAAGAAGAACCCACCAACTATAGGCCAGTATCACTAACAAGCACCATAGCCAAAATTTGTGAGAAAATAATCAAGAATAGATGGGTAAAACATCTGGAAGACAATGACATATTAAACCCAAGACAATTCGGATTCAGACAAGGAAGATCATGCTCCACAAACTTAATATGCTTTTACTCAAGACTAATAGACATAGTGCAAGAAAGAAATGGATGGGCTGATTGTGCATTCCTAGACTTGCAAAAAGCCTTTGACAAAGTACCACACAGAAAACTACTAAAAAAGCTGGAACACATAGGAGGAATACAGGGAAACCTACTAAAATGGATAGAGGACTTTCTGACTGGTAGAAAGATGAGAGTAGTGCTCAGAGAAAAATATTCAGACTGGAAAGAGGTGATCAGTGGAGTACCGCAAGGATCTGTGCTGGCACCAATAATGTTTGCTATCTATATGAATGACATGGATGAGGACGTGAACTGCTACATGAGCTTCTTTGCCGATGACGCCAAACTGCTAAGGAAAATAGAAACTGATGAGGACTGTGAAGCACTGCAAGAAGACCTAAATAGGGTATGGAACTGGAGTCAGAAATGGGAAGTGGACTTTAATACTAAGAAGTGTAGCATAATGGAGTTTGGAAAAAGCAAAAACAGAATATCAGGAGAATATGCAATTGGAACCAAAGAAGTAAAGAAAGTAGGATCCGAAAAAGATTTGGGAGTAATTATCACGAACGACTTGTCCTATGATATACAGATTAACAAAATTGTCGGGGAGACTTACAACTTGCTAAGATCAATAAAAGTGGCGTTTACATACTTGGACGAAGACATGATGAAAAAAATATTGGTTACATTGATAAGGCCTAGATTAGAGTATGCAGCGACATTGTGGTCCCCCAGTACCAAAAAGAATATAAAGAAAATAGAAAGAATCCAAAGAGCAGCTACAAAAATGGCACCTGCACTTGCAAACCTATCATACGAGGAGAGATTGGCTAAACTGGAGTTACCGACACTGGAGCAAAGAAGAGAGAGAGGTGACCTATTGACCATCTACAGAATCATGAAAGGCACAGAGGTACTCGATAGTGAGAACTTACTTAACTGGGACAAAAGAAACACAAGAGGACATGGAAAGAAAATAAAAAAACATAGCTATAGAAGAGAACTGAAGAAAAACAGTTTTCCTCATAGAGTTTTGGACACTTGGAACAAACTGGACAATGGAATAGTATGCGCAAAAACCATTCATGAGTTTAAAAACAAACTAGACACTGCAAGATACAAAGGCGGGACATCACGAGCATAGCTCCCCTTCCCGCAAAATACAACTAGGTAAATACAACTAGGTAAATACACACACACACACACACACACACACAACACACACACACACACACACACACACACACACACACACACACACACACACACACACACACACACACACACACACACACAGTTGGTAGAGCGCTGGACTGGGAAGTATGATGGTGCTCGCAGTACCCAGTTCGAATCCTGCCCAGGGCCGAAATTATTTCGGTATTGCTGTGCTTCGGGTCGTTACTCTGACTCTCGTGGGCGGGGAGTTGGGTGTGTGTGTGTGTGTGAAAGGTCATAGCATTACCCATAAATCGGTCATACGAGCTCTGAGCTCTCTTCCGGGAGGGAAATAGCTGTCGATCACGAGTC
>NC_134791.1:57142414-57162414 GCF_046742065.1 Oratosquilla oratoria
CCATCATGAGAAGCAGAAAGGTTAGCAAGAAAACAAAAATGAGAACATACAATATTGTAATTAAACCAACAGTGTTATATGGTTGTGAGACTTGGACATTGACCAAACAAAGAAACAGAAAACTTGAAGTCTTTGAAAACACTATTATTAGAAGAATTCTGGGCCCAATGTATGATGCGGAATCGGGAGAGTGGAAACGAAAACACAATATTGAAATTAGAGAACAGACAAGAAAACAAATGATGCATATTGTCGCAAGTGGGAGAAAGGCGAGGTGGGCCAGTCACTGTACCAGGATGGAGCCAACAAGATGGCCAAAAATGGTGATGGAGGGAAGTAAAAGGGGTAGACGCCCCATGGGAAGACCTAGGTACCGGTGGAGCGATGGAGTGGCGGATGATGTGGCCCGCATTAACCCTGACCTACAAAATTGGAAGGAAACACCGGAGGACAGATTGGTCTAGAGAGGCATAATGAAAGCGGTGAAGGGACTGTAGTCCTGATAGTCATTGGAGTAAGAGTAATAGAACATTTTTGGGACACTCTGTAAAGCATTATACTTACTGGGTGGAAGGACGTGAGGTACATGCCACAGTTGAGGTCGTCCGAGTCTTCTGGAAAAGTAGCGTTGACCAAAAGGTTCTAGAAAAAAAGAATATATATATGTATATATATATATATATATATATATATATATATATATATTACACACACACACACACACACACACACACACACACACACACACACACACACACACACACACACACACACACACACACATATACATACATACATATATATATAGGTCGATCACGGTGGAACGCGGATAGATTCGGCGGGTATTTAGGGGGTGAATGAGTTGAATGTGCATGTACTCTGAAGAAGTCCTGGTAAGGACGAAACGTCAGAATAAATCCCTAAACGGTTCCCTGTGTTTATCTCACCACCCATCCACTCATATATATATATATATATATATATATATATATATATATATATATATATATACACATACATACATACATATATATATATCAAATAATTCCGACTGTCGTCCCCGGATTCGAACCTGAGCTCGTGAATTCTCACTGCCGTCACCCAATCGACTGAGCTACTGACCCTATAAAATTCATCAGCCTGGAAGTTAATCTACTTCCCGAGGAATTAAGTCGACTGCTAACTGCCCGGTGATAAGTCCATCAAGGAAACGTACCAGTCTTAACCACTAGCTAAAGTTGCCCTGGCTCACTGTAGAATAATAAGTACGGACGGCATTTAGCAGTCGACTTGTTCCTCGGGAAGTAAATTAACTTCCAGGTTGGTGAACTTTATAGGGTCAGTAGCTCAGTCGGTAAGGCGACGGCAGAATATATATATATATATTCCATACCATATACCAAGGGCACTTTCTCCCTTACAAGGGAGGTAGCCAAAGTCAAAGGGATAAACCCACTCCCACTTATTTCACCCTCATATATTCCACTCCCATTCACCAACCCTCCCTCCCTCTTTTCTTGGTTTCTCCTGGATGACGGGTCATCCCTGCATCTCGCCCACTGCCCTGGGTCACAAGCAATGCAGCGAGACACAGCGCACCCACAGCAAGGCCGCTTCATTTGATCGGCGACCCCACTTTCCGTCTCTCATGTAGAAATGGAGAAGACAGGGAGATATCCCTTCGGGCTGCGTCAAAATATCATTCACACATACCCCCAATCCTTCACCCACTCCCTTCCATGCATCACAGCATCATCAATACAAAGTTATTCTCCACTCACTCTTATCTTCTGTCTTCTCCCTTCCCTCCTCAACAGACATCCTCCTCTTTCTCAACGCTTCTTTCACCCCCATCCATCCATCTCATACTTGGTCGCTCCCTCATGTTCACTTCATCTACCTCTGTTTTCCACACTTTTTTCTTTACTAATCTTTCTTCACTCATTATTTCCATGTGTCTAAACTATCCCAATACTCTTTCATTAAGCCTATCTCCCAACTCCATTTCCACCCCCGTTCTCCTCCTCACCTCCTCGTTTCTCACTCTATCCAGCCTAGTAACCCCTACCATACTTTTCAGATATTTCATCTCAAAGAAATTTGAACTATTTCTCTCTTCCTCTCTTATGTTCCATGTTTCTGGCCAATACAGTGCTGTCGCCATAATCACTCCTTCGTACAAACTCCCCTTAGCATCCATCCCGAAATGTCTATTTCTCATTACATTCTTTAATCCCCCAAGATATTTACTTTTCTCAATCTACATTCTACCTCCACCTTCATTCCTCCCTTTCCCGCCACATTCGCCCCCAAGTATCTAAAGCCATCCACTTCTTCCAGTCTCTTTCCCTTAATACTCACTTCCAACTTATTGCTATCCTCTTCCCTTGCACATCTCATCACCTTATTTTTACTCATTTACCTTTCTCACACTTTCGCAAAATCCGTCACTGATCCTGCTACAAGCGTAGTGTCGTCAGCAAACAACAACTGGTTTTCTCCACTTTCTTAAACCATCTCCATATCCTAGCCCATTACACTTGCATTTACCTTTCGCACCACCATGACACATCCTTAACGAAGTCCCACCTTTACCTCCACATCACTCGCTCTTTCCATTTATAATTCTAACACAGGCTCTACTACTCTCATAAAAAATCTTGATTGACCTTAACACCTTTCTACCTATCCCAAATATCTGCAATAATTCCCACACTGCCTTCCTGTCTACCTTGCCATAAACTTTTTCCAAATCCATAAAGGCCCAAAAAACATCCTTACATTTTCCTATAACCTTCTCACCTATCTGGCTTACCATAAAAATCTGATCTTCGTAAACCCCTGCCTTTCATAAAACCACAATGTTCCTCACCGATTACTCCCTTTGTTCTCCTAATCCTCGCAATTAATGGCCTCCCGTAATCCTTCCTAACTACACTCAATAAACTTATCCCTTTGAAACTACTACACTCAGACTTGTCCCCTTTTCCCTTGTACAGTGGAACTATACAGGCACTCCTCCAGTCCTCCGGACTCTTTCCTCTTTTAGGCAAACATTAAACAACCTCACCAGACAGTCCACCTCTCTTCTTTAGACACTCAGCATGACACTCATTTAACCCAGGTGACTTACCTGCTCTCATCATTTTGATAACTGCTTTCATCTCATCTTTTATTACTTCTCCATTTTCCTTATTCATTACTGTTATTTTCTTAGCGTCTCCCACTACAACTACCTTTCCCTCCATATATATATATGTATATATATATATATATATATATATATATATATATATATATATATATATGTGTGTGTGTGTGTGTGTGTGTGTATGTGTGTGTGTGTGTGTGTGTATATACATATATATGTATATATATGTGTGTGTGTATGTATGTATGCATATAAATATATGTAAACTCCGTCTCTCTTCCTCTCTTACGTTCCATGTTTCTGCCCCATATAGTGCTGTTGGCACAATCACTCCTTCATACAGTCTCCTCTTAGCATCCACTCCCAAATGTCTATTCCTCATTACACTTTTTAATCCATTAAGGTATTTACTCGCTTCTCTCAATCTACATTCTACCTCCACTTCCACTCCACCTTTTCCTGCCACATTTGCACCCAAGTATCTAAAACTATCCACTTCCTCCAGTCGCTCTCCCTTAATACTCACTTCCAGTCTGCTGCCACATTTCACCCCTTGTACATCCCACCACCTTACTTTTACCTACATTTATCTTCAGCTTTCTTCTATCACACACTCTCCCAAGCTCTGTCACCCACTTCCTCAATTCCTTCCCCGATCCTGCCACGAGCGCAGTGTCGTCCGCAAACAACAACTGGCTCACCTCCCACTTTTCTCCATTTTGTTTAACCATCTCTAATCCCTGACCCACCACCCTTGCATTTACCTCTTGCACCACCCCATCCATGTATAAGTTGAACAACCAAGGCGACATATCGCATCCTTGACGAAGACCCACCTTTACCACAAACCACTCACTCTCTACATTTCTAATCCTGACACATGCTCTACTACTCTCGTAAAAACTCTTGACAGCTCCTAGAAGCTTTCCTCCTATCCCATATATCCGCAAAACCTCCGACAGTACCTTCCTGTCTACTCTGTCGTAAGCCTTTTCCAGATCCATAAAAGACCCAAAAAACATCCTTCCCCTTTCCTATAGCTTTCTCACATATCTGTCTTACCAAAAAAATCTGATCTACACAACCTCTACCCGTCCCAAATCCACACTGTTCCTCACCAATTACTCCCTCTGTTCCTCTCCTAATCCTCTCAATCAAGATCCTCCCATAAGCCTTCCCAACTACACTTAACAAGCTAATCCCTCTGAAACTACTACACTCACACTTGTCCCCTTTCCCTTGTAAAGTGGAACTATACAGGCACTCCTTCAGTCCTCCGGCACTCTACCCTCTCTCCAGCAAACATTAAATAACCTCACCAGCCAGTCCACCATCACTGTACCTCCTTTTTTTTTTTCTTTTAGACATTCTGCATGGCATCCATCCAGACCAGGTGCCTTACCAGGTGCCTCCTCTTCCTCTCTTAATTTCTTTCCAAAACATCTTTTTATTACTTTCAAAATTTTCTGTCATACTCTTACCCCATTTCACATCTGCTCTCCTCTTTGCCTCCTTTACCTTGTGCTTTACTTCTCTTTTCTTTTCCTCAACTCACCATCCACTACCCTTCCTTCTATTTCCTTCTGTCCTTCTTCTTCCACACACCATCTTTGCACACATTGTGACTCCATCCTTTACCATCCCCTTTCCTCCTCCACTCCTAGCTCTACTCTATCCTTCACTCCCTCCCACTCCTCTCTCACCTTCTTCTTGTACTCCTTCTCTTTTTCCTTTTCATTTAAAGAGTTCACTTTAAGCACCTCCCTACCTTTTGTCCTTTTCCTCTTTCTCCATCTATCCTCCACTCTCAACTTACCTTCCACCAAAAAATTATCTGATATTCACCCACCCCTCCCCTTAGCACATATACATCTTTAAATTCTCCTATTATACTCCTATCTACCACTACATAGTCCATTAACGCTCTATATACCACCCTTCCCTCCACCACCCTCTCCCATGTGTACTTATGCTTGACTTTCTTCCGGAAAACCGTATTTGCTATCATCAACTCTCTTTCTAGACACATCACCATCAACTTCTTTCCTGGAACTCCATATTTCCCAACCACTCTGTCAATTGGTTCATTTCCTACCCTAGCATTAAGGTCTCCCAGTACTATTACATTGACATTTCTCCCTAATCCATCTTTGCACTCATTTAAATCTATCCAAAAAGCCTCCCTTTCCTCTGCACTCTTCTCACTACCAGGCCCATATGCACTTACAAAAATCCACATCTCCTTTCCCAGTTTCACCTTCATCCACATTATCCTTGAGGAAACACCTTCCACTCCACTACACGTTTACCTATTTCTTCACTTACTAGCATAGCCACCCCTTCTCTCCCTAGCCCTCTCTTCACTCCTGATAACCTCTCACTTACACTCCCAAGCTCACACTCGCCTTTCCCTCTCAACTTAGTTTCACTCAGTGCCAACACACCCATCTTTCTTCTCACAAACATACTACCTATCTCTTCCCTTTTACTCTCATCTTTACCACATCCACGCACATAAAGACCCAAACCTTAGGGTGCTGGTTGGAAAACTCCTAGACCCTCTTATGCCTTTACTTCTTTTTAGGAATGTCCCCTGTGGGGCTATAGGGAGAAGGGTGCCTAGTCCCAATCCCCGTCCCTTTTTTCTCGCCTCTTACGATCCAAGTGGAAATACTTGGTGGTAGTATTCTTTTGCCCCTACCACAGGGTAGGTAGGCGAAAAAGGAAATGAATATTCAGAGAAATTGTACAGGGCAGTAACAAGGGGTTGGGGGACAGCATAACGGAGGGACAGTCGTAGTATAAGTGTTTTTCTCTATTACAGACAAAATGATGTGTGGCTCTAGTCCGTAGGGGCGCCCCATATAGACCCTAAAGTATCAACTGCATGATACTCTGCCACAATAACATGCAGCCAATACCCCAGACGGCAATTGTATGCATATCTTATTCAAAAATATACAAACAAACGCATGTAATTCTTTTAATGTACCCAGCATGGATACTAATCAATGATTTGCTTATCACTGTAATGATAATGGTATTGGATAGGTTGGTAATAACCTAAAATAATTCCTTAAAGTACATAAAAAAATAAAATTATGCCACATGCAGAAACCGCATGGCAAAAAACATGAAATTATGCTGAATACAGTAAATGCATTGTTTTTTTTTTATTTAAGAGTTCAAGATCCTTAAACTGTTGTTTCAGTTTTGTTTGCATCACTTAGAGGAAACCTTTAACCACGGACTCATCGTCCTATTTTGCCAAGTTTGGTATCAGTCTTTGGATTAGCTGTGAGGAGCTTCCTATTTGAAATCTGAATACACCATCGTGTTCAGGAGCTGTTTGTGTGGGAGAACACACGTTTTATTCCTCATTTGTTATCATAATCACTGTAAACATCTATAAGTAAATATGTCTATAAACCAATAATTTCTTTTACTTGAATTCAATTCCACATAATTAGTTTTTTTACCAAGTCGAGACTAAAAAAAAAAAAAAAAAAAAAAAAAAATTAGCTGTAGAATGACTGCTCTTTCTAATGGTTGCAACCAAAATGTCCTATCTTATGAGCAAAGTGGAGAAGTGTAATATTTCCTGAAGGAGGTGAGGAAATTGCCTGCTACTGGTGCACGGCAGAAATTGAGTGTAATTTCGTATTGGAATGGAGTATGGTTGATTTATCTATTTTCTTTACCGAGATATTTATTCGTGTTCTTAGTATGCATGTATTGATCCATTTAGTAATTTATGCAAGTTACATATTGATTCGTTAATTGGTTTTATTTGTTTATTTGTTTATTTCTTTCATACCGTGAAGTTTGTCTTGAGTGTAGCACTGAAGTTGCCCGATAGAACTTCCATGTCCAACAGACGAGGCAAAGGTCTTTTCATCGTGGGGTCCTCTGAAGTTGGCGTAGAATCTCGCTGAAGTCCTGAAATCAGGGGCGAAGGTCCTGAAATTGCTTTATTTTTTTGTATAAATGAGATTTTTCTATATCTATTTCTTTATTTATCTATTCATCTTTTAATTAATTAATTAATTGATCAATTAATTGATTGATTGATTGATTGATTGATTGATTGATTGATTAATTAATTAATAATTAATTGATTGATTGATTAATTAATTAACTAATTAAGATTATGATGGAGAGGAAAATGTTGGAGTAACACATGAGTGATGGTTGGAGGTATTGTTGTTCCCAGTGACGTCACTGTCCCCTGAGAGCGTGGTCTAGTCAAGCGTAACGTCACTGTTAGAAGGTGTGGCCAACAATGACGTCACTGGGGTTAACCATGTGTGACGTCACTGTTAAGAGCGGGAGAAAGAGTGACGTCACTACCTGAAGGGGCGATAACAAGGGTAACGTTCCTGTCCCTGTCCCTGTATATGTGACGTCACTGTCCCTGCGGATGGGGGTGTGGTCAAGGATAACGTCTCTGTCGCTGAGGTGGGTGGCCAAGGGTGACGTCACTGTCCCCAAGGGTGGAGGCGTGAGTAAGGGTAACGTAACTGTTCCAAGGGGGAATGTGAACAATGGTGACGTCACTGTCCCTAGGGAGTGGGGGCTGACCAGGGATGACGACACTGTCCCGGGAGGGGAGGCGTGACTAAGGCTGACGTCACTGTCGGGGGGGTGGGGTTTGTGACTCATGCTGACGTCACTATCACTAGGTGTGAAATTAAGGTTGCCAGACAAGCAAGATCCAACCCCCCAAAGGGCTTCTTTCATCTCTACAGAGCAAAAAATAAGGAAAGGTTAGGCCCAATTCAAAATGACAAAATTGTCATGATAGAGTCGGAGGAAAAAAAATGAGTAAGGTGTTTAACAAATATTTTCTCTCGGTGTTTACTAAGGAGAGGTCAGATGAGGTACCTGACTGCGATCCGATTTTCAGCGGGGATGAAGAAAGTAAACTATCTAATATCAATATTAGTAAGGTAGAAGTAGCCAAGTAGATTGAAAGACTTAAAGCCACAAGATCCCAGGGTCCAGACGAAATTTTTCAACCCCGAATAGATATAGCTTAGATAACACGTTTTTAGAGAAAACTGAGTGCGAGAGAGACTTGGGAGTTCTAGTGAGTCCAGACCTTAAATCCAGGAAATAGTGCATTAGCGCCAGGAATAAAGCTAACAGAGCATTAGGTTTCATTGTCAGGACGGTTACGAATAGAAGTACAGAGGTAATTATCAAACGCTATCTAGCGTTGGTTAGATCCATCCTTGACTATGCGGTACAGTTTTGGTCTTATAGAATGGATATTAGTTCACTAGAATCAGTAAACAGGAGAATGACCAAAAGGATACATGGACTCAGAAATTTACCTTATGAAGAGAGGTTTAGGCACCTTACGAGTAACTTACACTCTCTGGAAAAACGCAGAGTGCGGGGTGATCTAATAGAGGTGTTTAAGTGGATCAAAGGCTTTAACAAGGGTAACACAAACAAGGTCAGCATTTTAAGACAACAAGGGAGGACTCACAGTAATAGATTTAAATAGGACAAATTTAGATTTAAGAAGGAAATAGGCAAGAATCATTTTACTAAAAGGGTGGTCAACGAGTGGAATAGACTTAATAACCATTTAGTGGGCGCTGAAGCTATCAGTTGTTTTAAGAAATGGTTAGACAACTCTATGGGTGGGGATAACAGGTGGTAATAGACATGGAACTGCCTAGTGTAGGCCTCATGGTCTCTTGAAGTCTCCTTCATTCTTATGTTCTTATGTGTGTGACTAAGGGTGACGTCACCATCCCGGTGTGTGTATGTGTGTGGGGTGACCAAAGGTGACGTCACTGTCCCGGAGAGGGGAGGCGTGACGTCACTGTTCCAGTGGGGGACATGACCAATGGTGACGTCACTGTTCCTTGGGGGGGGGGGATACCATCCCAATACGGTTTCATGAGCCCTATTTCCCAGCTCCCTTTCCACCCCACCACCTCCCTTGGGGGATTAAAAAGTGTAAAGAGAAATAGTCATTTCGGAATAGATACTATGAGGAGATTATAAGAAGGAGGGATTATGCCGAGAGCACTGTATGGGGTAGAAACATGGATCATAACAGAGGAAGAGTTTAAATGTGTTTGAGATGAAATACCTGAGAAAATGGTAGGGGTTACAAGGCTGGATAGATAAATATAAAGAATGAAATAGAAATAGAGTTGTTGAGGTAAGACAAATTTAAAGGAAAATGAAAAATGTTAAACACCTAGACGGAAAATATGTAATCAAATTATTTGAAAAAAAAAAGCGAAATAAATTAGAAGGTAATAATACTCATAATAGATTAGTAAAGAAAAAACAAGTCTTGATTTTTTTCACAGATGACTATTTTCCGATACTAGAAATTGGTAATAACGTTGAAAAGGGGCGCGCGTGCGCGTGCGCGCACACACACACACACACACACACACACACACACACACACACACACACACACACACACACACACACACACACACACACACACACACACACACACACACACACACACACACCTCGTGGCGCAGTGGTTAGAGTTCCCGGCCGTCAGTACGGCGGTCTGGGTTTGAATCCTGCCCAGGACTGAAATAATTTCAGTATCACTGCGCTGCGAGTTATTACTCCAACTCTCGTGGGCGGGGAGTTGGGTGTGTGTGTGCGCATAAGGTCACAGCATTACCCACAGGTCGGTCATATATGAGCTCTGAGCTCTTTAGGGAGGAAAATAGCTGTCGATCACGAGTCCAACACGCGATCCAAGACCATGGTGAATCACACACACACACACACACACACACACACACACACACACACACACACACACACACACACACACACACACACACACACACACACACACACACACACACACACACACACACTCGGTGGCACAGTTGGTAAAGCGCTGAACTGGGAAGTAGAAGTGCTCTCAATACCCAGTTCGAATCCTGCCCAGGGCCGAAATTATTTCGGTATCGCTGTGCCTCGGGTCGTTACTCTGACTCTCATGGGCGGGGAGTTGGGTGTGTGCAAAGTCATAGCATTACCCATAGATCGGACCCACGAGCTCTGAGCTCTCTTCCAGGAGGGAAATAGCTGTCGATCACGAGTCCAACACGTGATCCAAAGACCAAGTGAATACACACAAACACACACATAGACGCACACATAGACACACACACAAACACACACATAGACACACACACAAACACACACAGATACACGCACAAACACACACATAGACACACACACAAAAACACACATAGACACACATACAAACACACACATAGACACACACACAAGCACATACACACACACACACACACACACACACACACACACACACACACACACACACACACACACACACACACACACACACACACACACACACACACACACGTAGTTCGCTTGTGTACATGTATACTCGAATAGTATGATTAATGACAGTCTTGGATCACCTGTTGGACTCGTGATTGACAGGTGTTTTCCTGCCGGATGAGAGCGCAAATCTCATACATGGCCTGATCTATGGATCTGTGACGTTACATACACACAGACACTCGCGCTCGCATTTTCAGCCCTGGGTGAGGTTGGAACTCGGATCGCTGAATTTACGGTCGAGAGCTGTACCACCACACCATCGAGCCGTGTATGTTTGTGCGTGCGTGTGTGGCCTAGACTATATTGTCACCTCATCATTCCCTGAACTCCATCAATTATTATTTTTTTTAATAAACTCAAATATTAGGAAAAAAACCTGACGCCAACTAGAAAAGATAACCAAATTTAGCCACTGAGAACTTAGTTTATTATTCAAACCTCTGAACTGGGTTAAGTTGAATTAATCGACTTACCTTGATCACGGTCGGATAACGAGGACATGGGTTGAGTCAATGCAGCTCCCACGGATTTAGCATTCCAAGACATCAGTATAATAAATAAAATCATCATTTTATTCCAACAATTACTTTAAAAAAATCTTGTTGTTCATACCGAAGGGTACAGGTCACTTTGTAAGTTCAGTCTTAATCACGGCGGGACCTTATGTATATTGTTATGACTTGCTGAGGTGTGCCGAACTACTCCAGGACTATGAATAGTGGCCAGGTCTGTACTGGGTTGACACCGATTGTTTACGAGGGCACGATGCAGCCGTAACAAAGCACGTTCATAGACATGGTGGCTTTCGGTTAAATTTTACACACGCAAAGGCAAATCGAGAAGTCTAATAACATGAAAATATATCTTTAACCTGTAACATCACCAATACAAATAAAATCCCGAGGGATGAAATCATATTATAAAAAGAAATACAATGGAACAAAAAAACTTATGATAAATAATTTAAACTTAAGAGAAAATGTTCCCAGTCACAAAACAAATGCATGTAAAGATCGATAAAAAAGGGGGGGGGGAGTTCCACTTCTACCGGGTAAGAGTTGGTTATATTCAAGTTTGTTGTGGGTGGAACGAAGCTTGTATTGTGGGGAGTCAGTGGTGGAGCAGCAGGTAGAAGGGTGGGAACGATGTTAACGGGAGCCTCTGGGGACCTAGGGAAACCAAGGGGTCTTGATTGTCTCCAAAGTTGGTGGCTGCCTTTACGTAGTAGGTGGAGTGGGCGGAGGATTGACGTGGACCTCGTCAGCGGTTCATGAGTCTTCGAGTCCGGCTCGAAAACAGGTCGGAATCAACAATCCATTGGAGGTTTTAACAAGTCACGGTGATGTTGGGGGGGGGGGGTTGATAGGTCGTTTACAAGTGTCTTCAAATAGTCTTGGTATCGGAGCGAGAGAAAAATGACGGTGGTGACCAGTGACTATAACAACACACACACACACACACACACACACACACACACACACACACACACACACACACACACACACACACACACACACACACACACACACACACACACACACACACACACACACACACACACACACACACACACACACACACACACACACACACACACACACACACACACACACACACACACACACACACACACACACACACACACACACACACACACACGTACACACACACACACACACACACACACACATATATATGTATATATGTACATATATATTTATGTATATATATGTATGTATATATGTACATATACATATATATATATATTTATATATATATATATATATATATGTATATAATATATATATGCTAGTAAGAACACGGGTACGTATGTTCACTTATATACAGTATACCACTTGGAAAAAGAAACTAACGAAGGAGAGCGCTTTCGTATATTACATCTTCAGTGCAACAAGTACATAGTAATAGAAATGCATAGATAATATATACATGAAACAAAGGAACAAGGACAGTTTGAATAAGGGTAGCGGCCAATTACCCCCTGGAGGGCGGAAGGTCATTGTCAATTAACTTATGATGGTGGGGCGACATCAGGTCACAGTCGCTAGGGTCACATAGTCGCTGGGTTACATTTTACCTGATATTATCTTACTAATTTCTTGACAAATAAAATTATCAAGTTTGTATAAACCCTTGTGTAGGTTGGTATTTTGATTACTGATGGTATGAATGAAACTACACTCTATTAAATTTCTTGCTATTATGTTGTTGGTATAATAGATTGGCTGGGCATTACCCCAATCAACTGGATGATTATTTAATTTAATATGCTTGAATATACCACTAGAATTATTGCTATCCCTAACATTTTTCTTGTGTTGTTCAATTCTAATGTTTAAGGGTTTGGCAGTTTGACCTATGTAAAATTGATTACACATTTTGCAAGGAATTTTATAAATGCATCCTTTTTTAATTTCAATACTATTGTTAATGAGTTTATGTTTTACTGTACTATCATTTTCAAAAACTACCTTTGCGTTAAATCTTTTTAATAATTCTGTGATACTTAACAAATTTTCTTGAAATGGTAAAATTAAAACATTATGATAATTGAAAGGTGATTTAGGTTGAGGAGTTAAAAATGATTTCCTTGCAAAATTGTAAGCAATATCAAGGAATTGCTTAGGGTATTTTAATTCTAGCCCAATGTTAAAAACATTTCTGATTTCTTCATCAATAAATTCAGGACTACAAATACGAAAAGCTCTTAAAAACATAGAAGCAAAGACTGTACGTTTAATATTATTTGGATGAGAATAATAATAATGGATATATGAACTTACATTGGTTGGTTTACGATATACTTTAAATTTAAGGCTATTGTCATGACGTAGGATAGTGCAATCTAAGAAATGAAAGGTACAATTTTTCTCAATTTCTAAAGTAAATTTAATAGAATCAACAAGGGTATTCAATTTAGTTAAAAAATCATGGACATTTTTATCTTATGGCCAAAGACATAAAATGTCATCAATATACCTAAGCCAAGGGATGTTAGGGGGGAAGATTTTGTGTAATATTTTAGCTTCGAAAAATTCCATGTATGAATTACTTAAAACTAGGGATAAAGGGTTTCCCATACTCATGCCGAATTTTTGGGAATAGAAATTACCATTTAATTAAAACTTACAATCTTTAACACATAACTTAATTAGTTATCTTTAACACATAACTTAATTAGAAATTGAGAAAGATTGTACCTTACATTTCTTAGATTGCACTATCCTACGTCATGACAATAACCTTAAATTTAAAGTATATCGTAAACCAACCAATGTAAGTTCATATATCCATTATTCTTCTTCTTATCCAAATAATATTAAGCGTACAGTCTTTGCTTCTATGTTTTTAAGAGCTTTTCGTATTTGTAGTCCTGAATTTATTGATGAAGAAATCAGAAATGTTTTTAACATTGGGCTAGAATTAAAATACCCTAAGCAATTCCTTGATATTGCTTACAATTTTGCAAGGAAATCATTTTTAACTCCTCAACCTAAATCACCTTTCAATTATCATAATGTTTTAATTTTACCATTTCAAGAAAATTTGTTAAGTATCACAGAATTATTAAAAAGATTTAACGCAAAGGTAGTTTTTGAAAATGATAGTACAGTAAAACATAAACTCATTAACAATAGTATTGAAATTAAAAAAGGATGCATTTATAAAATTCCTTGCAAAATGTGTAATCAATTTTACATAGGTCAAACTGCCAAACCCTTAAACATTAGAATTGAACAACACAAGAAAAATGTTAGGGATGGCAATAATTCTAGTGGTATATTCAAGCATATTGAATTAAATAATCATCCAGTTGATTGGGGTAATGCCCAGCCAATCTATTATACCAACAACATAATAGCAAGAAATTTAATAGAGTGTAGTTTGATTCATACCACCAGTAATCAAAATACCAACCTACACAAGGGTTTATACAAACTTGATAATTTTATTTGTCAAGAAATTAGTAAGATAATATCAGGTAAAATGTAACCCAGCGGCTATGTGACCCTAGCGACTGTGACCTGATGTCGCCCCACCATCATAAGTTAATTGACAATGACCTTCCGCCCTCCAGGGGGTAATTGGCCGCTACCCTTATTCAAACTGTCCTTGTTCCTTTGTTTCATGTATATATTATCTATGCATTTCTATTACTATGTACTTGTTGCACTGAAGATGTAATATACGAAAGCGCTCTACTTCGTTAGTTTCTTTTTCCAAGTGGTCTACTTTGCATATATACAGTATATATACATATATGAATATATGTGTATATATATATATATATATATATGTATATATATATATATGAATATACATACATATATATATGTATGTATGTATATATATATATATATATATAACATATATATATATATATACAGATGAAAAATGTAATATCACAGATGTCGCGATCACGTGAAAGCCAGTTTTTGCTCCAACTATGGTTTTCACGTGATATATATATATATATATATAATATATATACATATATGTTTATATATATATATATATATATATATATATATATATATATATATGTATCTATATATGTATGTATATATATAATATATGTATATATATACATATATAATATATATATATATATATATATATATATTATATATATATATATATACGTATATATAGGCAAACGGGCAAGGAACTCTCAACAAGAATCAAACAACACAAATACAGTGTAAAGACAGCACAACATTCTAATGCGCTGTAAGTTCATATACGAGATTTTGATCATTGTATTGACTGGTCTAATTCTTCATCCATCATGTCATGTGATTCATTTGCCAAAACGAGCATTATTGAATGTTGTTTGATTAAAAAATCTGAAGGTCCTAACTTCAATATTAACCATGGGATTTTTAAATTGGATAGATTATTATTGATGAAATTTGTAATCATATTACATTTTTTCATCATTTTTTTTGGTATTTGTTTGTTACATTTTCTCATTGTGTACTGTACGTATATATATATATATATATATATATATATATATATATATATATTATATATTTATACATATTGTATATAAATGAATATATACATATATATATTATAATATATATATATATATGTATATATATATATATTATATATATATATAATAAATATTTTTTCAAGTATATGTGAATTTTCTGTTCAAACGTCTTTGAATCATGCTGTGAGTTTTCGTACATTCATTGAAGAAAGAATTATATAAACATCAATAAACAAGTATTCAATAGCTTATTGTACGTGAGGCAACCAAAATTGTTTTTCTATTTTTGTCTTTTCATTAGTGATTGATGAAGGATAAAAGTTTTCCTTATGCTGGCAGAAAGAAAGGTCCTCCTCTGTTTGAAACTGATAAGGACTCTCTCTGTCTCTCTCTTAAGAAAAAATCACAAATAGCACTAATTATCACCGCTTTCATTATCAAACCACTGTTTTAGTAAATATTTCCTAGATCGCCTCACTAGGGTCCGCCTCCACCACGTAGCCCTTCATTACACTAAGACCATCTTCCTCCACATCTTGTTTCCTAGTTATAAAATTAGGTCATTTTCCTTGTACAGGAAAACGACTCCTAGGACTCTGCTCGTAAGGATTGTTTTTCGTCGCGTTGCTGTAACCTTTCTCTCTGACCCGTAGGGTATGGCGAGGACACCCAGAGCTATTTCAAGAACAGGAAGAGATCTGCGGAAATATCAGGTGTGATGATGTGTGCGATTTGAATCTATAAATATATATATATATGTATATATATATATATATACATACATATTCATATATATATATATGTATATACATATATATATATATATACATGCAAATATATATATATATATAAAAATATATATGTATATATATATATATATATACTACACACACACACACACACAACACACACACACACACACACACACACACACACACACACACACACATATATATAATATACATATATATATGTATATGTATATATATATATGTATATGTATATATATATATATATATATATGTATATATATATATATATATGTCAATATAGTTAAAGATGGATGTAGACATGGTGTGTGCGTGTGTTTTATTCCTTAGTAATCTTTTTATTAATTTTTGTTTGTTTATTCATTTATGTATTTATCTATTTGTTTGTTTCCATAGTTTGTCACTGATTCTCATTGTATGGCTATAAGTATCCTTGAATGTTTCTAATTCCTTCATAGCCGACACTTGGCGATAGCCATCATAATGATAGATTTCAAATGATCACTTTGTGCGTCAGGGAGATATCACACTGAGTGTCAAGGCGGCATAATATATTGACACTCACTCACTCACTGACTCGCCATCATCGGCGCGAAATGGAAAACGACAAAACCTCTGGTGGGGGCAAGCCCTGTCAATAGCGACAAGCCGCCGAGTTTTTTTTTAGGCCGATGTTTGGGTTCCCTCCCCGCCTGGCCAGGGCTGTTGGGAACCAACGCAAGAAGCACGGAGTGGGTTCCAGGGAATCGAGCTTATGACCACTTGATCATGAGTTCGATGTGGCATCCACTGGGCAGCCCGCGCGGCCCCAGGTCCTATACATTCTATAAGTTTAAAAAGATTCGGTTTAAAGTAAATTCCTTGGGTGAATGAAATTACCCAACGGCATCCACAATAACAAAAAACATCAAAGAAAACATCAAAGGTGTAGGCACATCAGGGGTAGGAGGAGCAGCTTTCAAACGCCCTAAGGGGAGGACGAGGAGGAGGAAGAGGAGGAGGAGGAGGAGGGACGAGGAAGAGGTTGGAGGTCATTATCGTCCGGCCCCTTCCCTCGGGTAGCGAGCGTCGACACAACCTCTCGTGTCGTGGAACGGGAGACAGTAATCCCTCTACCACAACCCAATCCGAAGAATCGTAGAACTTATATATATATATGTATATATATATATATATATATATATATATATATATATATATATATACAAATATGTATATATGTATATGTATATAATCATATATATATATTATATATATATATATATGTATATATACATATATATAATATATATATATATATAATTATATATATATATATATATATATATGAGGTAAGTGGAGTAGGAAACATAGGAGTCTTAGTCTTGAGTTTATTCCTGACTAGTTTCGCAGGTACGCTTTTTCAAAGTAATGGTTTACAAACAAGTTGTGGGCATTTTATAAATGGGGTGGACCTCACTACCTCCCCGTGTTACCAAAGTTGGTGACAAGTGTGAACATTACATATTAATTGTGGCAAATGTAATAATAATGATAAAGTTTAACAAGTGCTAAATATGAGGACAACACTAATAATAACAATAAAAATATTAGTAGTAATTGTAACAGTAAAAAAAATAGTAATAATAGTAATAATAGTGATAATGATAACAATGATAATAATAATAATAATAATAATAATAATAATAATAATAATAATAATAATAATAATAATAATAATAAATAATAATAATAATAATAATAATAATAATAATGATAATACAATAATAATAATAATGATAATAATAATAATAATATTAATAGTAATAATAATAATAATTATAATAAAAAATGATAATAATAATAATAATAATAATAATAATAATGATAATAATAATAATAATAATAATAATAATAATAATAATAATAATAATAATAATAATAATAATAATAATAATAATAATAATAATAATAATAATAATAATAATAATAATAATAATAGTAATAATAATAATAACAATACTACTACTACTACTACTACTACTACTACTACTACTACTACTACTACTACTACTACTACTACTACTACTACTATTACTTTTTTTCTTTTATTTTTATACGACCTCCATCCTCGTGGAACTGTGTGGTGGAAGCAGCAGGATCTGTCTCCCACAGACACAGTTCATTGGCCCCTCTCCCGCCAATGACTGTGGTCGACAACCCTTTTATTTATCTATTTAATTTTTATTAACAATGCCTAATACAAAAGTTCATTTATCCTACTGTCAACCACCGTCTGCTCAAAATCTAGGTTTTGTATATGTGCCGATTTGAGCGGTGGGGACCTTGTACCTCTCAGGCATAGGAGGGCTGATCTTAGGAGTGAGAATGACAGTCTACATCTCATCCATGAAACAATGCTGCTTTTGGGTTGTTGTTTCTTTTCAGCCATTACCTCTGCCAGCCGAGCGTAGAATGCCTTTGCTTTAGGACCCATCCCACATGAGGTGGTAAAGGTTATAGGAGTGAATGAGCCCTGGTCTACATTCTGTATACGCTCTTCGTACATCCTGATCTTCTCATACTCGTTCCGGAAGTGAGATGCCTCAATAGTTAGGTTGTTGTAACAGGGGGCCATCGGATCAAATATTCGCATGTCAAAGAAAGCCAATTGTCCCCGTGTCCAGAAACCTCTTGCGCTGACATCCACTCTTGCTTCATCTGATGTGTTGGACGTGCGGTATCTGAAGTTCTCCCCTCCTAGTGGAAGTAATGTTGGTTCGATAGTCACATCCTTGCACACCTCCTGAAGCATTTGGGCAGTGAGATCTCTTACCTCATCATGTCGCATGCAAATGAATCCACCCTGCTTGCATATCATCGCATGGTCCGGAGTAAACTGTGCACCACAGGAGCATCTGTTAGGCAGCCCTCCCAATGGCCATCCATACCTCAGGGCAATGGCATCCGTGAATTCTCTTTTGTTTAAGGTGAATCTCTTTTCCCTGATTGGTAGTGCTGTCAGCCAATTGGACGCCCCAACTTCCTGCGCCAATGATATCTTTCTTTTCATACAATTCGATAGCCGAGCTAGAAGTGCTTGAAGTTCCTCCTTCTGCCTCTCCTCCCTCCCCTTTGAAATGTTTCTTCTAATTTCTCTGATCTCCTCCATGTTAGTCTCCTTCCGTTGATCTTGTGACACGATGTTGTTTGTCAAGGAGGACGTGAGTTTCATAGAGTTTTGGTGTTCTATTTTGGCTAGGTTTAGCGGGTTGGAGATGCCTAGCCCTCCCATTCTAGGTGGAAGTTCAATGAGTTTTCTTTCCTCTTCGTTTAATGTCCGTCCGTTGGTGATGACCGGTACTAGCTCGTTTCTAATGGCTTCTTCAAGGGGTCTTAGTAGGTCGGTGATGTTCGGTACCGTCCTTAATATGTAGTTCCACTTATGTTTAACCCCATATATGAATGCGGCATATGCCGCCTGCGGTTCGGTCTTTGCAAAGTTAGCTAGGAGCCTAACTTCCGCCACCCAATCGTTAACTTTCTTTTCAATATATTGCTTTTTAAAGGATTCTGAGCCGATCACTGCACCGAGATGTCTTTCCCCCTCTTTTGTTACCTTCACTTCACTGTTCTCAAAGAGGATTTTGGCATTGTCAAAGTGCTCTGGTTTCACTATGAGGACAGACTTCTTTGCATT
>NC_134791.1:57172414-57174914 GCF_046742065.1 Oratosquilla oratoria
CGGTCATACGAGCTCTGAGCTCTTAAACTGAAATCTTATAACTGTCAATCACGAGTCCAACACGTGATCCAAAACCACGGTGAATTACATACACACACACACACACACACACACACACACACACACACACACACACACACACACACACACACACATACAAATACACACATAAACACACATATACAAATACACACATAGACACACACATACAAATACACATACAAATACACACATAAACACACATATACAAATACACACATAAACACACACATACAAATACAGACATAAACACACACATACAAATACACACATAAACACACACATACAAATACACACATAAACACACACATACAAACACACACATAAACACACACATAAACACACACACACACACACACACACACACACACACACACACACACACACACACACATATATATATATATATATATATATATATATATATATATATACATATATATATATATATATATGTATATATATATATACATATATATACTAGACCACCCGTAACCCATTGGGTCAAATAAAATCTTAAATGGCTCCTCTTTTTAGCTTAAGACTTCCCAGTTGTGTGCGGTCCTCGTGCTCTCTCGAAGGAAAGTAAACTGGATACAGGCGTTCTCAAGAAATTAAATAAGGAGAGCCTCCTTAATTATGCTTATGTTATGTCACGTCTCGTCATCCCACTCCCAATCCCACTCCCACTCCCAATCCCACTCCCATTCATTATCATTATCATTCAGGGAGTCCCATGGGACTTGTGCGAGTAGCAACGTTTTTAAATATAAACTTTATGATAGATATACTATGACACTATCACCGTATAACATAAATAACGGAAAATAAATTTCTATATCAAATTGAGTATAATTTAGAACTCTTACCTCTATTCAGTAGACAAAGGCAGTGACTTGATTAGTTATGAGAAGTAAAATGCAGAAGATTGTGACGTCATGTCATCATATGATTCATACGGTTCGTAATATTCTAATAAACTCATTATACCTCATAGATGCTATTTCAGGAGTTAACTATATTTTTAAATACTGAATATGAAAAATTTAGATATTAATGGTCAGAAAATATGTAATCGGAAAATTGTGACGTCATGTCGTTGCTTGGAGCACTACGTAATATTCTAATATACTCATTATGCCTCATAGATGCTAATTCAGGAGTTGGCTATACTTTCAAATAATGAATATGAAAATTTTGAATACAAATGGTCAGAAAATATGTAATCGGAAAATTGGAAATAAAAAAATTGGCAAATTGGAAAATTAGCAGTCATGACGTCACGCGCTCAGAGCTGGGGTTCCTTAGGACCCACAGAGCTGATGTCGTGACGTCATGTCTCTTCTGATTAGCTAGTCCTCAGTCGTGACGTCATATTTCTTCTTCTGATCTCTTCTTTTGATTAGCTGGTCCTCAGTCGTGACATCATATCTCTTCTTCTGATTGGCTGGGTGACAGTTTCAAGCAAGCAAGCAAGATGACAAACAAGATTATCAGAATTTTATAAGTATATAGATATATATATTGTATATATATATATATATATATATATATATACATATATGTGTGTGTGTGTGTGTGTGTGTGTGTGTGTGTGTACGTGTGTGTGTTTGCGTACGTGTGTCAATTTACCTAGTTGTACTATACGGGAAGGGAGCTATGCTCGTGGTGCGTCTTTGTATCTTTCAGCATCATTTTTTTTTTTTCAAATCTTGAATAGTGTTTGCACACACTGTTTCTTTATCTAAATTATTCCAGGTATCCAGTACTCTGTGTGGGAAGCTATTTTTTCAGATATCTTCTATAGTTATCCTTTTTGAGTTTCTTTTCGTGTCCTCTTGTTTTTCCATTGTCCCATTTTGATAAATCATTCCTATCTAGGATTTCCATTCCTTTCATGATTCTATAAATAGTCAGCAGATCTCTTTCTCTACTTTGTTCCAGAGTTGGTAATTCCAATTTGGACAATCTTTGTTCGTATGTCAATTTGGAGAGAATTGGTGCCAACTTTGTCATTACTCTTTATATTCGCGCGTGTGTGTGTGTGCGCGCGTTTGTGTGTGTATGTGTGAGTGTGCATGCGTGTGTGTATGTGTGTGTATGCGTGGGTCTTTGTGTATGTATGTGTGTGTGTGTGTGTGTGTATGTGTGTGTTTGTATGTGTGTGTGTGTGTGTGTGTGTGTGTGTTTATGTGTGTATTTGTATATGTGTTTGTGTTTGTATGTGTGTGTATGTGAATCACCGTGGTCTTGGATCACGTGTTGAACTCGTGATTGACAGTTATTAACTTCCAGTATGAGACCTCAGAGGTCGTATGACCGATCTATGGGTAATACTGACCTTACACGCACATACACACTCAACTTCCCGCCCACGAGAGTTGGAGTAACAACCCGCAGCGCAACGATACTGAAATTGTTCTCTACTGGCCTAACGTCCTAAAGACTAGAGATGAGACAG
>NC_134791.1:57182414-57189914 GCF_046742065.1 Oratosquilla oratoria
TAAATCCGTGGGAGTTGAATTGACTCAACCCATGTCTTCGTTATCCGACCGTGATCAAGGTAAGTCGATTAATTCAACTTAACCCAGTTCAGAGGTTTGAATGATAAACTAAGTTCTAAGTGGCTAAATTTGGTTACTTTTTCTAGTTGGCGTCAGATGTTTTTTTTTTCTAATATTTGAGTTTATTCTGAAAAAAAAAACATCATTGATGGGGTTCAGGGAAGGATGAGGTGACAATGTAGTCTAGGCCACACACGCACGCACAAACCCACACGGCTCGATGGTGTGGTGGTACAGCTCTCGACCGTAAATTCAGCGATCCGAGTTCCAACCTCACCCAGGGCTGGAAATGCGAGCACGTGTGTCTATGTGTATGTAATGCTACAGTATCATTCATAGATCAGGCCATGTATGAGATTTGGGCTCTCATCCGGAAGGGAAACACTTGTCAATCACGAGTCCAACAGGTGATCCAAGACCGTCATGAATCATACTATTCGAGTATACATATACACAATCAAACTGTGTGTGTGTGTGTGTGTGTGTGTATGTGTGTGTGAGAGACAGAGATTCACCATGGTCTTGGATCGCGTGTTGGACACGTGATCGACAGCTATTTCCCTCCCGAAGGAGCTCAGAGCTCAATAAACAGTATGACCGATCTGTGGGTAATGCTGTGACCTTACACGCACACACACCTAACTCCCCGCCCACGAGAGTCGGAGTAACAACTCGCAGCGCAGCGATACTGAAATTAATTCAGCGCTGGGTGGGATTCAAACCCGGACCGCCGTACTGACGGCCGGGAACTCTAACCACTGGGCCACGAGGTGTGTGTGTGTGTGTGTGTGTGTGTGTGTGTGTGTGTGTGTGTGCACGCGCGCCCCTTTTCAACAACGTTATCACCAATTTCTAGTATCGGATAATAGTTATCTATGAAAAAATCAAGAGTTGTTTATTTCTTTACTAATCAATTATGAGTATTATTAACTTCTAATTCCCTTTTTTTTTTGGCAAATATTTTGATTACATATTATCCGTCTAGGTGTTTAACATTTTTAATTTCCCTTTAACTTTGGCTTACCTCGTCAACTATATTTCTATTTCATTCTTTATATTTATCTATCCAGCCTTGTAACCCCTACCATTTTCTCAGGCATTTCATCTCAAACACATTTAAACTCTTCCTCTCTTATGATTCATGTTTCTGCCCCATACAGTGTTCTCGGGACAATCCTTCCTTCATATAATCTCCTCATAGTATCTATTCCGAAATGACTATTGCTCTTTACACTTTTTAATCCCCCAAGGGAGGTGGAGGGGTGTAAAGGGAGCTGGGAGATAAGGCTGATGAAGCCGTATTGGGATGGTATCCCCCCCCCCCCAAGGAACAATGTCAACATTGGTCATTCATTTCCCCCCACCGGAACAGAGACGTCACGCCTCCCCTCTTTGGGATAGTGACGTCACCCTTGATCCCCCCCCCCCCTGCCGGGATGGTGATGTCACCCTTAGTCACACACATAAGAACATAAGAATGATGGAGACTGCGAGAGACCATGAGGCCTACACTAGGCAGTTCCATGTCCATTACTACCTGTTATCCCCATCCATACAGTTGTCCAACCCTTTCTTAAAACAACTGATAGTTTCAGCGCTCGCTACATGGTTACTAAGTTTATTCCATTCATCGACCACCCTATTAGTAAACCAATTCTTGCCTATTTCCTTCTTAAATCTAAATTTGTCCTGTTTAAATCTATTACTGTGAGTCCTCCCCCATTGTCTTAAAATGATGACCTTGTTTACGTTACCCTTGTTAAAGCCTTTGATCCACTTAAACACCTCTATTAGATCACCCCGCACTCTGCGTTTTTCCAGATAGTGTAAGTTAAGGTGCCTAAACCTCTCTCCTTAGGTAAATTTCTGAGCCCATGTATCCTTTTGGTCATTCTTCTCTGTACTGATTCTAGTGAACTGATATCCATTCTATAAGACGGAGACCAAAACTGTACCGCATAGTCAAGGATGGATCTAACCAACGCTAGATAGATTTTGATAATTACCTTTGTACTTCTATTCGTAACCGTCCTGATAATGAAACCTAATGCCCTGTTAGCTTTATTTCTGGCGCTAATGCACTGTTTCCTGGATTTAAGGTCTGGACTCACTAGAACTCCCAAGTCTCTCCCGCACTCAGTTTTCTCTAAAAACGTGTTATCTAAGCTACATCTATTTTCGGGGTTGAAAAATTTCGTCTGGACCCGGGGACTTTGTAGCTTTAAGTCTTTCATTCTGCATGGCTACTTCTACCTTACTAATACTGATATTAGATAGTCTACTTTCTTCATCCCCACTGAAAATCGGATCGCAGTCAGGTACCTCATCTAACCTCTCTGTATACGCCGCCCCGAAGGGTTGGCGGGTCGAGGTTACAGAGGATGTGGGAATGACAATCATGACGCACGCTTTAATCTTCTTTGTTCTTATACCCTTCTTTGGTCACATACAAACTGTGGGGCCGTGTGTGTGGGGCCGTGTGTGTGGAGCCGTGTGGTTTCTGCAAATTGTATCACAATTTAATTTGCATCCACAATTAATCTATTAAATCAATACAATGATTAAACACAATATTCATCAATAAAACAATCATCGAACTCAACTTCACGATTCCTACCATGATTTTGTTTACCCGCCTCCATAACATACATCATCAAATATCTTCGTGATCCACTATCATTCTGAGAAACCAAATACATAAATTATTAACATGACTTATGCACTAACTCTTACATATTCTTCCATTAGTCACATCACAATAGGTTACTCAATATTAATGCTTACCAATAATGACTTCCATGGCACTTATGGACGTCTTAACAGCTCGATGTCTAGACACAGAAAGGACAGCTATCATTACAATTCTGGCGAGGGAAACTCGCACTACTTTCTTCGCGTAGTACTACATTTAAGGGATCGTAAATAAATATATGAGTCATGTTCCACTCAACATTCTCTTTTTCTCTAGAGTTTCTTTAATCTTATCTTATCTTATTTTATTATATATATAATGCATCGTTACAGTACATCAGTTTCGACAATAACATTTTCCATATTACTTTACATACATTGTAAACTATGTGCGTAACAATCACGGGCTTGGCTGCCGTTAAGTTCAACTATTTCTCATACTTGTCATCGATATTTTCTCACATATCATAATACACTCAGACATTGTGCAATCTGTACTCAACATACATCAAACGTCATAGACCGTGATTCGTAATTAACCTTAGTACATATACAATTTGTCAATACACTCTTATTTTATTATATATATAATGCATCGTTACAGTACATCAATTTTGACAATAACATTTTCCATATTACTTTACATACATTGTAAACTATGTGCGTAACAATCACGGGCTTGGCTGCCGTTAAGTTAAACTATTTCTCATACTTGTCATCGATATTTTCTCACATATCATAATACACTCAGACATTGTGCAATCTGTACTCAACATACATCAAACGTCATAGACCGTGATTCGTAATTAACCTTAGTACATATACAATTTGTCAATACACTCGAACAATGTACAATCGTTACTCGACACAGATCAAATGTCATATGCCATGATTCGTAATTCACCTTAGTACATATCATACATCAAGATATTCTTATACATAGTGCAATCAGCACTCACACTGTCCTTAGTAAAGACTAAGAGAAAATATTTGTTAAACGCCTCACTCATTTTTTTCTCTCAGATTCTATAATGATAATTTTGTCATTTTGAATTGGGCCTAACTTTTCCTTATTTTTTGTTATGCAGAGATGAAAGGAGCGCTTTATGTTGGGTCTCGCTTGTCTGGCAACCTTAATTTCACACCTAGGGATAGTGACGTCAGCATGAGTCACAAACCCCCCACCCCCCACCCCCGACAGTGACGTCAGCCTTAGTCACGCCTCCCCTCCCGGGACAGTGTCGTCATCCCTGGTCACCCCCCCCCCTCCCTAGGGACAGTGACGTCACCATTGTTCACATTTCCCCTAGGAACAGTTACGTCACCCTTGCTCACGCCTCCACCCTTGGGGACAGTGACGTCACCCTTAGCCACACACCTCAGCGACAGAGACGTTATCCTTGACCACACCCCCATCCGCAGGGACAGTGACGTCACCCTTGGTCTCGTACACACACATATACAGGGACAGGGACAGGAACGTTACCGTTGTTATCGCCCCTTCAGGTACAGTTAAGTCACTATTTCTCCCGCTCTTAACAATGACGTCACACATGGTTAACCCCAGTGACGTCATTGTTGGCCACACCTAACAGTGACGTTACGCTTGACCAGACCACGCTCTCAGGGACAGTGACGTCACTGGGAACAACAATAGCTCCTCCAAGCATCGCTCATGTGTTACTCCAACATTTTCCTTTCCATCATTATTATCTCAATTAATTAATCAATTAATCAATTAAAAGGTGAATAGATAAATAAAAAAAAGAAATAGATATAGAAAAATATCATTTATACAAAAAAATAAATCAATTTCAGGACCTTCGCCCCTGATTTCAGGACTTCAGCAAGATTCTACGCCAACTTCAGAGGACCCCACGATGAAAAGACCTTTGCCTCGTCTGTTGCACATGGAAGTTCTATCAGGCAACATAAGTGCTACACTCAAGACAAACTTCACGGTATGAAAGAAATGAACAAATAAACAAACAAAACAAATTAACAAATCAATATGTAACGTGTATAAATTACTAAATGGAACAATAAATGCATACTAAGAACACGAATGAATATCTCGGTAAAGAAAATAGATAGATAAATCAACCATACTCCATTCCAATACGAAATTACACTCAATTTCTGCCGTGCACCAGCAACAGGCAATTTCCTCACCTTCAGGAAATATTATACTTCTCCACTTTGCTCATAAGATAGGACATTTTGGTTGCAACCATTAGAAAGAGCAGTCATTCTACATTTTTTTTTCTAAATGTCGACATGGTAAGAAACTGATTATGTGGAATTGAATTCAAGGAAAAGAAATGATTGGTTTATAAACATATTTACTTATAGATGTTTACAGCAATTATAATAAGTAAAGAATAAAACGTATGTTCTTCCACACAAACAGCTCTTGAATACGATGGTGTATTCAGATTTCAAATAGGAAGCTCCTCACTGCTAACCCAAAGATTGATACCAAACTTGGCAAAGTAAAACGATGAGTCCGTGGTTAAAGGTTTCCTCTAAGTGATGCAAACAAAACTGAAACAACAGTTTAAGGATCTTGAACTCAAAAAAATGCAATTACTGTATTCAGCATAAGTTCATGTTTTTGGCCATGCAATTTCTGCATGTGGCATAATTTTTTTTTTTTGTACTTATAAGGAATCAATTTAGGTTATCACCAACCTATCCAATACTATTATCATTACAGTGATAAGCAAATCATTCATTAATATCCATGCTGTGTACATTAAAAGAATTATATGCGTTTGCTAGTATATATTTGAATAAAATATGCATACAATTGCCGTCTGGAGTATTGGCTGCATGTTATTGTGGCAAAGTAGCATACAGTTGATACTTTAGGGTCTATATGGGGCGCCCCTACGGACCAGAGTCACACATCATTTTGTCTGTGATAGAGGAAAACTCTGTTCATAGAGAAATGATGACACTTTTATACTACGACTGTCCCTCCGTTATGCCGTTCCCCAACCCCTTGTTACTGTCCTGTACAATTTCTCTGAATATTCATTTCCTTTTTCGCCTACCTACCGTGTGGTAGGGGCAAAGGAATACTACCACTAAGTATTTCCAATTGGATCGTAAGAGGCGAGGAAAAAGGGACGGGGATTGGAACCAGGCGTCCTTCTCCCTGTAGCCCCACAGGGGATATTCTTAAAAAAAAAAAAAAAAAAAAAGTAAAGGCATAAGAGGGTCTAGGAGTTTTCCAACCAGCACCCTAAGGTTTGGGTCTTTTAGTGTGCATGGATGTGGTACAGATGAGAGTAAAAGGGAAGAGATAGGTAGTATGTTTGTGAGAAGAAAGATGGATGTGTTGGCTTTGAGTGAAACTAAGTTGAGAGGGAAAGGCGAGTGTAAATTGGGGAGTGTAAGTGGGAGGTTATCAGGAGTGAAGAGAGGGCGAGGGAGAGAAGGGGTGGCTATGCTAGTAGGTGAAGAGATAGGCAAACGTGTAGTGGAGTGGAAGGAGGTTTCCTCAAGGATAATGTGGATGAAGGTGAAACTGGGAAAGGAGATGTGGGTTTTTGTAAGTGCATATGAGCCTGGTAGTGAGTAGAGTGTAGAGGAAAGGGAGGCTTTTTGGATAGATTTAAATGAGTGCATAGAGGAATTAGGGAGAAATGACAATGTAATAGTACTGGGAGACCTTAATGCTAGGGTAGGAAATGAACCAATTGAGGAATATCAGATCATTTTTTGGTGGAAGGTAAGTTGAGAGTGGAGGATAGATGGAGAAAGAGGAAAAGGACAAAAGGTAGGGAGGTGCTTAGAGTCAACTCTTTAAATGAAAAGGAAAAGGAGGAGTACAAGAAGAAGCTGAGAGAGGTGTGGGAGGGAGTGAAGGATAGAGTAGAGCTAGTAGTGGAGGAGGAATGAGGTTTATTCAAGGAGGGAGTCACTAAGTGTGCAAATATGGTGTGTGGAACAAGAAGGACAGGAGGAAATAGAGGGAAGGGTGAATGGTGAGATGAGGAAACAAAGAAGGTTGTAGAAGAGAAGAAGCGAGCTTTCACAAATTGGTTACAAAATAGGACGAGGGAGTCATATGAGAGACACAAAGAAAAGAAAAGAGAAGTAAAGCAAAAAGTAAAGGAGGCAATGAGGAGAGCAGATGTGAAATGGGGTAAGAGTATGACAGAAAATTTTGTAAGTAATAAAAAGATGTTTTGGAAAGAAATTAGGAGAGAAAGAGGAGGCGAATCAAGTAGAGAAGAAAAGGTAAAAGGTGCAGATGGAGAGATGATAATGGAAGAGAAGTCATTAAGGGGAAGATGGGCAGAATATTTTAGGGAGTTGCTAAATGTGAAGGAGGATAGGGAGGGAAAGATAGTTGCAGTGGGAAATGCTAAGAAAGTGACCGTGATGAGTGAGGATAATGGAGGAGAAATAAGGAAGGATGAAGTGAAGGCAGTTGTTAAGATAATGAAAACAGGTAAGGCAACTGGTCTGGATGGATGCCATGCAGAATGTCTAAAAAAAAGGAGGCACAGTGATGGTGGACTGGCTGGTGAGGTTATTTAATGTTTCCTGGAGAGAGGGTAGAATGCTGGAGGACTGGAGGAGTACCTGTATAGTTCCACTTTGCAAGGGAAAAGGGGAAAAGTGTAAGTGTAGTAGTTTTAGAGGGATTAGCCTGTTAAGTGGAGTTGGTAAGGCTTATGGGAGGATCTTGATTGAGAGGATTAGGAGAGGAACAAAGGGAGTAATTGGTGAGGAACA
>NC_134791.1:57197414-57202414 GCF_046742065.1 Oratosquilla oratoria
TATTATTATTAATTATTATTATTATCAATTATTATTATTATTATTAATTATTATTATTATTATTAATTATCATTATTATTATTAATTATTATTATTATTATTAATTATCATTATTATTAATTGTTGTTGTTGTTATTGTTGTTGTTGATATTGTTATTGTTATTGTTGTTATTGTTATTGATATTGTTGTTATTGTTGTTATTGTTATTGTTATTATTGTTATTGTTATTATTGTTATTGTTATTGTTATTATTGTTATTGTTATTGTTATTATTGTTATTGTTGTTATTGTTGTTATTGTTATTGTTGTTATTGTTATTGTTGTTATTGTTATTATTGTTATTGTTATTATTGTTATTATTGTTATTGTTTTTGTTATTATTGTTATTGTTATTGTTATTGTTATTGTTATTATTATTATTGTTATTATTATCCCTAACTCTTCCTATCATAATCCTATTTACCACCACAGAGCTTTAATGGACTATTTAGTGGTAAATAGGATTATGATAGGAAGAGTTAGGGATGTACATGTGCTAAGGGGAGAGGGTGGGGGAATATCAGATTATTTTCTGGTGGAAGATAAGTTGAGAGTGGAGGATAGATGGAGGAAGAGGAAAAGGACAAAAGGTAGGGAGGTGCTTAGAGTGAACTCTTTAAACGAAAAGGAAAAGGAGAAGGAGTACAAGAGGAAGCTGAAGGAGGAGTGGGAGGGAGTGAAGGATAGAGTAGAGGTAGGTGTGGAGGAGGAATGGGGATGGTTCTAGGAGGGAGTCACAAAGTGTGCAAGGATGGTGTGTGGAACAAGAAGGTCAGGAGGAAATAGAAGGAAGGATAGTGAATGGTGGGATGAGGAAATGAAGAAGGTTGTAGAAGAGAAGAAGCTACAAAATAGGACGAGGGAGTCATATGAGACGTACAGGGAAAAGAAAAGAGAAGTAAAGAAAAAGGTAAAGGAGGCAAAGAGAAGAGCAGATGTAAAATGGGGTAAGAGTATGACAGAAAATTTTGTAAATAATAAAAAGATGTTTTGGAAAGAAATTAAGAGAGGAAGAGGAGGCGAATCAAGTAGAGAAGAAAAGGTAAAAGGTGCAAATGGAGAGATGATAATGGAGGAGAAGGCAGTAAGGGGAAGATGGGGAGAATATTTTAGGGAGTTGCTTAATGTGAAGGAGGATAGGGAGGGAAAGATAGCTGCAGTGGGAAATGCTAAGAAAATGAGAGTGATGAGTGAGGATAATGGAGGAGAAATAAGGAAGGATGAAGTGAAGGCAGCAGTTAAGATGATGAAAGCAGGTAAGGCACCTGGTCTGGATGGATGCCATGCAGAATGTCTTAAAAAAGGAGGTATAGTGATGGTGGACTGGCTGGTGAGGTTGTTTAATGTTTGATGGAGAGAAGGTAGAGTGCCAGAGGACTGGAGGAGTGCCTGTATAGTTCCACTTTACAAGGGAAAGGGGGACAAGTGTGAATGTAGTAGTTTCAGAGGGATTAGCCTGTTAAGTGTAGTAGGTAAGGCTTATGGGAGGATCTTGATTGAGAGGATTAGGAGAGGAACAGAGGGAGTAATTGGTGAGGAACAGTGTGGGTTTAGGACAGGTAGAGGTTGTATAGATCAGATTGTTGTGATAAGACAGATATGTGAGAAAGCTATAGGAAAGGGGAAGGATGTTTTCTGGGCCTTTATGGATCTGGAAAAGGCTTACGACAGGGTAGACAGAAAGGCACTGTGGGAGGTTATGCGGATATACGGGATAGGAGGAAAGCTTCTAGGAGCTGTCAAGAGTTTTTATGAGAGTAGTAGAGCTTGTGTCAGGATTAGAAATGGAGAGAGTGAGTGGTTCGAGGTAAAGGTGGGATTTCGTCAGGGATGCGTTATGTCGCCCTGGCTGTTCAACTTATACATGGATGGGGTGGTGCGAGAGGTGAATGCAAGGGTAGTGGGTCAGGGATTGGAGATGGTTAAGGAAAATGGAGAAAAGTGGGAGGTGAGCCAGCTGTTGTTTGCGGACGACACTGCGCTTGTGGCAGGATCGGAGGAGGGATTGAGGAATTTGGTGACAGAGTTTGGGAGAGTGTGTGATAGAAGAAAGCTGAAGATGAATGTGGGTAAAAGTAAGGTGATGAGACGTACAAGGGATGAAAGTGGCAGTAATCTGGAAGTGAGCATTAAGGGAGAGCAACTGGAGGAAGTGGATAGTTTTAGATATTTGGGTGCAAATGTGACAGGAAAAGGTGGAGTGAAGGTGGAGGTAGAATGTAGATTGAGAGAAGCGAGTAAATGCCTTGGTGGATTAAAGAGTGTAATGAGGAATAAACATTTGGGAATGGGTGCTAAGAGGAGACTGTATGAAGGAGTGATTGTGCCAACAGCACTGTATGGGGCAGAAACATGGAACATAAGAGAGGAAGAGAGAAGGAACTTGAATGTGTTTGAGATGAAGTGTCTGAGAAGTATGATGGGGGTTACTAGGCTTGATAGAGTGAGAAATGAGGAGGTGAGGAGGAGAACAGGGGTGGAAAGGGAGTTGGGAGATAGGGTTGATGAAAGAGTATTAGGATGGTTTGGACACATGGAAATAATGAATGATGAAAGACTAGTAAAGGAGGTATGGAAAGCAGATGTGGAGGGAGTGAACATGAGGGGACGTCCTAGGATGAGATGGATGGATGGGGTGAAGGGGGCTTTGGGGAAGAGGGGAATGTCTGTTGAGGAAGGACGGGAGAGGACAGAAGACAGGGGTGAATGGAGAATGGTTGTATATGGAAAATGTTGTGATGCATGAGGTGGAATGGACGGGGGAATGGGGGTGAGGTAGTGTGTGTGAGCAAAAATTTTGACGCAGCCCGAAGGGATTTCTCCCCGTCCTCTCCTTTATATGGGGGGACGGAGAGGGGGGGTCGCCGATTTAATGAAGCGGCCTTGCTGTGGATGTGCTGTGTCCTGTGACACTGCCTCTGACCCAGGGAAGTGGACAGGGTGCAGGGATGACCCGTCATCTAGGAGGTGCTAAGATGGGAGGGAGGGTGGAGGGGTGTGGAGTGTTTTCGGGGATGGAATGGGTGGGAATGATTTTATGCCTTGTCCTTTTTGGCTACCTCCCTGGTAAGGGGGAAAAAGCCTTGGTATATGAATGAATGTATTATTATTATTATTATTATTATTATTATTATTATTATTATTATTATTATTATTATTATTATTATTATTATTATTATTATTATTATTATTATTATTATTATTATTATTATTATTATTATTATTATTATTATTATTATTATTATTATTATTATCATTGTTATTGTTATTGTTATTGTTTGTTATTGTTATTGCCTATCAGGCATTAGGAGTGGTGAATATTGGCTGGTTCAAGTCCTACCTTACAGGTCGCAATCAACTAGTACAGGTAAATGAGGCCCGCTCAGATGACAGAGAGATAACTTGTGGTGTACCACAAGGTTCAATTCTAGGACCGCTGCTGTTCCTGATCTATATTAACGACATGCCAGGTGCGGTGAACTGTAAGTTACTGCTATTTGCAGACGACTCCGCTCTAATTGTCTCAGGTAGGGACCCGGTTGAAGTAGGGGAGAAACTGAGTGTCGAACTGTCATCGGTCCAGGACTGGCTCATAGATAATAGGCTGTCCTTACACCTCGGTAAAACGGAAAGTATTGTCTTCGCATCCAAACCCAACCTCAGGAAACGCAGCGATGTACAGGTCAGATGTGGGGTTAATGTCTTAGAGTCAAAACAAGAAGTAACCTATCTTGGAATACCCATAGATCAGTCCCTCTCAGGGAATGCTATAACAGATAAGATTGTTTCCAAGTGTTCACATAAAGTCAAATTTTTGTACAGAAAAGCCAGAAATTTTGATCTGGAAACAAAGAAGCTTCTGGTCTCAGCCCTGTTACAACAACACTTCGATTACGCTTGTAGCTCTTGGTACAGTAGTCTGAGCAGAAAAAAACCAGTCCCGGCTACAGGTTACACAGAATAAGATAATTAGATTCATACTAAACCTACCTCAACGTGGTCATATTGGTATTGAAGAATTTAGCAAGGTAGGAATGTTACCAGTAAAATATCGTGTCCAGCAGCTGAAACTAAACCAGGTTTACAATGTCATTCATAATTCTGCTCCCTCATATGTGAGCTGTAATTTTACATTATCGGCTGAGAACCGAACCCGGAACAGTCAAGAGTCTCTTATCGTACCCCATGCAGGTCCCTTCACCAAAAACAGTTTTCACTTCACAGGTGCTCAACTATGGAACTCACTACCTGTGTCCATTAAGAAGACAAATAGCAAGGTTACCTTCAAGAAAAAAGTCAAGGGTTACTATATGTCTCAGCTATGGACAGAGAACAGCCTTGACTTTGTGTACTACTAGCTTAGTGAGGGGTACCTGAATCCATGAGTAATACCATCCATATCTGCGTTCACTCATAACTGTTTCTGACCTCCCCTCCCCCCCTTTCTTCAGAAGTTTAGTTAAGCATAACAATGATTGATGTTTACAAATTGGTTTCCACCCTTGTTTTGCCAGTCATAATATGGCATATGCCTCAGGTAGGTTCCGAGAACAGTTATGATCTCACCTCTTTCCTCATTCTCCTTGTTGTTTTACTCATTCGAGTACTGGTCCCCTGTACCCTACCTCTGGTGCTTCAGGTTATAATGTACTACCCATAGTAATTGCCCACTCCGTCCTGAGATTCAGGTAAAATGTTAGATTTAATTAATAGGTAACCCTATTAGGATTCACTATAACTACATGTTGTTACAGATGTTGAATATTGTAGTATATCAGTAATGGTCCTAATCTGATATAGTACTCACTCATCCATGTTGATACAGATGTAGAAAAATGCAATATATTATTAATGGCACTACTCCGATATAGTACTCACTCATACTGTTTTGTTACAGTTCATCATTATTTTGTTGTTCCTTTGATGAATGCAAGGTTCCTTTTGGATGGTGCTCAAATAT
>NC_134791.1:57207414-57244914 GCF_046742065.1 Oratosquilla oratoria
GTGGTACTTCTGTGTGAAGTAAGCGAAGTGTCCAGCCTAGATCGAGTGGAAGGGAGAGAAGGTATGTGAGGTTTTTCAAAAAGGGGAGTCAGAACACACCATTGAGTTTGCCGTGGTATGATTCTCTTGTGCCTATTTGAAATGAGCACTTCCGTGCTCAGTGCCGACGGCTGGTGGTGTTCTTGTTGGAATGTACCGGTCAGAACATTTAGTTCACCACGGCGGTATTTACCATTAACCATACTTGAGATGAGCACTCCTGTGTTCGGTGCTAACGGCTGGTACTATTCCTTAAAGAACAGTTATCTTCCAGAAGAATAGCTAGGATATTTAAGGTCAATCCCATGACTGATCTCTGTTTATTGAAAATACCGATGATACTATCCACAACGATGGTGTCAAAATTCTTAATTCTTTGTTTCTAGTATACAATAATTTATAATTTTTGTGCAATATATATATATCCTTGTTACAGGATGTAGAGGAATATTTTTCTATTCTATTCATAAGAGAAATAAAGTTGCTGGAGTGAATACACACACACACACACACGCACACACACACACACACACACACACACACACACACACACACACACACACACACACACACACACACACACACACACACACACACACACACACACACACACATATATATATATATATATATACATGTGTGTGTGTATTCACTTTGGTCTTTGGATCACGTGTTGGACTCGTGATCGACAGCTATTTCCCTCCTGGAAGAGAGCTCAGAGCTCGTAGGTCCGATCTATGGGTAATGCTATGACCTTGCACACACACACACACACACCCAACTCCCCGCCCACGAGAGTCAGAGTAAGGACCCGAGGCACAGCGATACCGAAATAATTTCGGCTCTGGGCAGGATTCGAACTGGCTACTGGGAGCACTTCTGCTTCCCAGTTCAGCGCTCTACCAAATATGCCACCGAGTCGTGTGTGTGTGTGTGCGTGTGTGAGTGTGTGTGAGTGTGTGTGTGTGTGTGTGTGTGTGTGTGTGTGATCTGTAATTGACGGTCACTAGTCTTTAAGGGGACACTCCACGTGTTGGCTACAGAACACTGCAGTGTATACACACACTCAAGTCGTTGCCATTCATGCTAGATGGCTAAGCATGATAGCCCTTATCAGAGCTCGGGGACTTCAGACCGGATGCCGACACGCGTTGACTCTCACCGGGGCTCCACCAACCAGCTTGTCGGCTCCACCAAGCTCCCCATACATTACTTTATGTCTATTCAAAATATTTTGTTTGATATCATACGTTGATTACTTAGGATCAATTTGACGCGGCTACCATTATACAATGGGAAAAAGGCCATTTGGTTTGTATGTATTTACAAATATGTAATTCAGTTTAAGAAAAAATATAAATCTATTTCATCTAGTCTACTTATTTAATTTATTCATATCATCTATTAATTTTGATTATTCTATCTTTTACTTTATCGATTCTATTTCGTTTACCTGATTTCTCCTATCAATTAAATTTCATTATAATTATTCTTTACTTTTCCTACTTTTTTGGAAGCTCGCTAGATACTCGTATGCGGGTTAGGGCGTCGTTACTTGCGGCGAAAGTTGAGAAGATGATGGTTTGAACCCTGCTACCGGCAAAGATGAACTAAAGGCATGGTTCACTAAATTCCTCTCTATAAGGGTACCATCGTAGCCTCGTGGTATGGGAAGTTTGTGACGTTAAGCCATATCATCAGTATCATAATTTTTTCCTTTGCAGGAAAAGGGGCTTCCGACGGCTATCCCTCATAAGTGGCAGCCCTGGGCCAACCTGACTAGGCTGCAAGAGTACCTAGACTTGATCCAGCCAGGAAGCATTATCGCCATTATTACAAGGGTAAATAAGATCTACAGCGTTATCCCATCTCTATATAATAAAACTGACATGCACAATATACATTATATGTATCTATATATATATATATATATATATATATGTATGTATATATATACAAATATACTGTATGTATATGCATGTATATACATATATATATATTATATATATATGTGTGTGTGTGTGTGTGTGTGTATGTATATATATATGTATATGCAAAATAGACCACTTGAAAAAAAAAGAAACTAACGAAGTAGAGCGCTTTCGTATATTACATCTTCAGTGCAACAAGTACTGAAGATGTAATATACGAAAGCGCTCTGCTTCGTTAGTTTCTTTTTTTTTCAAGTGGTCTACTTTGCATAAGTGAACACACGTACCCGTGTTCTTATTAGCATATATGTATATATATATATATATATATATATATATATATATATATGTATGTATGTATGTATATTTTTGAAGTAGGCCATTAATGATGCATGCGGTGTTAAAGTAAACAGCTGTGGTAGCATTATTCTGTTTATAGAATTTCTTTTCTATGTTACGCACCAATGTGCAGTCGTCTGGATGCAGATTTCTTAGTAGAGTACTGAAGTCCATAGTATTTTCCTCTAGACGTCTTTCGGCCTTGATTGGCCATCTTCAGGAGGTGCTGACTGGTCAAATTGTTGTCAAAAAATTACTCGGTTTGGCCGTATGATGGTATATATCGGCGGAGAGTGGAGAGCTGAAACGTCCGCCCGCCAATCAGCGCGCGGGATGCATTCTCTGTCTTCTGGTTGGTAACGACGTTTCAGGCTGCTGCTGGATATTGATAGCGGGTTTCTTATTGTAAATTAGCACCGCTTCTGTCATCTTTAGTCTTCTGGTGTCGTTATTTCTTTCAATGATGGTGGTGGTGCCTTCCATATGTTGCCTCTTATGTGCGAGTCCACGCTCGTACAGGTAGTGTTTTCTTATGACGCCGTCCTGCAGATGTGCTGAAATCCTCTTTGACAGTGTTGCAGTGGTGACGCCAATGTACTGAGAATTTAGGCGACTGCAGTCACCACTGGAACATGTGTGTTGGTACATGATGTTCACCTCTTTCATTTCACCTCTGTTAGGGAGGCAGCTGTTCTTTACGACTAAGTTGGAATCCTTCTTGTCTCATAGTAAATGACGAGGTCGATTTTTGAATCCTGGTCGGTGGCTGTGACGTTCCTATAAATGATATTTTTGAGGGTTTTTTCGTCATCCTTGTAGGCTGAAGGCACACTACAACTATAGAAGAGTTTTATGTTTTGTGTAACTGGTTGTTGTTTTTGTTGGTGCATAAAGGTGTCCAGTCGATGCCGTATAAAGCTATTTATTTCTTGAATGGGATAATTATTGTTGCTGAGAAACTGGGTGATTCTCATATATATATATATATATATATATATATATATATATATATATATATATATATATATATATATATATATATATATATATATATGTGTGTGTGTGTGTGTGTGTATATGTATATATACATATATACATGTATATATATATATATATATTCCCCTGAAGAAACTACAAGTGAAACCGGCCAGTAATAAACTCGGAACGAGACCCGTGACTCTCTTTTTCCACCTTTATCAACCTGTCATAATGTCTCACAATCATATATATATATATATATATATATATATATATATATATATATATATATATACAGTATATATGATGAAGGTGGAAAAAGAAGTCACGGGTCTAGTTCCGAGTTCCTGAGTGTATTCCTGACCGGTTTCGCTCTATGCTTCTTCAGAAGAATGTGAAGAAGCATAGAGCGAAACCGGTCAGGAATAAACTCAGGAACTCGGAACTAGACTCGTGACTTCTTTTTCTACCTTCATCAACTTGTCACAATGTACCAGCATATATATATATATATATATATATATATTATATATATATATATATATATATATATATATATATATACATATATATATATATATATACATATATATATATACATACATATATATATATATACATTTATATGTGTGTGTGTTTGTGTGTATGTATGTATATATATACATACATACTCACGAAAACTTGATATTTGCATTCGGTCAAAAATTAATTACACTGACGAATGACTTTTTTCATAAAAAGATGATAATAAACGAAGTTAGAATAAGTTGACGGATGACATATTTAGACACATGCTTATACATACATACTCACACTTAAATGCGAACAAAAAATCATGAAAACTTTATATTTGCATTCGACGAAAATTGAATTGCACGGACATATGACACTTTAAACATAATAATAAACGAGGTTAGAATAAGTTGACGGATGATGTATTTCGGCAATAGGGAGAGAGATAGATAGATAGATAGATAGATAGATAGATAGATAGATAGATAGATAGAGAGAGAGAGAGAGAGAGAGAGAGAGAGAGAGAGAGAGAGAGAGTAAGAACTCTGAGGCGCCTCACGAAGAGCGTCCTCCGACCCACAGACCTCCTCTACATTACAGAAAGACCTGAATTACCCCATCCCCAAGACGGTGCGTCGCTACCTGGAGCGTCTAGGGTCCGCAGCAGCCCCCACGATCGGCCGGGGAATGGCCTGGACTTGGGTCTTCATCAAAGGGGGGAAGACCCTAGTCGAAGTCATGTCGGTGCCGGAGACAATATCCATGGCTCCTGAGGTCCTCGGGCACATTGAGATTCCTCTTCGACCTCCTGAAGGTAACACAAGTCAACAAAGAATTTGTCCCAAAGAAAACAATATTGTATCTAATATGTTTTTGCATGCAGAATACAAAAATGATGCCCAATTTTTTCCCATCACACACGGTTTTTGTGTTCTATAGTATGTTACGTTACGTGTGTTAAGTGGGATAAATTTCAATCAAGCGGTTGGCAACACTGCGTGAGGCTGTTATACGTTCGCAGTAATGTGTTTGAAGTGTTGGTGTGTGGTTGTGTAGTGCGCATTTATGTGATAATAAGTTTGTGATATTGTGCAGTAGCGTACCTACCATTCACTTTCACAATGCCAAGAAACTGTATAAAACACCCAGACAATTCTTGCTTTATTTGCGGTTTATTGACATTCAAGTCACAAAGACTGTGTTTCACGCCATTGATTAAAATTTGTTATGAACATTATTTTGGGTGTAAAGTGGGGGGGCCAGGATAAAAGCTGGGCCTCTTATGTGTGTTGTTTAATCTGTGTCAGGCTTCTCACTGTATGGGCGAAAGGTTCACGCCATACGCCTTTTGCCATTCCTATGGTTTAGAAAGAATCAAAAGATCATACTTCAGATTGCTACTTCTGCATTGCAGATATAAAAAGTATAGCATCAACATTCATGCATATTGTAAAATATCCTAATTTATCATCTGCTATGAGACAAGTGCCTCACAGTCAAGACTTTCCTGTACCTGACCCTCCAAAACAAATTGAACTAAGAAATGATGAATCTAATGAGGAAGTTATGGAAAAAGAAACAGAAGGCATGTATTTTCAGCCAATCTGTTCTTCAAGCGAACCACATTTACTGAGTCAGGGAGATCTGAATGATCTTGTGCGGGGATTTGAAATTATATAATAGAAAAATAAAAAAAGAGCTTTTTGCTTTAAAGGGCTGGAATCTTCCCTAAAAGAATCCATAGTTTTTATCGTCAGCGACATTGTGATTTTGAATAGTTTTTCTCACTTGAGGATGGTGTAGTGTTTTGTAATGATGTATATTCTGTTATAGAGAAATTTAACCATAAATATGACAGGAATGAGTGGAGTTTGTTTACTCTTCAAAAGCGAGCCTGAAAGCTGGTTTGCTCCACAATGGAAATAACTTTCCTTCTGTTCCTCTGGCCCATGCAGCTAACATGAAGGAAACCTATGAGTGTATGAAGCCTCTATGGCAAAAAATTAAGTATGAAGAACACAAATGGAATATATATTGTGATCTAAAGGTTACGACAATTTTACTTGGAATGCAGCTGGATTACATAAAATTTTGTTGCTTTCTCTGTGAGTGGGACAATCAGGATAAGAAAAATCTGACCCCAGAAGAGAAGAATGCTGTCAATCCTCCTCTTGTTGATTCAGAGAAAATCTATCTGCCTCCTTTGCATATTAAGCTAGGGTTGATGAAAATGTTTGTTAAAGGTATGGGCAGAACTGGCAAGGGATTCACATATTTGAAAAATAAGTTTCCTAGAGTAAGTGATGCAAAAATCAAAGAAGATATTTTTATTGGACCATAGATCAGGGAGCTGATGAGAGACCAGAAATTTGATGAAGAGCTAAATGATCTTGAAAAAGCTGCATTGCTGTCATTTAAGAAAGTTTACTCAGAGTTTCTGAGGAATCACAAAGCAAATAGCTATTCTGAAATCATGAAAGAGCTACTGACATCCTCTTGGCGCCGTCACTGACGAATACGGTGAGAGGTTTCACAGGGACATTCTGAACATGGAAACCCGGTATCAAAGGAAGTGGAGCTTTTCAATGTTGGCTGATTACTGTTGGATACTAAAAAGGGATCTCCCAGAAGCAAAATACACTCGAAAATCACATATTTCTACATTTTAAAGGTAAGTTTCATTGAAATATCGGCCTCATTTATTATCTATAATTGTTTAAAATTTAATATGTTATTACAGAAAAAATATGCCTAGTAGAAGAATTCTGAAAACATATTTGAAATAAGCAGAAAAAATATATTAACTTTACCTTCTGATAGTGGGACAGGTAGTTTAATAAATCTTGTTAACCAGTGTAATTAGCGAAGTATTCCTTCGAGGAATTTAGGAAATTACTTGTTCTTGTAGACAAAAAAATAAAAAAAAAAAAAAAAAAAAAAAATATATATATATATATATATATATATATATATATATATATATATATACTGTATATATATATATATATATATATATATATATATATATATATATATATTGTAACCCGATCCCAAACCATCCTAACCCGGCCTTCCCTAGCCTACCTTAACCTGCGCTAACCTTTCAATCAGGCCAGGTCAGCTGGGGTAGCTGCTTCAAGAATTGAAATGGCGAGTGGTTGTGTTTCAGTGATCAGCGCCGAAGAGGTACAATCTCTACGTAATAGTATGGTTGCCTTAGAGAAGATTGTTGAGGGCCTTAAAGAGGAGTATCGAGTTCTTCGCTCGAAGACCCAAAACAAGCTCTCGCGGGTTTACAAGAAAAAGAAACGCAGAAAATGCAAGAGAAGAAGGATAGGACAGTCGCTAGATCCCTGCCCACAGCAAAGATTTTGGTTGTAGGAGATAGCCAGGTACGGTATTTAGATAGGGCCTTCTGTGACAAAGATAGGAAACATAGGGCCCAGGTATGTTTCCCCAGCGTGGGGATAAGTAATGTTAGAGACAGGATTGAAAAGTGTATAGTCGGGGAATGTGTGAAACCCATCGTTTGCTTGAGTGCTTGTGGGAATGACATAGGTAAGTTAGGGAGTGCGGAATTATTGGCGCGGTTCCGGGATGTGCTAGATAAGATCAGAAATAAGGAAGGGGTTCCTATCGTATGTAGAATCCTTCCGAGGCGTAGACTTGGAGGCATGTGGCATTCCAGGCATATTGTAATGAATTGCAGGCTGACAAAACGGTGCAAGGACAATAGATGGGCATTTGTCGACAACTGGGATCGCTTTTACAGTAGGAATCATCTATATACAAAGGACGGGGAGCACTTTGCGCCTTGAAGATTTTGACTCCTTGCTGAATCCCTTGAGCGAGAAATAGGCATCCTGCATTTGGGGGGGGGGGTAAATTACGTGGGAGACGGGGAGAACTATCGGAATATAGTTTAAGCAATAGAAACAGCTCAGTGAGGGACTGTGCAAAGAATCAACTAAGCAGGTGAGGGGAGGATAAACTAAAAGTTTACTATACAAACAGCAGAAGCGTAATAAATAAAATTAATTTACTGCGAGGCAAAGCATGCATTGAGAAATTTAATATTGTAGCTATTACTGAATCCTGGATCAATATGGCTGATAGATATTTCCTTCCGGAAATCGAGATAGAAGGATATAAGTTTTTTCACAAGGACAGGGTTGGCAGGAGTGGGGGAGGAGTAGCACTTTTCGTAAAAATACAATAAATTATATTATCAACAATTCGATTAAAGAAGAGGATAGTACGACATCTATTTAGGTGGAGATTATAAAAAAGAATAAGAAACTCATTATTGATGTCCTATATAGACCTCCTAATCTTAGCATTGAGCAGATTGAGCCCCTGATTCATAAAATTCTCTGGACGTCCGAGTACAAAAACATAGTGATCATGGAAGATTTTAATTATAGAAACATACAATTTCTTAGATGTGGGGCAGGAAATTTTCCTAAAAAAGATGGTTACTGATCCTACGAGAGGAGAGAATACTCTGGATTTACTCTTAACTAATAATGTGCACCTAACGAGTAAGGTAAACATGGGAGATAGTCTAGGCCCTAGCGATAATCAAGAAACAAAATGTAATATCAATTGGAAAGAATTAAAAAGTACGAATAACGTTCAAGTACCTGATTTCAGGAGAACCAAATTTGACAAGATGAGAGAATATATGAGACATTAGATCACTTATGGGACCGACCAAGGGGACTGTGACAAGGTCAAATACACGGTCAGTCCAGATGTCATTAGCGCGGTTAGGGGTCGGGTCACGGAGGGTATGCGTACCTTAGGTCAGGTCACTTGCGAGCGCAAGGTCAACACCCTGGTCAGTGATTTAAATGAAATGTTTAGTAATCTAACATACTTAATTCTAAATGCACAGAATAGATTTATTCCTCTCAAGTCGATACGGAAGAATAGTAATACTCCCAAATGAATTACGGACAGGTTGAAACATGAGATAGAAATAAAAAGAGGACTTTACGTAAGAATCAAGAACGGGGAACACACCTTAGATCCAAATATAACAATATGGCAAGACTGGTTAAAAAGAATGCGCGCACAGCGAAACGTAACTATGAAATTAAGGCTGCCAGACAAACGAGATCCAACCCAAAGAGCTTCTTTCATCTCTACAGAATAAAAAATAAGGAAAGAATAGGCACAATTAAAAACAACGAAAATGTCATGATAGAATAGGAAGAAAAAAGGAGTGAGGAGTTTAACAAATATTTTCTCTCGGTGTTTACTAAAGAGAGGTTACATAAGGTACCTGACTGCGATCCGATTTTCAGTGGAGGTGAAGAAAGTAAGCTATCAAATATCAACATTAGTAAGGTAGAAGTAGTCGTCAAGCAGATCAAAAGACTTAAAGCTACAAAATCCCCGGGTCCAGACAAAAAAATTCCGAGAATGCTTAGTGAGTGTAAATTTGAAATCTGCGACCAGTTAACAGCAATATTTTTTAAGTCGGTAGACATTGGTTTTGTGCCTATTGCTTGGGGACAGACAGACGTTGTTTCTGTTTTCAAAAAGGGAAATAAATTGTCTATATGCAACTACAGGTCAATCAGTTTGACATCAGTTATAGGTCAAATGCTTGAATCAATAATAGTTAATAGACTCAGAGAGCATATCGAGAGACATAATTTGATTTGTGACACACGGCATAGCTTCTCCAAGAATAAGTCATGTCTGACTAATCTTCTATCCTTTTGCACTAAAGTATATAAGGCGTCAAATAACAATGATAGCTACGATGTTATTTACCTTAACTTAAGCAAAGCATTCGACAAGATGCCCCACCAGAGACTACTAAATAAAATCAAAGCCCATGGCATAGGAGGAAAAGTGTTAGAATGGATTAGAGCTTGGGTCAGTGACAGAAAACAGAGGGTCACCAAAGATGGTGTAAAATCCAGGTGGGGGAGTTTTTCTAGTGGGGTCCCCCAGGGATCGTTTTTTGGGTCTGTTATTGTTGATTATGTATATAAATGACTTGGACAATGGTATTAATAACGATGTAACCGTTTGATAAATGATAGCCAGCATGGTTTCAGACGGAAACGTTCTTGCGTGACTAACTTACTCGAATTCTACAACACAGTTATCTCGAATTATGACAAAAGAAACAATATAGATCTAGTATATCTAGGCTTTGCAAAAGCTTTTGATACCGTCCCACACGAAAGACTACTTACTAAATTAGCTTTGCATGGAATAAGTGGTAGCCTATTAGATTGGACTAGTAATTGGTTGAATGGTCGAAAACAGAGAGTTGTTTTAAATGGACAAACTTCTGGATGGAAAAGTGTTACAAGTGGAGTTCCTCAGGGTTCCGTTCTTGGGCCACTTCTATTCATAGTATATATAAATGATATAGACCATGGACTAAAATCTACTGTTTCCAAATGTGCTGAGTGGCAAATGATCACTCAAACCAATTAGATGTTCAAGAAGATTTAGATAAATTACAGCAATGGTCTGAAAAGTGGCTAATGAAATTTAACACAAGTAAATGCAAGGTAATGCACATAGGTAAAAATAACAGTAAGTACGATTACAAGTTATTTGGAAATTCGTTAACAAAAATGGATAGTGAAAAAGATCTCGGCGTAATTATCAGTAACGACCTCAAATCATCCAAGCAGTGTATTTCAGCCTCTGAGAAAGCAAATAAGATTCTAGGACTGATTGCGCGATCTTTTGATTTCAAAAGTCCATCACTCATTAACAAGCTATATAAATCGTTAGTTCGTCCACATTTGGAATATGCTGTTTCCGTATGGTCACCGAATCTCATTAAAGACATTGACAGACTGGAAAAGTGCAACGGCGAGCCACAAAACTGATTCCAAATATCAAAAAGAAATCATACGAAAATCAACTAAAACATATGAATCTGTTTTCCCTAAAAAAGCGTAGACTCAAAAGTGACTTGATACAGGTCTTTAAAATTCTAAAGGGAATTGACAACATCAAAAGTGACCAAATTTTTACATTGAATGAGAATCAGACAAGAAACAATGGTCTCAAACTGTCTGGAAATAGATTCAATTTGGAAGTAGGTAGAAACAACTTTGCCAACCGTGTAGTTAATGAATGGAATAAACTTCCTGCACAGGTAGTGCAATGTAGTTCAGTTCGAAGCTTTAAGAATCATTTAGATAAATACCTAAGTAAGATGCTGTAATGATTATAATTTATCTTATATTGTTTGTTTTTGTTTTGTTATCATTTGTCTGTCTGATTTCCATTTATTATTAGTTATATGTCAATTTATTATTATTTACTATTTACCTGTTTGTTTATTATTTAACTATACCTATGCATTTATTTATGTATTTTAATTGTTATTTACATTATCATAGTTTTTATTTATTATTTTATTATTATGATTTTTTTCGCATCCGAACTAGATATGGATCAAAAGGTCTCCTGTCGGCATGCTCCGCCTTTGTAATCCTTTGTATGTTAGTATGTTTGCGGTCGACACTAAAATAGGACGCCTAATTAGGTCAGGAGAAGACGCCGAGATTCTGCAGGATGATCTTAACAAATTGTTCACATGGTCAGTGAAATGGCAAATGATCTTCAATATATCAAAGTGGAGCGTGTTAAACGTGGGGCTACACAACCCTAAAAATATACATAGCTTAGATAACACGTTTTTAGAGAAAACTGAGTGCGAGAGAGACTTGGGAGTTCTAGTGAGTCCTGACCTTAAATCTAGGAAATAGTGCATTAGCGCCAGGAATAAAGCTAACAGAGCATTAGGTTTCATTGTTGGGGCAGTTACGAATAGAAGTACAGAGCCATTTATCAAACTCCATCTAGCGTTAGTTAAACCCATCCTTGAGTATGCGGTACAGTTTTGGTCTCCGTCCTATAGAATGGACATCAATTCAATAGAATCAATACAGAGGAAAAATCTACCTTACGAAGAGAGGCTTGGGCACTTTAACTTACACTGTCTGGAAAGACGCAGAGTGCAGGGTGATCTAATAGAGGTGTTTAAGTGAATCAAAGGCTTTAACAAGGGTGACGCAAACATGGTCATCATATTACCAAAACAGGGCAGGACTCGCAGTAGTGGATTTAAACAGGACAAATTTAGATTTAAGAAGGAAATAGGCAAGAATTAATTTACCAATAGGGTGGTGAACGAATGGGATAGACTTAATAACCATGTAGTGAGCGCTGAAACTATCAGTTGTTTTAAGAAACGGTTAGACAACTTTATGGATGGGGATGACAGATGATAATGGACGTGGAACTGCCTTGTGTAGGCCTCATGGTCTTTTGAAGTCTCCTTCATTCTTATATTCTTATTAACCTATCTTAACTTGCACTGACCTATCTTGACCTGCATTAACCTATCTTGACCTGAACTAACCTATCTTAACTTGCATTAACCTATCTTTATTTGCACTAGCCTATCTTAACCTGCATCACCATATCTTAACCTGCACTAACTTATCCTGACTTATCCTAACCTATCTGAAGCTACCCTAACCTACCCTAACCTATCTGAACCTACTTGTACCTATCCTAACCTACTCTAATGAACCTTAACATACCCTAACCTGTACAATACTGAACTGAACACATTTGTCCAACTTTTTTACCTACTCATCTGCATTTCGCACCCCCCCTACCTCATCGATCAGCCTAGTGTTACAGATCGTATTCGTCATTTTAAAAGCTCGTTACCGCCCTGGGTCAGAATGTATTATCCATTCATCAGATAAGCCTCGTTAGGTTATAAGAAAACTATGAATCTGAAATATTTCCATGGATCGTTCGCACCCCATGGAAAAGCCTTCATCAACTGCTCAACTTGGTATAACGACTATGAAATTAAGCAATGTCTCGGTTACCATCTTTCTTCTGGAACCCCAAGAAGCCACTTACGCCAGGAACACCAGGAGACCCTAAAAAGAGAAATACTCATAGAGAACACTGATATCATCACACCATGCCCAGATGCAAGCCGTCTTCCCATCCTTGAAGTCCTAACCATTAAAGAAATAGAGCCTAATCTCAACTTAGTTATCAGACCAGCAAACATTACCCAGCATGAGAAGAAACACGGCCCCTGGAATCAGCCAATCAGCTACAAGGACAAACGAGGTAGACGATCAGACACCAAAAAGCTAGCATTCCCACCTCTTCCAACGCCACTAAAGAAGAGTAAATTCGAATTCAAATCGCGATAGAGCAGCTCAAATGAACTATGGTGAAATAATTTCGGAAAAACAAAATGCTGAATTATCCTAAACTTTTAACGACACATGTTGAAAAGAAAACCTGCCCGCCTTTACTCTTAATATGTGTATATATATATATATATATATATATATATATATATATATATATATATATATATATATATATATATATATGAGAGAGTGATAGGTTGGGAAGGGTAAATGAAGATGGGCTTTTAGAATACGTCCTAACGTTTCGGTCATTATGGCCTTCTTCAGAGGACTCGCTGTGTTACCTTTTTTTTTTTTTTTTTTTTTTTGCGTCCCAGCGGAGGTATCCGATTTAGGGACTGTATTTTAGCTTGCGGTGGTGTTGTGAGTTCGGGGGGGGGGGGGGTTGCTCCTGACAGGAGCATGTGCCGGAGGGAACGGTTTATGTGTAGATGTGATGGAGTGTTTAAGATGATCCTTCTTTTTTTAGAGGAGGGCTCCTACTGGGGAGGAGCACGTTAGCTGGGCTGCCAGGACGATATGGGTGTGGCCTGAATCCGTGGTGGTGTTGGCCCGGAGGCGGTCCAGGGCTGTAGAAGGGTCGCCGAGAAGGTCTCGTAGAGGGAGGAAGTGGTCCTTCAGCGTGGAGCAGAAGAAGAGGCAGTGCTAGAAGGACACCGGTTCGGTGCCGCGGGTGCAGGTAGGCTGTAGGAATTTGGTCCACCAGTGGTTGACCCGGATCCTGGAAATAGCAGAAGATATGTGAGGAGGTAGTGAGCAAGAGGCCGAGGCCTTAGTCATAGGGCGAGTAGTGGGCCATCCCCGGGAGGCTGCGGTGGCGTCGTAGTCCGACTCCCAGATGTCCCAGGAAGCTTGTTCTATCCTGCGGAAAGCGTCGCAGGCCGTGAGCTGAAACACGACCCGGTTTTCCTCTGGCAGTAGAGCGCCTCGTTTGGCGACGCTATCCGCCATTTCATTTCCATGTAGTCCCACGTGGGATGGGACCCACTGGAAACGGAGGCGGACGCCTAGATTTGTGGCCTCAGTCGAGAGGCGTAGTATGTCGTCGAGGAGTTCGGGCCTCGACTCGTAGTATGCTCCCTGCAGGATAATCAGGCTTGTTCGGGAGTCAGAGAGGATGGTGACTCGTGGTGGAGGTTGGGGTAGGTTGATGACCTTGACCACTGCTTCTCGGATGGCGACGAGCTCGGCCGTTTGGATAGTGGTGGGGGGAAGCTTCACCGAGAAGGATTCGTTTGTTGGCTGCAGGAAGACTCCCGCTTTAGTGCGGCCGTCCTCACGGACGGAGCCATCTGTGTAGACGAGGAAGTCTTCCGCATATTTTCTCGCCAGTAACTCTCGGGTCCGCATTAACAGCAGGTGGGGGCTGTCGTCGCGGTTTAGTCCGGGGATGCCAGGTGTGACGTCGGGAGGGTCCAGGTCCCAGGGAGGAACAGGGTCGAATTGATGCTGGGATACAAGCCTTCGGTCGTCCGGTAGAAGTCCGGCTGCGAGACAGATGTCCTTTATTGAGCTGGGCAGGCCTTGAATAAGAGCTGTAGTCTGGTTTTCGACCCAGCATCTGTCAGTTCCGCATCCGTAGAGTTTGGGACCCTCGCGGAGCCAAAAAGGTATCTGCAGGCTTCCCGCTTGAGACGATGCCGGAAAGGAAGGATCCCAGCTTCGCTGTATACTTACTCCTGCGGGACTGATGTCGGTAGACCGAGCGCTAGGCGGAGTGCTTGGCACTCGATCCGTGTCATGTTGCGTAGGGGCGCCAAAGAGGAGTCGAGAGCGCACAAGACTCTGGACTATGGGAATAAGGGTGGCACGGTGCTTACTCCAGGACTCGTGTCGGATAGCCCGAACCAGGTTGAGTGCTCGTCTAGCGTTTCGGGAGACCTGTTGGATGTGCTTGGTCCACCGTCCGTCTCTCTGGAAAATAACTCCCAGGTATCGAGCTGAGGCCGTGGGCTTCACAGGTGAGCCACAGACTGTGATGTGGTTCCAGTTGGGATACTCTTCCCTATTGTAGCCAACTTGATGTACAGGCATGTTCACCGTTTTGGTCGAGGAGAGTGAGAATCCCAGGCTCGTGAGTTGTGCCACAACCAGCTCTATTTGGCTTTGGAATACCCGAAGTTCCGCTTTATGTTGTGCAGAGTCCCGCTTGGGACACCTGTGACTGGACTTGCGCCATAGTGCTACATCGTCGGCATAGGCAGTGACGACCGTGTCGCTATGTTACATCGTGATCACAAATTTTATACTTGCAGTGGGAGGAACTCGCCAAGCTTCGAGTGTCAGGTCTTTTCCAGAGCGTTGATTATTAGGAGACTGCTTTGGAAAGGCATATAAATCCTTCTCTATCGTTGTTGTTCATTTGGGTATTTATATGAGCATCTTCCACCGTCTTTCTCATTTTCTTCTGTAGTCCCTTATGTAAGATCTCGACTTTGTCCCAATCAGGTAGGTTGCTGCACTGTTCGAGGTGGCGAACAAGTGAGTTAGATGTCCTGTGTGCTCTTAAATAATTTTTTATGTTCGCTTAGTCTTTTTTCAATCCCTCGACCTGATTCACCGATGTATGCTAGGGGACAGCCGCTACATGGGATGCGATAAATCACACTGAGGTTGTTGTGATTATCAGTGTGGTCTTTAATAATTTTTCCTATTTCATTAGAGGAAGCCTTAGCAATTTTTATCACACCTTTCAATAAATACCTATCAATATCCTCGGTGATCTTAAAATTAGGTACAGTTATGAAATGTGGCGTGACATGATCTTTCGTTATTGTATGGACGATTGGTCCGGATGCCTGGACGTTTGGTCCGTTGGATAGGGAGAAAAAGATAGCTGCAGTGGGAAATGCTAAGAAAATGAGAGTGATGAGTGAGGAAAATGGAGGAGAAATAAGGAAGGGTGAAGTGAAGGCAGTTGTTAAGATGATGAAAACAGGTAAGGCAACTGGTCTGGATGGATGCCATGCAGAATGTCTAATAAAAGGAGGTACAGTGATGGTGGACTGGCTGGTGAGGTTATTTAATGTTTGTTGGAGAGAAGGTAGAGTGCCGTAGGACTGAAGGAGTGCCTGTATAGTTCCACTTTACAAGGGAAAAGGGGACAAGTGTGAATGTAGTGGTTTTAGAGGGATTAGCTTGTTAAGTGTAGTTGGGAAGGCTTATGGGAGGATCTTGATTGAGAGGATTAGGAGAGGAACAGAAGGAGTAATTGGTGAGGAACAGTGTGGATTTAGGACGGGTAGAGGTTGTGTAGATCAGATCTTTGTGGTAAGACAGATATGTGAGAAAGCTATAGGAAAGGGGAAGGATGTTTTTTGGGCTTTTATGGATCTGGAAAAGGCTTACGACAGGGTAGACAGAAAGGCACTGTGGGAGGTTTTGCAGATATACGGGATAGGAGGAAAGCTTCTAGGAGCTGTCAAGAGTTTTTATGAGGGTAATAGAGCTTGTGTCAGGATTGGAAATGGAGAGAGTGAGTGGTTTGAGGTAAAGGTGGGACTTCGTCAGGGATGCGTTATGTCGCCCTGGCTGTTCAACTTATACATGGATGGGGTAGTGCGAGAGGTAAATGCAAGGGTAGTGGGTCAGGGATTGGAGATGGTTAAAGAAAATGGAGAAAAGTGGGAGGTGAGCCAGCTGTTGTTTGCGGACGACACTGCGATTGTGGCAGGATCGGAGGAGGGACTGAGGAAGTTAGTGACAGAGTTTGGGAGAGTGTGTGATAGAAGAAAGCTGAAGATAAATGTGGGTAAAAGTAAGGTGATGAGATGTTCAAGGGGTGAAAGTGGTAGAAATCTGGAAGTGAGCATTAAGGGAGAGCGACTGGAGGAAGTGGATAGTTTTAGATACTTGGGTGCAAATGTGGCAGGAAAAGGTGGAATGAGGATGGAGGTAGAATGTAGATTGAGATAAGCGAGTAAATGCCTTAGTGGATTAAAAAGTGTAATGAGGAATAGACATTTGGGAATGGATGCTAAGAGGAGACTGTATGAAGGAGTGATTGTGCCAACAGCACTGTATGGGGCAGAAACATGGAACATAAGAGAGGAAGAGAGGAGTTTGAATGGGTTTGAGATGAGATGTCTGAGTAGTATGATGGGGGTTACTACGATAGATAGAGTGAGAAATGAGGAGGTGAGGAGGAGAACAGGGGTGGAAAGGAAGTTGGGAAATAGGGTTGATGAAAGAATATTAGAATGGTTTGGACACATGGAAAGAATGAGTAAAAGAGGTATGGAAGGCAGATATGGAGGGAGTGAACATGATGGGACGTCCTGGGATGAGGTGGATGGATGGGGTGAAGGGGGGCTTTGGGGAAGAGGGGAATGTCTGTTGAGGAAGGACGGGAGAGGACAGAAGACAGAGGTGAATGGAGAATGGTTGTATATGGATGATGTTGTGATGCATGAGGTGGAATGGGCGGGGGGATGGGGGGTGAGGTAGTATGTGTGAGCAAAATTTGATGCAGCCCGAAGGGATTTCTCCCCGTCTTCTCCTTTTATGCATGGGGGGACGGAGAGTGGGAGGGTCGACGATTTAATGAAGCGGCCTTGCTGTGGATGTGCTGTGTCTTGCGACACTGCTTCTGACCCAGGGCAGTGGACAAGGTGCAGGGATGACCCGTCATCCAGGTGCTAAAATAACAGGGAGGGTGGAGGGGTGTGGAGTGTATTCAGGGATGGAATGGGTGGGAATGATTTTATGCCTTTTCCTTTTTGGCTACCTCCCTTGTAAGGGGGAAAAAGCCTTGGTATTTGTATGTATTATCATTATTGTTATTATCATTTTTATTATCACTATTTTTATTGTTGTTGTTGTTGCTATTGTTTTTATTATCTAATCTTATTTTATTTCTGTTTAGTTTAGTTTATGTATTCATTTATTTACTTTTTTTTCATTTTTATTTATTTATTTATCTATTTATTTTTTTCTGCTTTCACAGATTTCTGTCCATCTTGGCCCCGGACTCTAGACTGGGAGAAACGAAGGAATTTCTGTTACCACCACGAGGGCTATGGGGACCTCTGCTCGTGCGACAACCCGCATCCTCTTCAGTTCAACCCAGAAGAGGTATAAAAAAAAAAAAAAAAAAAAAAAAGTCACTGTCCCTTATACCTACCCTTTTACAAACACAAACACAAACACTCTCTCTCTCTCTCTCTCTCTCTCTCTCTCTCCCTCTCACTGGATCGCTCTCTGTCTTCCTCTCTTTTTCTCTCGCTGTCTCTCTCTTTCTCTCTGTGTTTCCTTTTTCACCAATTTATTAGTTTCTGTCTTTCCTTTACTGTCTTTTCTTTTCTGTCTCTCTCTTTGTCTTTGTCTTTTCATGACTTCATTTATCCTTTTTGTCTGACTTTTTCTGTTCTTTTCTTTTTATTTTCTCAGACACCTATACACACACAGATACACGTACGCACACATACACACACGTACGCACACATACACACACACACATACACACACACGTCGGTCGAAGTGACAATGAAGTTTGGAACTCCAGGAAAACTTCAAGTTTAATCGATCTCAACAACGAGGGAGTACCTTTGTTGTATTGGTAGGGAATGGGAAAACTCGTGGTGTAGTGGGAGGTTGAAGAATAAGGAGAAAGAGAGGGATTACTGAGGAAAATGGAAGGAAATGAGGAGGGGGACGAACGGGCCCCGGATGTTAGAAGGGGTGTAAACAAAAGGGGTGTGTAAGAGGCCGGTAGATGGAGGTTGATGGAGGTAGAAAAATTGGGTAGATGGAGAGGTAGATCGAGGGGTAGAAGGACAGGAAGGAAACTTTATAGTCTTTTTATTAGGTTGTTATGATACAGTGGCCGACTGCGCCGACTGCGAGTTGTTGAGTTGGGGAGTGGTGGAGTTGCCGTCCTGTCTAGGTAAACAACGACCGACGGGAGGGTTTAGTCGTTGCATATTGATACACAGTGGTGACTGATTATAATAATGCTGATATAACAAAAATTGTAAGCGTACAAGTCATTTCCGTTGCGACATAATGCTTATGTGGCAGTGTTACTTGAAGGACTAAAACAGCCTCTCGGATTGGAGAAAAGGTGGAGGAGGAGAAATACGAGGAGAAATATTACTGGACAAGGGGAAAAGGGCACGCCCTTAAGGTGTGGCACTTGTTTGAGAAGTAAAAGACTATTGGATGAATGAAAGAGTGACGTCTGAACGAAGGTGGCTTGACGTAATGGAGAGGACAACCAAGGGGGACTCTCTGGGTGTACCTGATTAGATCAAGAAGCAGAAAAATTACACCCTCTATTTTATTCACCCTCAAGCGGAACTTAGGCATGGGGCCTACTTAATAAGAAGAACCTGGACATGAGTGAAACTTAAGAATTTAACAAGAAAACTCTAGAAAATTACTGAAACGGGCAGAGACAGCAAAGAGGGGGAAAACAGTGGTGACTACCGAGGGGGTGAAACAGGGTGCAGAACACACAGACGAGGAAGAACAAGTAAGCAGAAGTGTCAAAAGCAGAAATATAGATAATAGCAACTCAATGGAAAGAGAAGATAACTGCTTTTATGGATTTAATGAGAGAACGTGACAACCTCCCCCGACTAGTAAATCTAGAGGAGAAACTAAAAAAAAAAAAAAAAAAAAATGAACGAAGCATGGCAGGTTAGGTTTAACAAATTAACACTAGTTACCCAAAGAGTTGATAAACTGGAAGAACTAAAAAAGGAGAATCAGAACCTAACTAAAGAAACAGAAGAATTAAAAAGACAATTAAAAGAAGTAAAAGATGAGAATGAGGAATTAAAGAAGAATAATCAAGAGAATAAAGAGTCCATAGCAAAAGAAGCACAGGGTTGGAGAAAAGTCTAAGAGAACAACAAAATTGTATTTAGAGATATAGTGACACAACAGATGAAAGAACAAATTAAGGACACAGTTATTAAAGTGATAAGAGGAAAGGAGAACATAGTAAGAGACTTAGCGGACAAAATAAATGTATAATTATATAAGGGATGGAAGAGAAGCTTAATCCAAATAGGATCACAATAGTAAAAGAGAAGAAGGAAAAGGTAAACAAGATATTAGAAGTAACTCACGAATATGGACAAGAAACAGGGAAAGAAATTGAAGAAATATTTAGACTAGGAAAATATAATACAGATAAGACCAGACCAATTGAGATCAAATTCAGGTCACAAACGACAGCAGAGAATATCTTAGTAAAAACAGGGAAACTAGCAGTGATCAATATAAACAGGTATGGATAAAAAGAGAAATGAATAAAGAGGAAAGAGAGGATGAGAAAACAAAAAGACTAGAAGCTAAAAAAAAAAAAAACAGTCAGAGAAAAGAGAAGTTTTATTGGAGAGTAGTGGATATAAAAGTGAGGAAATGGTTCATAGCGGAGAAAAACGGAAAGGAAACAGAAAACACGATGGAAGTAGCAGAAACTTAAAAGTGTCTTACACAAACATAGATGGCTTACTTACAGGCTTGAATGAACTGAATGATTGCCTGAAGAAAAAAAAAAAAAAAAATTGAAAGGTCCACTACTACCCAACAGTGTAGGACATGGTGCATATAGTTATTGGATTAGGAACAGAGAGGTAACAAGGGGGTAGAGTTATGTTCCTGACTAAGAAGGATGTAAATGTAAGGAATGTCACATATGGAAAGAATAGAATGGAGATGATTATGATGGATATGGAGGACAGGGATGGGAAGAGCAGGAAGTTTGTAGTAAATTATGTGCCTCCTAAAACGACTTCGTGGGAAGAGAGAGAACACAAAAATATGTTAGAAGACATAAGGATAACACTAAATAAGATAATGGAAGATAGAGGAAGAATAGTTATAATGGGTGACTTTAATTGTAAAGAAATCTGCTGGGAAGAGATGACAGTGAAGATTGCAGACAACCTATGGGGAAAAGTACTACTTGATATGATTATAGAACATATAATGACGCAATGGATACAAGAGAATACTAGGAATAGAAATGAGGAAGAAACATCGAGACTGAACCTAATAATCACATCAGAACCCGCAATAGTGGACAAGATTGAATATAAGACGCCAATGAATAAGTGACCACATATTGGTTGAACTGAAACTAAATGAGGAAAAATACATGAAAAACGAACTATATGGAAAGGGAAGATTGATGTATGAATTTTTTTTTCTATAAAATAAGAGAATTCTTTCAAAAAGGAGACTGGGAAAGGATACACAAGGAGGAAACAACAGTAGAAGAGAAGTGGAATATTTTGACAAAATTTATAAAGAAGGAGTGGAAAAGCATGTTCCAAGTCAAAAACAAGAAAAAGTATATGTAAAGTGCTGGTACAACAAAAGATGTAAGGCGATAAACGACAAAAGGAATAAAGCTTGGATAAAATGGAAAAAAAGACCTGAAAATGGAAAATATATACTTGTTATAGAAATGAATATGTACAAGTGTGCAGAGCAGAAAATAGAAAATACGAAAAAGATATAGAAAAATGTAAAGATCAACCAAAACTATTTTACAGATTTGTAAACAATAAACTGAAAAACAAACAAGAATGAGAGAAACTACGACAAAGAGGAGTTGAATACACAGAGGAAATAGAAATGGCAGAAAATATGAACAAGCATTTTAAATCGGTGTTTACAAGGGAGAACATACAGCCTAGAGATATCGAGTGGGAGAAAGTCTCCCCTATGGAAGAGATAGAAGTAACAAGGGGTGAAATAATGAATCACTTGAGTAATCTCGATGTCAGAAAATTGCATGGACCAGATGAAATGGCAAATTGGATTTTGAGAGAATGCAGGAATGAACTAACAGACAAAATACGTAGTCTAATAAGCAGTTCATTGAAAGAAGGAAAAGTTCCAGAAGATTGGAAAAGAGCAAATATAGTACCAATATATAAAGGGGGAAACAAGGAAGACCCTACTAACTATAGACCGGTCTCTCTTACAAGTACGATAGCTTAAAATTTGTGAAAGAATTATCAAAAGTAGATGGGTAAGGCATTTGGAAAAAACAACGTACTAAATTACAGCAATGGTCTGAAAAGTGGCTAATGAAATTTAACACAAGTAAATGCAAGGTAATGCACATAGGTAAAAATAACAGTAAGTACGATTTAAAGTTATTTGGAAATTCGTTAACAAAAGTGAATAGTGAAAAAGATCTCGCCGTAATTATCAGTAACGACCTCAAATCATCCAAGCAGTGTATTTCAGCCTCTGAGAAAGCAAATAAGATTCTGGGACTGATTGCGCGATCTTTTGATTTCAAAAGTCCATCACTCATTAACAAACTATATAAATCGTTAGTTCGTCCACATTATGAATATGCTGTTTCCGTATGGTCACCGAATCTCATTAAAGACATTGACAGACTGGAAAAAGTACAACGGCGAGCCACAAAACTGATTCCAAATATCAAAAAGAAATCATACGAAAATCAACTAAAACACATGAATCTGTTTTCCCTAAAAAAGCGTAGACTCAGAGGTGACTTGATACAGGTCTTTAAGATTTTAAAGGGAATTGACAACATCAAAAGAGACAAATTTTTCACATTGAATGAGAATCAGACAAGAAACAATGGTCTCAAACTGTCTGGAAATAGATTCAATTTGGAAGTAGGTAGAAACAACTTTGCCAACCGTGTAGTTAATGAATGGAATAAAGTTCCTGCACAGGTAGTGCAATGTAGTTCAGTTCGAAGCTTTAAGAATCATTTAGATAAATACCTAAGTAAGATGCTGTAATGATTATAATTTATCTTATATTATTTGTTTTGTTTTGTTATCATTTGTCTGTCTGATTTTCATTTATCATTAGTTATATGTCAATTTATTATTATTTACTATTTACCTGTTTGTTTATTATTCAACTATACCTATGCATTTATTCATGTATTTAATTTGTTATTTACATTATTATAGTTTTTATTTATTATCTTATTATTAATATGTTTTTTTTCGCATCCGACCTAGATATGGATCAAAAGGTCTCCTGTCGGCATGCTCCGCCTTTGTAATCCTTTGTAATCCAATGCAATTTGGGTTTAGACAAGGACGATCATGCGTCACAACCTTAATGTGTTTCCATTCAAGGATAATAGATGTAATACAAGAAAGAGAAGGATGGGCTGATTGTGCATTTCTAGACCCGAAAAAAACTTTTGATAAGGTGCCAAATAAGAAATTGCTAAAGAAATTAAAAACTGCAGGAGGAATACAGGTCAAACTGCTGAAGTGGATGGAAGACTTCTTGCATGAAAGAAAAATGAGAGTGGTGATAAAAGACAAACACTCTATTTAGGTTGAAGTGATTAGTGGAGTTCCACAAGGAACAGTTCTGGCCCCAATAATGTTTGCTATATATATTAATGATATGGATAAAAGAATTGAAAGTTATATGAGCTTCTTTGCGGACGATGCAAATTTGTTGAAAAAAATGAACACTGTAGAAGATAGTGAGTCGCTGCAGAGTGATCTCAATAAAGTATGGGAATGGAGTAGGAAGTGGGAGATGGAATTCAATATTAAGAAGTGTAGTATACTGGAATTAAAAAAAAAAAGAAGGAATAGTGGGATCGTATAAATTGGGAGAGGAAGAAATTAGAAAAATTGAAAATGAGAAGGACCTGGGAGTCATTATTATGAATAACATGTCCCCTGAGAAACATATAAACAACATTTTTGGAGAAGCTTATAATTTGATAAGAATAATCAAAGTGGCATTTACATACCTGGACGGAGAAATGGTGAAGAAAATACTGGTTACTTTGATAAGACCAAGATTGGAGTATGCAGGGACGACGTGGTCACCAAGTACAAAAAAATGTATAGCAAAACTTGAAAGAATATAAAGAGCAATTACAAAATTGGCACCAACACTCTCGGAACTATCATATGAAGAGAGACTAGCAAAACTTGAGCTACAAGCATTAGAGCTAAGAAGAGAGAGAGGAGACTTGATAACTATTTATAGAATCATGAAAGGCATAGGAACCATTGATAGAGAGGATCTAATAAAATGGGATAATAGAGATACAAGAGGACACGGAAAGAAAATCAAGGAAGACAGTTACAGGAGAGACTTAAAAAAGATCAGCTTTCTCCACAAGGAAATAGACGTTTGGAACAAGTTAGATGAGAATGTGGTGTGTGCAAAAACGATACACGAATTCAAAAACAGTCTGGATAAAACGAGATATAAAGACGGGACCCCACGAACAAAGCTCCCCTTCCCGTAAAATACAACTCAGTAAATACAACTAGGTAAATACACACACGCACACACACACACACACACACACACACACACACACACACACACACACACACACACACACACACACACACACACACACACACACACACACACACACACACACACACACACACACACACACACACACACACACAAACACACACACACGCACACACACACACACACACGCACACACACACACACGCACACACACACGCACGAACACACACACACACACACACACACACACACACACACACACACACGCACACACACACACACACACACACACACACACACACACACACACACACACACACACACACACACACACACACACACACACACACACACACACACACACACACACACACACACACACACACACACACACACACCTTTCAGTTCTCCCTTGGAGCTTATTCATACTAATGTTTTCCTGTAAACACTGTCTGATCCCAGTTTAGTGCACAAATACTTGTGGAGATTTTTTCTTCAAGAGTTTGTTTAAATGGAAAAAGGGTCCGTTTTGTTTTGCTTGTTTCATCTAGTTGTTGGCAAGGTGCGTTTATATATATATATATATATATATATATATATATATATATATATATATATATATATATATATATATATATATATACATATATATATATATATATATATATATATATATATATATATATATATATATATGTATATATATTTTACTTGGGCATTTTGTGTGTTTTTTATTGTCTTTCTTTGTATATCTATGGTTTAGATTTATTCATTTATCTGTTTGTTTATTCATTTAGTAAAGAAATCCTCTTATTTCTTTAACTAGTACTTATTAATTTAATCTTGTTTCTTTTCAGATATCACCAAGTAATCTGGATAGGAGCGTCGTGATTATGATAACCAACCGCCCTACATTGCTTTACAAGTGAGACTTGACCTCTTTCCCAAACTAATTACGCTCCAGTAGTTATGTAAACATGTTAGGTTTCTAAAACGGAGACCTTAAACTCATTAACTAAATTATTTACTTCTTAATCCAGAGAAGATTATTCAGCTGTTTTAGAGATTCACAACTTTGGAGACGGGGTAGGGCTTGGGAAGTGCGGGTTTTAGGGTTTCGGGAAGGGGGGTTTTAGGGTTAGGGGAAGGGGAATTTTTATGGTTGGGGGAGGTGGATTTTAGGGTTTGAAGAAAGAGGGATCTTAGGGTTTTGGGAAGTGGGTTTCAGTATTTGGAAATTTTAGGTTTGAGGATTTTTTTTTTAGGTTTTAGGTAAGGGGGTTTTAGGGTTTTGGGAAGAGAATTTTTGGGTTTGAAGAAGGAAGATTATAGGGTTGAGGAAAGCGGTTATTTTTAGTTTTTGGGGAAGGGGGTACTTTAGGGTTTGGAGAAGAGGGAATTCTAAGGTTTTGAGAAGGGTGTAGACTTGTTGGTTGTCTACATTGGGTTTAGAGGCGTTGAGACAAATGAAGTTGGGGTTTGTTCTCTTTAATCTCTTCGTGACTAGATTTGTCTACATCTCAAAGCAGTACACGAGGAAAACACAGGCGGTTGCCAATGGTACAATTTTACATACAAATTAAAATGGTGGCTGTTGCCAAATTGTAATGTTATGTACAATTTATTCTCTACTATGTACTGCTTAATTTACTTCTACAATGTACAATACACGAACTGAGTATGAACACTCAGTAGTCATACATTGTTTTATATCATACAAGCAATGGTGCACATAGTAAAAATTATATCGATCGTATAACGACTTACAATTGGCAATGGAGAACGCAGGTGCCCTTTTGCGCTCAGCCAAATGACCACAGGTGAGGTCTGACACAATAGGGGGTCCCGCGGGAGTTTCTAGAGAGGTTAATCTGACGTGTGATAGCTAAAATGCATGCGTGTGCACGTGTGCACGCTGGACATCTAAGAGATTGAACATTTCATTCAATTATCTTGCAATAAGGGGGATTTTAAGGTTTGGAGAATGGGGTTTTAGGGTTTGGAGAAGGAGCAGATTTTAGAGTTTTGTTAAAGGAGCTTTTTCATATATATTTTTCTTAACTTTTGAAAAAAAGAGGAATTTTAGGGTTTGAGCAAGGGAAATTTTAGGGTTTGGGGAAGGAATCTTAGGGTTTAGAAGAGGTGTGATTTTGGGGTTTAGGGAAGGAGGAATTTTAGGGTTTGGGGAAGTTTTTTTTTAAGATTTTGGGAAGGAGATTTTAGGTTTAGGGAAAAGAGATTTTGAGATCTGGGGAAGGATGATTTTAGGATTTACATTAAGGGGACTTTAGTGTTTGGTGGATGGATATTTTAGATTTTAGAGCATGGGACTTTAAGGGTTTAAGAAAGGGAAGATTTAGAGTTGGGGGAAAGGGGATTTTAGAGTTTGGGGAAAGGGTGTTTTAGAGTTTGGGAAAAGGGGATTTTAGGGTTTGGGAAAGGAGAATTTTAATCTTGGGAAGGGTGAATTTTAGAGTTTGGGAAAGGAAGATTTTAGGTTTTGGAGAAGAAAATTTTGGGGGGTTTGAAGAAGAGGGTTTTGAGGAAGGGGTGATTGATTGATTTGGAAAGGGGCTTTAGGGTTTAGGGAAGGAGGGTTTTAGGGTCTGAGAAAGGGGAATTTTAGGGCCTGGGGAAGGAGGATTTTAGAGTTTGGCGAAGGAAATTTTTAATGATTTGGGGGAAGGGGGGTTAGGGTTTAGGGAAGGGGGATTTTAGGGATAGGAAGGGGGATTTTAGGGTTTGAGGAAGGGGAGATCAGGGTTAGGTGGAAGGGAATTTTAAGGTTTGGAGAAGGGAGATCAGGGTAAAATTGATAGACAACTTTTATATCGAGTATTTTAGGCTACCTAAAGGACAATGACATATATCTATACTAGTACATACTCATAAAGAGATAATCTATAATCGGTTGAGCGTATAATGGGTACAACCATAGAAATCCTATGTAATGACGATATGTATATGTGTGTGTATGTGTGTATATATATATATGTGTGTGTGTGTGTGTGTGTGTGTTTAAAGTAATAATATAATGTGCAAATAGCATAACTACTGTGCACATACTTTAGTGTCAAGGTACAAATAGGGTGACAAAAAACGTAAGTCCAGTGATATATTCGCATTTTTGTTCATACACATTTCTTTTCACATTAAATTATTGACACTGGAAAAGATGCCTTCGGCAACAGAAGTAAAAATTTCTACGTCCATATATATTTAAAAAGAAATATGTAAAAAAAAAAGTTAGTGTAACGGGACGGCTGTAACGGTATCGTTACAGCATTTCCATCCAACGTTACTTGTAGATACAAAATGTAATGGGGTCGTCACATCATCACGAAAAAGGGTTCACTGCACAAACGCCTCTAAGTTTTTGTTCTTTATTGTCGTATCCAAAACAAACTTAGTTTACACACTATTACACAGTCTTATCACTAGGGCACGTCACTTAGAACCGACCGCTCCACGGGTGTGTGAGCTGGTTTTGATGCCCGGAAATGATGAGTAGAGGAAAATCTAGAGTTGCTCTGAATCGTGAACTTCTCTTATTGTTTTATTTATTTTGTTGTCCCACAAGGGTGGGGGTAACTGCATTGATTACTTATTGCTATCTACTATCATACATGTTAATTATATATCCAGGGGAGGATCGTTAGTATACGTAATATCGTATGTCAGTACTGGGTGGCTACTAGGTTGATCGCGTGTGTTCGTTCATGTGTTTGGTGGTCGAGGTGTTGTTGCGAAGCCAAAGGATTGACTCAGCGATTTCCACTGAGCCTCGTGATGTTTGACTCAGCGATTAATGCCTGTGCTGGACAGTGTGTTAAGGAGTGGGTTATATGACTGGGGTTATATTACTCGTCATGTATGTGAGCCGTATACATATCGCTCTCCCCCTGGGGTTAGGTGGCTCCCGGCACCTAGGTTACATGGTTTACAAAAGTATCTATATGGGTAATACATCGAGAAAAAAAAATTCAGAGACACAAAATCCTGTGGTTTTAAAAATGTGAAGATGGGGGGGTGTTGTTGAAGTGAATCTGAGGTCCCAAGGGGGATCATGAACTGTAATTAAGGGGTAGCGATGTTGTGTCTCAGAAGTGTAACGTTGTGTCTCACCAGATTACATGTTATATTAGATTTCACATGAAAGGTTACACTATATCTTTGATAACACTGTTTAAATAACTTTCTAAATGTTATGGTTTTTATGGTTTAACACTATCACTGTGGGGGGGAGTGTGTGTGTGTCATTGTCTAAATAATGTTCTATGGTCAGTTTGGTGTGTCACATCTCTTTCGAACTGTTATGGCGTTCATGTGTTTTAGTACCAACACTGTAGGGAATGTCATTTTCCAACCCAGTTCTATGGGTAGTGTGGTGTAACACATCGCACTTGTTGGTAATCACAATAGATATGTATATGGTTTCCCGTAAAGAATATTACAATATTCATGAACGTGGGTGAGACACAGCATAAACTTAATCTAGGTTTACAATAATTTGGGTATGGAGGTTGAAAGGTTTTGGAAGGTGTTACTTCATGCAAGAGAATTTGGTTAATACCACAAGTATAAAGAGAATGATTAAGAGGGAAAGGGCTGTGGAGGTATATGGCAGTACCTGTAGTGTAGGTCAAGTGAGTCCATGTCAAAGGTAGTCGATGTTTAAGGTGGGTAATTAATGATGTATTCAATTTTGGAGGATGAAGGTTATGTCTCAGTGGATGAGGATATGTTTATCTGACTTTCGCTAAGGTTATATTGGTCGGAAGGAAGTAGAGAAGTTTCAATAGATATGCGGAAAGGAGTTCTTATTGGAAATGGGCCATTTTAACCTCCACTGATAGAGACATGACGTCCTGCATCTTCAGGGGCGAGAGCTAGAGTGCATGTTTAATTGCGTCGACGCAGAGTCATGGGATGAGACTTGAGTTTTGATGATTGGTGCGTGTCTGTGGTAGGTGGGTTGTGGATGGGAGGTGAGATTGGGTCGAGGTTCAGTTTGACCTTTCTCAACTTCTCTCCATGTATGGTGAAAGTGGTGTGATCGGAAGGATCTGTTAGTAGGAAAACATTGTTAGGGAGTGAACTTGTGACTGTGAAGGGGCCTAGGAATTTGGGTTTGAGTTTGTTTGTCCTACTTGAGTCTTTTACCATGACTGAGTCGCCAAGTGCTATGTCAAGTGGAATTGACCGTTTGTGTTGTTTTGTCTTTGTCTTCTCCTGGGCTTCTTTCAGGTTTGCTCTAACTTGTTTGTAAAAGGTTTGCATACCTCTTTTGATGCAGTGTGCGAGGTTATCTAGGTTGTATAAGGGTGGGGGTGGTTGGTTGAATATTTGGTAGGGTAGGCGCATTGGGTTGCCGAAAATGATCTCATGTGGGGACATCTTTGTTGCGGAATTGACTGTGCTATTGATACTGGCTTGTACCTGTGGTAGCCAATCTTCCCAACTGTCCATGAGGTCGTTGACCAATGGTCTGAGAATCCCTAGGACCTTGCGATTTGTTCGCTCAGTCAGACCGTTTCCCTGGGGGTGGTATGCAGTGGCAAATGTTTGGTCAATGTTGTAGAGGTGTGCTATTTCGCGCATCACCTAATATTTAAACTCTGATCCATTGTCAGATAACATTGTGTGTGGTATGTTGTATCTACAAAAGATATTGTTGACTAGGGTTTTGGCTACAGTCTCTGCTGTTTTGTCTTGGAGCGGTATTAAGATTGTGTATTTAGAGAAATAATCAACTGCTGTGAGTACATAGTTGGAACCTTGATGGCTCGTTGGCATTTTCAGTAGGTCAATGCCAAGTGTTTCCCATGGCTCAGCAGGGAGTGGGATATCTTTTATGTTGATTTCCCTCGGGTTAGGGCCTCTGAATTGGTTGCAAGTTATACAAGAATCTATGTGTGTGGTTATATCTCTTTTCATGTTTGGCCAGTAGTATGTGTGCCTAGCAGTGTTTAGTGTCTTATCTCTGCCCGAGTGGCCTCCCATTGCACTGTCGTGCAATATGTGTAGGAGCTTGGGGACTAGGGCTCTGGGGATAACAGTAACCTCTCTTGTATTAATGGTTCTCCTTATGACTCCGTCGACCAGTTTGAGTTCCTCAATAGGGACAGGTGGTCGGGAGTGTAAGGGGGTTTGTGAAATGAGATGTTGTTTTATTGGGGACCATATTGGGTCACTGTCTGTTTCATTCTTAAGTTCCCGCATGGGAATGCATGTGATTTGGGTGACAGGGTTGATGTGGTTTTGTCTGCTCAAGGAATCTGCCACTACATTAGCTTTTCCAGCTAAGTGGGTTATCTTGTGATCAAAGTCTAGTAAGGTGGTTTTCCATCTAGCAATTCTTCCGTGGAGGTCTTTTGTGTTGAAAAGGTAAACTAGGGGTTGGTGGTCTGTAAAGATGTTTATATTGTACCCTAGAATGAGATGTTTAAAGTGTTTGAGTGCCCAAACGATAGCTAACCCTTCTTTGTGTGTTGTGGAGTAATTACTTTCAGCCTTGTTGAGGACTCTACTTGCGTAGACTATGGGGTGCTCTTTGCCATTGTCGTCCTTTTGTTGTAAGACTGCGCCTATTCCTACAGAGGAGGCGTCTGTGTAAAGAAGGAATTCCTTCTTCATGTCAGGGAAAACTAGTACAGGGGCTGTGGTGAGTGCGTGTTTGAGAGTGTCGAAACTTTGCTGTTCTGTTTCTGACCATTGAAATGGCTCGCCTTTCCTTGTGAATTTGGTCAGAGGGGAAGCAATATCAGCAAAGTTTCGGATAAAGTGTCTGTAGTATGATGCAAGACCTACGGAGCTTCTAGTTTGGGTTGTGTTTTTGGGTGTTGGGAATTTGTTTATAGCTTCTATCTTGTCTGTGTTGGTATGGATACCTCTGGCATCTACCTTATGTCCTAGGAAGGTGAGTTCCGTCTGTAGGAATTTACACTTTCCTAGTTGGACTTTCAAACCTGTGTTTTTGAGTCTTTTTAGGACAATCTCTATTGTGCCAGAAGGCTGACTTAAGGTCTATTGTGGAAAAAACAGAGTTCCCGTTGCCAATGCATTGTAGTACATCTTGCATGGCGGGGAGGGGGTGTGGGTCAGATTGAGTTAGGTTATTGATTTTCCTGAAGTCAACAACAGGGCGTAAAGTTCCGTCTTTCTTTGGGACTAGGAAGAGGGGACTGTTCCATGGGGAGTCTGAATGGGAAATGACGCCTTGGTGTATCATCTCTTGGACACTGTCATTGACTTGGGATTTCCTACTGTGAGGTATGCGGTAAGCGGGGGTGTATGAAGGGGGGGTGTTAGGGGGAATTTGGATGTGATGTTTGATAATATCACATTTGCCTAGTGGTTCACCTTCTAAAGCTATAGCTGATCTATTCCTTTGTAGGAGGGTTAACAGTTCACTATGGGTTTCTCCGGTAGCTGATGTCGTGATTTGGTCTGGGTGGATAGGGGGAAGGGGTTGTGTTGGTCTCACTTGGTTGATGTGTTGTGGCAGTGGTTCCTGGATAGGGGAATTATGGAGATGGACTGCGCAAATGTTTGTATTCTTCCTGATTTTACGGTGTTGCTCTGACATGTTTGTTAACATAGCTAGTGTATGTTTATTGTCTGATATTGTATCCCAGGAGGACTCAATGGCTATGTTGTTAATCCTGGACGTGTCTGAGTCGATTATGACGTCCTGATGTTCGATTGCACCGGGTATGTATAGTGGGACTGTTATTGAATGTCTAGGGGGTATGATGACTGTGTTAGACATCAGTGCCTTTGAGGTGACATAAGGGGGTGGTCGGAAGGAATAGCTGTTAGTGGGATTTGGAGTATTGAAGGAAGGTAGACATGAGAGATGTTGTGTGTCTGAGTCGGGTGTCTCAGGAACTGTTGACTCATTATTTACATCTCGGAAGGAGATTTTGTTAGTCTCAAAGTCTATCTTAGTTTTCCAAATCCTCAATGACTTTAATCCCATTATACCTTGTTGATGAAGACTCCATTCATCAGCTATGTGGAAAGGTGTGAAACTTACTTTGGAATCGTTCACTTCTATGCTCAGATCAACCATGTCGTGAAGTGAAATCGTGCTCCCTTCTATTAGGAGTCCTTCCATATTGGAAAATTGAATTTGGGGTGGGTCATTTAATGCTTCGTAGAGAGCTCTAGGGATGATGTTTAGGTTTGTTCCTGTATCAACCATCATGTCAACTTTAAGTTGATCTACACTCACTTCTAGGGTGAGGTAGTTGTGTTGTGTATGAGATATTCCTATGGTGGTTTGGTGCGTGAGGCTGGTACACGTTCCCCTAATCGGTGGTGTTGGGTTGAGCGTGTTGTGTGGGAGGGAGCTGTTTGTCGAGGGGTGTGTCGAGGGGTGGTGAATGGTTGGTTAGCTCTCTGATGAGGTTGTTGTTGTGTTTTCTGTAGGTAACACTCTTCGTTGGAGTGAGTTGTTGTTTGGTGTAGGTTGCAGTATTTGTTTGGATGTGTTGGTGTAGGTAGGAGTGGGTGTTTAAAGGGGGGTGGAACTTGTTTGTTTTGATTCTGAACTTGACACTGAGCATTCGTATGCGAGGTAGTAGCATGCACTGAGCAAGGGATGGGTGGTGTTGTACCTGCGGGTGTTGTTTTTGCTGTGTCCAACACTGGGCATCGGTGTGGGAAATGGTTCCATGAACTGAGCAAGGGATAGGGTGGCGTGGTGCCTGTGTTTGTATTTGTTGTTTTTGTATGCAGTCTTTTGTGTTGTGACTGGTTGATGAATGGTAGGAGCACCACTTAGAAGGTTGTCCTTGATTGGTGGGAGGGGGCTGCTGTGAGTGAAGGCTATTTAGTCTGGGGAGATGGTTGGGGGTGTCTAAAGATACATTGCAAGCATTCATGATATCTAAGATATAGGTATAAGCTAGAGGGTTTCTAGTGTCTAGTTCCCTTTTGGAGGCTTCCTTTAAACACTTTGGAGGGAGTTGGGAGAGATAGAAACCTATCTCAAAGAATGTTAGTAAGTTTTTTGTTGTCATTACATTTTGACCAAATTGGTCAGTGTGAGTCCAAGGAGAGTTATTCTCTAGGTCTTCTCTGACCTCTTTAATTCCGTTTGCTACGAAATCCATAATATTAGTAACGGAATGTGGTTGGACTCTAGTGTTATTGAGGAAAGTGATAAGGAAGGATATATTATTTTCTTGTTTGTTGTGAAAGACCTTAAGAAGGTGGCGTTTATATTCCTGATATGTGATTCCACATGCAACTAAGCTGTCTAGCATCCTTGCCTTTGAACGGTAAATGTCAGATGGGTCTATTTTCTGACGGCACAAATTTATTTGATCTGTCTCAGAGTATTTTGTGTTCTTTGAGAAGAACAGGTGACATGCTGTCAAGAAGTCTGTAATGGATAGTCCACTATCTTGGGAAAAGGTTGGGATTTCTGTGAGGGGGGTTATGGTTTGATAGTTGTTAATTATTGTTGGTTGAGGTTGTGGGTAAGGATAATATTGTGGGTTTGGAGGAAGGTTAGGTGGTGGTTGGTGGTATGGTGTGGAGTGGGTTTGACCAGATGGGGTATGGGGGGAAGGAAAGGGGAAGTTTTGGTACTGCTGCTGAATGGGAGGGGGGTTATTATGTGTTGGGATATGGGGGTTGGATGGATTATGGTTTATAGGAGGTTTTGTTTGCATATTTGGTTGGATGGGAGGAATGGGTGGTTGTGGTTGTGAGGGGTGAAAGGGGTCTACTTGAGGAGGCTGGTTGAAAGGTATGATATTAGGAGGAGTAATATGAGGAGTTGGTTGGGTGGGTTGTTGTGGTTGAGAGGGGTTGGAGGGGTCTACTTGAGGAGGTTGGTTGAAAAGAGGTAGGACATCGTTCTCATAAAGAGGGTCTATTGGGGTATCTGCATTAGGATTAGTTTTGTCAGGATTATTTAACTGTTCATTGGTTAACTGTTTAGAGGTATTGTCAACCTGTGGATATAGGTAAAAATGGTCTGGTTTGTCATTGCCAATTAAGTCTTCTGTGTGTATTTCCTCTTTGTCACTGGATATGTCATGTCGTTGTTTTTCTTCTCTAGATTTTGAGAAGACGCTATGCACCCTTTGTAAAACTTTGCTTCTGGTGCCAGTGGCCATGTTGCCAAGTCATGTATTAGTTAATAGTTAGTATGTATTAGTTAATAGTTAGGTTTGATTTATAATCTAAGAAAAAAAGAGCTGTTAAAATATGAATAATAGGTATATAGTAACTAAGGGTAATATGTTATGCTTAGATAAGGGAGGGGGGGATATGGGATGTCAACATTTATATATGGGTTATATATAAGAACATATAATTATAATTGGTAAAAAAATGTAAAAATATTGTAATAATAATAATAATGGTTAAATATAGTGCACGTTATAGTATAATAATCTTTGGTTAACAGTAGTAATTATGAAGGGTAAGTTACATTTATAAAAATGTCTAAGTTCTATGTAAAATATAAATGGAGTTTAGGCAAGAATTACTTAACTGTAAGAGTACATATAAATGTGATATTATGTAATAGTCAAATCTAGTAAGGTTATTGTATATCTATGAATATGAAATTGTATTAGGAATATGTGAAATTGGTATTTGATAAGTTGTAGTGGTTGAAAATTAGAATTTACATAATGTTTGAAGCATGTTATTTTCTTTCAGCCAAATAATGTTACGACTGTTTGGTGAGTGACATACAGTGTAAAGACAAATTATGTCACTGGAAAAAAAAATGCATATGAACATAATAGTATGTATGCAAAACAGTGGAATAGTGAAATCTAGAAAAAAATGACTCATATGGTGAATATAATTATATATATAGTATTTAACACTGTTAAATATTTTTTTAAAAATGGTATTCCTAATAGTCTTACTTGGAATATTATCTTTTAATTGGACACTGCACTCGTAAAATGTAGACAGGTTTGTAGTTATCGCCAGGTGGGGCTGTAACTTGGCGTAGACTTTTTTGTAGTTACGCGTTGAGAGAGGCGTGCGTCACCATAGTACGTCACGTAGTAATAGGGTACTGGGTGAGTGGTGTGTGTAGGTTTACCTCTAGATGAGGGGAGCGCCTCGTTGATATTCTCGTAAAAAAAGGAGACAGGTAGTATCAGGGATGGTTTGAATGGGTAATGTATGGTTATTATTACGGAATATATTGGTATTAAGTGTAAGGATTTTATGTTACTTTTATAATGTTGATTTTAGTAGTGGGAGATCGGCTGTGACGATTGCCCGTGATGTATAGTGTGAACCAAGTTCTTGTTCGTGGAGAGCGTTTCGTTCAGTGCGGTTATTGTTCGTACTTGAATGTAGTTGGAGAAAAATGGACGGGTTTGAAAGTTCACCGTAGAAGGTACACCGTAGTCTCTTCGGAGGAGATGGATTGCGGGGTTCACTGCCACCAGTGATGTAACGGGACGGCTGTAACGGTATCGTTACATCATTTCCATCCAACGTTACTTGTAGACACAAAATGTAACGGGGTCGTCACATCATCACGAAAAAGGGTTCACTGCACAAACGCCTCTAAGTTTTTGTTCTTTATTGTCGTATCCAAAACAAACTTAGTTTACACACTATTACATAGTCTTATCACTAGGGCACGTCACTTAGAACCGACCGCTCCACGGGTGTGTGAGCTGGTTTTGATGCCCGGAAATGATGAGTAGAGGAAAATCTAGAGTTGCTCTGAATCGTAAACTTCTCTTATTGTTTTATTTATTTTGTTGTCCCACAAGGGTGGGGGTAACTGCATTGATTACTTATTGCTATCTACTATCATACATGTTAATTATATATCCAGGGGAGCATCGTTAGTATACGTAATATCGTATGTCAGTACTGGGTGGCTACTAGGTTGATCGCGTGTGTTCGTTCATGTGTTTGGTGGTCGAAGTGTTGTTGCGAAGCCAAATGATTGACTCAGCGATTTCCACTGAGCCTCGTGATGTTTGACTCAGCGATTAATGCCTGTGCTGGACAGTGTGTTAAGGAGTGGGTTATATGACTGGGGTTATATTACTCGTCATGTATGTGAGCCGTATACAGTTAGTTCACTTTTTATTGTCACACTGTACGCATTATTCTTAATTCTTGACCAAAGGATTACAAAGGCGGAGCATGCCGACAGGAGACCTTTTGGTCCATATCTAGGTCGGATGCGAAAAAATCATAATAATAAAATAATAAATAAAAACTATAATAATGTAAATAACAAATAAAATACATAAATAAATGCATAATTATAGTTAAATAATAAACAAACAGGTAAATAGTAAATAATAATAAGATGATATAACTAATAATAAATGAAAATCAGACAGACAAATGATAACAAAACAAAAACAAATAATATATAATATATTATAATAATTACAGCATCTTGCTTAGGTGTTTATCTAAATGATTCTTAAAGCTTCGAACTGAACTACATTGCACTACCTGTGCAGGAACTTTATTCCATTCATTAACTACACGGTTGGCAAAGTTGTTTCTACCTACTTCCAAATTGAATCTATTTCCGGACAGTTTGAGACCATTGTTTCTGGTCACTTTTGATGTTGTCAGTTCCCTTAAAAATCTTAAAGACCTGTATCAAGTCACTTTTGAGTCTACGCTTTTTAGGGAAAACAGATTCATATGTTTTAGTCGATTTTCGTATGATTTCTTTTTGATATTTGGAATCAGTTTTGTGGCTCGCCGTTGTACTTTTTCCAGTCTGTCAATGTCTTTAATGAGATTCGGTGACCATACGGAAACAGCATATTCCAAATGTGGACGAACGATTTATATAGCTTGTTAATGAGTGATGGACTTTTGAAATCAAAAGATCGCGCAATCAGTCCTAGAATCTTATTTGCTTTCTCAGAGGCTGAAATACACTGCTTGGATGATTTGAGGTCGTTACTGATAATTACGCCGAGATCTTTTTTACTATCCACTTTTGTTAACGAATTTCCAAATAACTTTAAATCGTACTTACTGTTATTTTTACCTATGTGCATTACCTTGCATTTACTTGTGTTAAATTTCATTAGCCACTTTTCAGACCATTGCTGTAACTGATCTAAATCTTCTTGAATATCTAATTGGTTTGAGTGATCATTTGCCACTCCGCACAGTTTTGTGTCATCAGCAAATTTGGAAACAGTAGATTCTAGTCCATGGTCTATATAATTTAT
>NC_134791.1:57249914-57262414 GCF_046742065.1 Oratosquilla oratoria
GAATGTTGTGTAAATGTTCTAAATACAATGTTACGTATATATATATACACACACACACACACACACACACACACACACACACACACACACACACACACACACACACACACACACACACACACACATATATATATATATATATATATATGTATATATGTATATGTGTGTGTGTGTGTGTGTGTGTGTGTACATTGTACAGAATACTATTTTTTAATCTGGATGATGGTCGCGCGCGCGCGTGTGTGTGTTTACGTACGTTAGCCTGTATATGTATAACAAAGGCTCGGCACGCTATGCGTCGCTGGTCCCAGCGACGAGGCACAGTGGAAGGTACATGTGATAGAAGAGAGTGCATTCAAATGAAGGGAAATGTGAACTAAACATGTGTAAAAATGTATACTATGGAATGACATAGTATACATTTGAACATATGAAATATAAATAGTACTTATGAACTAGATATGAAGTAGATAGTATATTTGGAACACCTCAGGAAGGAGTGAAATATTTAGGGAATGGTGGTAAGACTTCAGAGGTCATATCGAGGTTGAACATCGGAAGTGGGGAGAGACTGTGAGGTAGAGGAAGACTGGTCCTCGGAAGGGGGAGGAGGGTTAACTGGGGAAATATGATCACGGTACAATACGGATTCCTGGAAGTCATGCACATTGAATGTTCTGACTTTATTACCTGATTTTTTTCTACTGATTCTATAAGGACCAAGAAACTTAGGAGAAATTTTGGAAGTAGGAGTGTGATTGAGTGAATAAACAACATCTCCTATCTCAAAAGAACAATCTCTCACATATTTGTGCTGAAGGCGTACCATGTCTTCCATCGAGATAGTAAGTGAATAATGAATTATCTTGAAGGGAGCTAGAATTGGAAATTTTGACTTTAAAATAAGCACTGAAATTGTATATAGACCATACGTCTGAAACAAGGAGGTCATATGGAAGCCTTTTGTCCGATCCAAAGAGGACAAAGTTGGGAGACTTATCTGCGTCAACATGGATGTCTTTCCGCAAGGGCAACCAGAAATAGTGCAATCTGGCTTGTCCTACGCATTTATCCATGCCAGGGTGTGCAGCATTAGGAGAATCATGAAAAAAGGAACATTTCAGGAATCAGGGCAGAAGGGACTACCGATTCATTGAGCGTTGTGGTTCGTACATATGATCCAGTGTAGCTTGATGATACAAGACATCATCAACAAGCGTGTAGTTCTGTAAGTTAGAAGGGAAACTTTAAATGTCTGTAGTGTCACCTAATTCCAAGAAGAATATCACACACCTCCACAGTGGATCTGAACGCTGTGCAGCATTAATGTGTTCCTGAGTTAAATTAAATAAAAGACCAAGAAATGACAACAACGTGCCTACTGAGGGTATAAAAAAATTAATTTGCTTTACCATGAACATACTGAAAGGTCGGCATGAACTCCTAAGATGCCAGGAACGAACGAGCAATTTTGCCCGAAAGATTCTTATATACATATACCAACGATTTTTCCCCTTACAAGGGAAATAGCCAAAGTCAAAGGCATACTTCCACTCCAGCCCATTTCATCCCCACATACTTCACTCCCATTCACCACCCCTCCCTCTTTTCTTGGCTCCTCCTGGATGACGGGTCATCCCTGCATCTCGCCCACTGCCCTGGGTCAGAAGCAATATAGCAAGACACAGCATATCCACGGCAAGGTCACTTCATTAGTCGATGATTCCCCCTCTCCGTCCCCTCATGCAGAAAAAAAAGATGGGGAGAAATCCCTTCGGGTTTCGTCAGAATATCATTCACACATACTCCCTCATTCCCTACATCCCCCACCCACTCCCTTCCATGTATCACAGCATCATCCATACACAATATTTCTCCATTCACCCCTATCTTCTGTCTTCTCCCTTCCTTCCTCAACAGATATTCCGCTCTTTCCCAATGCCCCTTTCATCTTATCCATCCATCTCATCCTTGGTCGCCCCCTCATGTTTACTCCCTCCACCTCTGCCTTCCACACCTCTTTACTAATATTTCTTCACTCACTCTTTCCATGTGTCCAAACTATTCCAATACTCTTTCATCAACCCTATCTCGTAACTCCCTCTCCACCTCCGCTCTCCTCCTCACCTCCTCGTTTCTCACTCTACTCAACCTTGTAATCCCTATCATACTTCTCAAGCACTTCATCTCAAGCACGTTTAAACTCTTCTTCTCTCCCTCGCTTATGTTCCCGTCTGGGGTATTGGCTGCATGTTATTGTGCGGTTAAAAGCTGTTCCGTAGCATGCAGCTGGTATTTTAGAGTCTATATGGGGCGCCCCTGCAGACCAGAGCCACGCATAATTTTGTCTTTGATAGAGAGGTCTCTATTCATAGAGAAATAATGCTACTTTATTATACTGCGACTGTCCCTCAGTTATGCTGCCATCCCCACTCTTAATACTGTCCTGTACCACTTCTCTGAACATTCATTTCCTTTTTCGCCAAACCCTGTGGTAGAGGAGAAAGAATAATATCAACGAGTCTTCAAACTTGAGTTGTAAAAGGAGAAAAAAAAAGGAGGGGGGGCGGCGTTAGGAATAGCCATCCTACTCTCTGTAGCCCCAAAGGGGACATTCCTAAAAAACAAATAAAGATTATTACCAGAGAATAGATATAAGATGGCTTGGTGGTCAGTGTAGACGTGTATTTCATATCTAAGAATGATGTCTTTGAAATGTCTGAGGGCGTACACTACAGCAAGAGCTTCAATTCCTGTGACAGAGCAATCAGATTCTGCTTTGTTTAGTGTGCGACTGGCGTATGCAATGGGGCGGTGTTTTCGATGCTGCTGCATAAGAACTGCACCTAATCCTGAATAGGATGCATCAGTGTAAAATGTGAAGGGAATCTTTAAGTTTGGAAATGCTAGAACAGGGACCGTAGTTAAGACATTTTTGAGAGCGGCAAACACTCTATTGTGCTCAGGAGTCCAAGTGAAATGAGTATCTTTCTTTAGGAGTGAAATGAGAGGCACGGCTATATTAGCGTACCCTGAAAGTAGCGCCTATAGAAACCTGAGAGGCTTAAAAAGGAGGGGACGTGTTGAGCTGAAATAGTTTGAGGGAAATCAACGACCGCTTTCACCTTGTCCTTGGCGTTAAGTACATGCCCTAAGAAGCGCATTTCCTTCTTAAAAAAGGAACACTTCGTTAATTTCAGTTTGAGTCCTGACTTTGCCAGTCAAGGGAAGACAACGTGTAATATCTGTAAGTGGTCTGAGACAGACTTCGAGGCAATGACTCTATCATCAAGATATTTGAAGACGTTCTCACCAATCAGACCTACAAGGACTGCGTTCATGACACGTATAAAAACAAAAGGGGCAGAACCAATGCCCATGGCTAACCTTTTGAATTGTAAATATCCATTTGGCGTGCTGACAGCTGTTAGAGGGCGTGACTCAGTAGCAAGGGGGATTTGAAAATAGCCAGATTTGAGGTCGAAAGTGGTAGACAACATTGTTTATACCGATGGAGTGAAGGAGGTCTTGTAAGACTGGGGTCGGGTGGCGATACGGATCTGGGCATGGATGAGGTGCTTTAGGAAGCGTGTATATGCAAATGGCTAGGTGCGTAGGAGACGTAGAAGGCAGGTATAACTTGTACCAGGACGAAGCAAAGTGCGTGATAAGACGTAAGTGCAGAGAGAATTCTTCTGAAGACCTAGCTGCGTATATAGAACCGAGTAGCATGGGAAGAACGTCGAACCACTGGTCAAATTCGTACCGCACAGAACACAAAGAAGCAATGAAGACGCCGTTCGAAGTAAGGCACACAAAATGTACATTCACTCAATGCACACTCGAAATTAAACGTCCTGCGACCACCGCAGCCACCAAATGTTGTAGTCGTAACTATTTGACTTCAGCATTTGATGGTAAATGATAAATTGTGGTCTCTTGAAGGTCGTTTTATTTATGGTGTAAAGTCACAACCCACAGATTGGTACTGTTCGACTACAACATTTGATAGTAAATTATAAAATGCGGTCTCTTGAAGGTCGTTTTGTTTACAGAGTTAAGTTACAACCCACAGGGAATGGTACTGTTCGACTACAACATTTGATGGTAAATGATAAACTGCGGTCTCTTGAAGGCCATTTTATTTACTGTACAGAGTTAAGTCACAACCCACAGAGAATGGCACAGCACTCTAGGACCATACAATTTGAACTGACGCGGACAAGTGCGTTGCGTCCAGTGGACGCGCGGGTGTATAAAACCATCACCATAATCATCACCATCATCATCATTATCTTGACCACTATCATCGGCACTACCAGAATCGGGACCTCCATCATCACCACCACCACCACCACTCAACCTCACCATCATCCTATTCACCCCAACCACTGCTCACCCCTCCCACCACCCTCACCATCACAACACCACCACCCACACCTTCCTACCCCCCCCCCCCCAACACTACCTCTCACCACCTTCACCAGTGTCCTCCCGACCGACAGTTTCATGAACGCCTCGACTGAAGTGCTGCGGCAGGACCCGACGTTGTACTGCGCCTCGGCCCACAACGACAATTCGTACCCGTCGACTTCGTGGGACAACCAGGCCGTCCTCCGTGCCGAGAGCTACCCTAACTACGGCTGGATGGTGGGTACTGCTTTTTGTCGGCGGTGGTGATGCTGGTGTTGTTGTTGTTGTTGGTGGTGTTTGTGGTTATGGTGATGGTGGTGGTGTTGGTGGTGGTGTGTGGTGATGGTGGTATTGATGGTGGTGTTGGCGGTAGTGGTGTTGGTGGTGGACTGGTGATGTTGGTGGTGGACCCGTGGTGTTGGTGGTGACGGTGGTGTTGGTGATGATGTTGGTGGTGGTGGTAGAGGTGGTGGTGTTATTCGTGATGGTTGCCAGCACCACTGTCCTTATAGATTATCGTTGTTATTTGATGTTGTGGAATGTAGTTTACCAGCTCTTCTATCCTTGTTGTTTGAAATAAAAAAGGATGAATTAGAAATCCATTACACAACCTTGAAAACTTAAACTCTAACCTTTTTCTATTTCTATTTTTGAACAGTCTATTTCTCCGGACCCCCATCCTCTTCCATTTTGAACATTAATCTTTCAGTCAATGTTACATCAACTCACAACCTGGGGACTATTATTACTATTCCTTTTGAGGAGTACTTTCAGATGCTTCTTCTTGCTCTACTATTCTCCTTGTATAATTGATCCAAAATTTTGGATTTTCGATTTTTATTGAGTCGCCGCTTTTGGATGAAAATCAGAGTCGGGAATCAATTATTCATTTATTTGTTATTATTATTCTTTTTACAGAGACGATTATTTCTATCAATTCGTTTATACATTAATTTGTTTTTATTTCTTTTGTTTTTGATAATTTACTCATTTTCATTTCGTTTATGATTGACTGTTTATGTATTTATCTATATATCAATTCGTTTATTTACTCTATCTACTAACCTATTTATTTACAAAGACCTTTCGGTCCACAGCAAAGCAAGTTGCCAAAAAATAAGCAAGTAGATTAACAAATAAATAGATAAATAAAATGAAATTAATAAATTAATAAAAAAAATAGTGAAAGTAGAAAAAGTAATGAAAATAAGATAAGAAATTAAGAAAAAATATAAGAACATAAGAAGGAAGAAGACTCCGAAAGACCATGAGGCCTACACTAGGCAGTTCCATGTCTATTACCACCTGTCATCCCCATCCATAAAGTTGTCTAACTGTTTCTTAAAACAACTGATAGATTCAGTGCTGACTAAGTGGTTACTAAGTCTATTTTATTCACCCTGTTAGTAAATTAGCCCTTGCCTATTCCCTTCTTAAATCTAAATATGTCCAATTTAAATCTATTACTACAAATCCTGTCTTGCTATTTTAATATGATGACCTTGTTTGCGTCACCTTTGCTAAAGCCTTTGATCCACTTGAACACCTCTATTAGATCACCTTGCACTCTGCGTCTTTCCAGAGAATGTAAGTTAAGCTTCATAAGGTGAATTTCTGAGCCCACGTATCCTTTTGGTCATTCTCTTCTGTAGTGATTTTAGTGAATTGATGTCCATTCTATAAGATGGAGACCAAAACTGTACTGCACAGATCAAGGATAGGTCTAACTCTAGAGAGAGTTTGATAATTACCTCTGTGCTTCTGTTCGTAACCGTCCTAACAATGAAACCTAATGCTCTGTTAGCTTTAGTCCTGGCGCTAATGCACTATTTCCTGGATTTAAGCTCAAGACTCACTAGAACTACCAAGTCTCTCTCGCACTCAGTTTTCTCCAAAAACGTGTTACCTAAGCTATATCTATTTTTTGGGATCGTGTAGCCCTACGTTTAACACGCTGCACTTTGAGATATTGAAGTTCATTTGCCATTTTACCGACCATGTGAACAATTTGTTAAGATCATCCTGCAGAATCTCGGCGTCTCCTCCTGACCTAATTAAGTGTCCTATTTTATTGTCGTCCGCAAACATACTAACATCGCTATTAATCCCATTATCCAAGTCATTTATGTACATAATCAACAATAATAGACACAAAAATGAGCCCTGGGGAACTCCACTAGAAATACTTTCCCATTTGGATTTTATACCATTTATGGTGACCCTCTGTTTTCTGTCACTGATCTAAGCTCTAACTCATTTTAACTCTTTTCCTCCAATGCCATGGGCTTTGATTTTATTTAGTAGTCTCTGGTGGGGTACCTTGTCGAACGCTTTGCTTAAGTCAAGGTAAATAACATCGAAGCTATCATTATTATCTGACGCCTTGTATACGTTAGTGTAAAAAGATAGAAGATTAGTCACACATGACTTACCCTTGGAGAAACCATGCTGTGAGTCAAAAATCAAATTATGTCTCTCGATGTGATCTCTGAGTCTATTAACTATTATTGATTCAAGCATTTTACCTATAACTGATGTCAGACTGATTGGCCTGTAGTTGCATATTGACGATTTATTTCCCTTTTTTGAAAACAGGAACAATGTTTGTCTATCCCCAAGCAATAGGCACAAAACCAGGGTCTACCGACTTATATTGCTGTTAACTGGTCGCAGATTTCAAATTTACACTTTTTAAGTATTTTTGGACAAATTTCGTCTGGACCCGGGGATTTTATAATTTCAAGTCTTTTGATCTGTTTGACTACCTCTACCTTACTAGTGCTGATATCTGATAGCCTACTTTCTTCATCCCCACTGAAAATCAGATCGTAGTCAGGTACCTTATCTAACCTTTTCTTAGTAAACACCGAGAGAAAATATTTGTTAAATTCCTCACTCCTTTTTTCTTTCCATTCTATCATGACATTTTCGTCGTTTTTAATTGTGCCTCTCCTTTCCTTATTTTTTGTTCTGTAGAGGTGAAAGAAGCGCTTGGGGTTGGGTATCGCTTGTCTGGCAACCTTAATTTCATAGTTACGTTTCGTTGTGTGCGTATTCCTTTAAACTAGTGTGTCCCCTCCCCTTTTTTTATATTCTTGCGTAAATTCCTCTTTTCATTCCGACTCTCATATTTCAAATAGTCCGTCATTCATTTTGGAGTATAAATATTCTTCCGTATTGACTCTAGAGGAATTAATCTATTCTGTTCATTTAGAATTAAATATATCAGGTTACTGTCCATTTCATCCAAATCTCGCGCTTGTAAGTGACCTGACCCAAGGTATACATATTACCTTCCGTGACTCGACCCCTGACTGTGCTTATAACGTCCGGACTGTCCGTGTATCTTACCCTGTGACAGCCCCCTGGGTCGGTCTCGTAAGTGATCAGATGTTTTATACACTCTCTCATCTCATCAAAATTGGCTTTCTCGAAGTCCGGTACTTGAGCGTTATTCGTACTTTTTAATTCTTCCCAATCAATATTTTCTTTGTGATCACTAGAGCCTATACTATCTCCCACTTTTACATTACTCGTGAGATGATTATTATTAGTTAGAAGTAAGTCTAGAGTATTCTCTTCCTTCGTAGGATCAGTAATCATTTGTTTTAGGAAATTATCCTGCACCGCATCTAAGAAATTTTACGCTTCCAAATCTCCTACTAAAAATTTCTAGTCAAAGTTTCTATGATTGAAATTCATCATGATCACAGCGTTTTTGTACTGGGACGCCCTGCGAATTTCGTGAATCATGGGATCAGTCTGCCCAATGCTGAGGTTAGGTCTATATAGAATGCCAATAATAAGTTTCTTATTCTTGCCTATAATCTCCACCTGATTAGATTCCATACTATTCTCTTCCTTAATTGAATTGTTGATAATACAGCTTATTTCATTTTTAACGAAAAGTGCTACTCCTCCCCCACTCCTGCCAACCCTGTCCTTATGAAAAAAAAAAAACTTATATCTTTCTATCTCGATTTCCGGAAGGAAATATCTATCAGCCACATTGATCCAGGATTTAGTAATAGCTATGATATCAAATTTCCCTACGCATGTTTTACCTCGCAGCAAATAAACTCTATTTATTGTGCTTCTGCTGTTTGTATAGTAAACTTTTAGTTTATCCTCCCTTCACCTGATTAGGTGGTTCTTTACACAGCTCCTCACTGAGCTGTTTCTATTGCTGTCTCCCACGTAATCTACCCCCCCAAAAAAAAAATATATATATACACATATATATATCTGTATATATATATATATGTATATATATATATATATATATATATATATATATATATGATGTAAGCGGAATAGGAAACACAGGAGTCTTAGTCTTGAGTTTATTCCTGACTAGTTTCGCAGGTATGCTTTTTCAAAGGAATAATACCTGCGAAACTAGTCAGGAATAAACTCAAGACTAAGACTCCTGTGTTTCCTATTCCGCTTACATCAACCTGTCAGAATGTCTCAACAAATATATATATATATATATATATATATATATATACATATATATATATATATATCTGTATATAACGCAGGATGCCTACTTTTCGCTCAAGGGATTCAGCGAGGAACCGAAATTCTTTTGGTGACAAGTGCCCCCCGTTCTTTGTATACAGATGATTTTCTACCGTAAAAGCGAACTTAGTTGTCGATAAATGTCCACCCTTCGGCCTTACAATGTCTTGCCAGCCTTCAATTCATCGCAATTACCCTGGGATGTCCCATGCCTCCAACTCTACGCCTAGGAAGGATTCCACACACAACAGGAGCCCCTCCCTTATTCCTAATCTTACCTAGCGCATTCCAGTACCGCGCAAATCATTCCTCACTCCCTAACTTGCCTATATCATTCCCACCAGCACTCAAACAAACTATGGGTTTCACACCTTCCCCGACTATGCTCTCTTCTATCCTGTCTCTAACATCACCTATCCCTACCCCGGGGAAACACACCTAGGTCCTATGCTTCCTTCTTTGTACAGAAGGCCCTATCTAAATACCTGACCTGGCTGTCCCCTGAAACCAAAATCTTTGACTTGGGCAGGGGTCTAGCGACTGTCCTATCCTTCTTTTCTTGTATCTTCGTGTCTTCCTCTTGTAGACCAGCGAGAGCTTGAGAAGAGTTTCTGCATTCAAGCGGGCCTGGTGAGGTTTTTTTTTTATCATCTCTCCGTGTTTTGTTTGTCACTGTTTCCCAGCCAGGTTCCAGATATTGTTTGTCGTCTGTGTTTTGGGCCTTCGAGCGAAGAACTCGATTTTCCTCTTCAAGGCCCTCTACAGTCCTCCCTAAGGCTACAATTCTACTACGTAGTGGTTGTACCTCTTCGGCGCTGATCACAGAAACACAATCATTCGCCATCTCACCGTTTGAAGCAGCCGTGAGAGGGGGAGAGGGAGAGAGAGAAAGAAGGGGAGAGGGATATATATATATAAATATATATATATATATATATATGTATATATATATATATATATATATAGAGAGAGAGAGAGAGAGAGAAAGTGAGGGATTGAGAGAGGAAGAAAAAGGAGGGGAGAGAGAGTTACATGGCCAAACGAACAGAAACAGACCAATTTGTCGTCACAAGGCTGTTTGGCACGTTTGAGAGGAAAGAGGGAAGGAGGGGGGAAAGGGCGACTGACCAAGGCGAAGAGGAAATGGGGAATGGCCAAGTGGGGGTAAGCTGGGGGGGGGGGGGGTAGAGGGGGGGGGAGTTTTTGCCTGTCCCTGCGATGGGGATGGAGGGGGAGAGGGTTTATGGATGTTTCAGCTCATATGTACACTCTGTCAACTCCCACCCTTGACATTTTTCACCTTTTAATCCTACTAGGAACTAATATTATTCCATTCAGCGACTGGAAACTATGGGTTAGATATATAAAAAGAAAGACTTAGAGATATGAACACAGCATAGTGCGAGTTTGAAGGGAGGGCTTATTGAAGGGGGTGTTGTATGCCGGCAAACAGAGGTGAAAAGGAAAAAAGAGGCTTGTGGTTAAAGGGGGAAGAGAGGGAGACTTGTGGTTAAGAAGGGAGAGAGGACGCGGTCACCCTTGTGTAATGTCTTCTTGACTGCCTCCTGTCTGGACATTCGCTCGGTCACCTCCTCTTCTAATTTACACTTTTATACTTGACATTTCTTGCGCTCTGTAATTTTTAACCGTTATATCACTTTAACATTTTTCATATTTCACTGATTTATCGGAACACTGTTTAATACACCACCAAGTGAGGCCTAGATAAGGGTCCTGTCCACCTGCAGAGGGGATGATGTCTACTTTTGCCCAAACTGACCCTCTGAACCATGCGGTGGGCCTCCGCATCCCGGGAGTGGAGGCATACAACCCGGCCAATTTTTACGACCTTCCACATAACACTAGGATCCTTTTCACAATACGATTTTGGCACTCCCGGACACCGTCGCAATACTACATCACTGTTTTGCACTTTTATATACTTTTGGAGCGTTTGATCACTGCAATTCCTTATGTAGCGTTGGTGGTGCGATCACCAATCATTTTATATATTTTCCCGCCAACGCATGGCACTCGCGCCACCTCAAATTACTGGTAATATAGGAGCACCATCCAAGCACGTCTATTCCTCACGAGGATACACTCTCAAATGAGATGTAAGGAAGAGGGAGATAGAGGAGGGAGGAGGGAGGAGGGAGGAGGAGGGAGGAGGGAGAAAGGAGGAGTGAGGAAGGAGGAGGGAGGAGAGAGGAGGAGAGAAAGGGTGGAATCCGAGGAGGTGTCATGGAAACAAATAGAATCACCTGGCGACAAGGAGAGCAAAGGGGAAAGTTGCGCCCAGTACGAAAGGGGTTAGGCACTGTAGAGTGCAGAGAGGATGATGATTAAAATCACATGATAATAACAATGATAATAGCAACAATGATGATACCAACAATGATGATAGCAATAATGATAACACAATAGTAATAACAACAACAACAATATTAGTGGCAATAATAGTACAATCAAGCTACTGAATGAAAATATAGTAATGATAGATAAATAAAAAAAAAGAGAAAAATAAAATAAATGAAAAATACATGAGATAAAGGCAAGAAAAACTGAACCCACAGACATTCTCTTCAACAAATGATAGCATATTTTCAATAATTACATAGCCTTTATGATCATAGGGTGCTGGTAATGGGAGATTTCAATTGTACAAATATTGATTGGGTGGTCTTGGGGGGGTCATAACACCGTAGACTTCCTTAATGGCAACTACTGAATGCATTATATCACCAAACATAAGAGAAACAAAAATAGTTTAGCCCTTTTCCAGGTCAATATTTGCAAAAATATGATAGATGATGAAGAAGTTGAAATCATTAGATCTAATGACAGCAACTTGATTAAGTTACAGGTATTTTTAGAATAGGCAACAACAAATTTTTAATTCCTAAATTAAATTTTTTTTCTGACATACAAGATCTTCAGCTCTTTGACTGGACGTTAGGATTTGTTGGAAACAAAGTGGAAGATTTTGGAAAGGTTTCAGAACGAGGTTACGTGTTCCTAGTAACGTTTCACCAAAGGAATGTAGACCTCAAAACAAATCTTTGATAATGATAATGTACCAAGAAGAGCTACACTATTACCAAAGTTTACTCCTATGTATATATATACATACATATATACATTCATACATACATACACAAAACAAATCACTAAACACACGTGATAACAATATTTGCAGAAACCAATTGGAAAACAAAATAAATGAATGCAAAACGTTTTCGTCTATTCAGTACATCATCAGAGTACAAAGAGTACAGAGAGTGACAGAGAAATTGGAAAAGGTCCCATTTTAACCAACTCCAGACAACTTTGCAATCTTTTTGATAATCAAGATATCTAGCTTATACAAACCTAAGCTCAAATTCATATTATTTTCAAAATTATTTTTGATGTAACATGATTTGATTATGTTTCTTTCTACAATATTGTGACAGGATGCAATAACTTTCGTGTTTTGCCAATCAGTATTATGGGCAAACTCTTGTTGATGGACGAAAAGTCCACTTGACATTTGACCCGTTCTAATATTATATTTATGCTGA
>NC_134791.1:57279914-57294914 GCF_046742065.1 Oratosquilla oratoria
GGGTGTTTTGCCTGGATGTGTTTTATCCGAGGTTGGGGGTAGGGGTATGTTCTACACGGGTCTAGGACAAAACCCCAGTGGACAAAACACCAACGGATAAAAACCCAACCGACAAAACCCAGTCGGTCAAAACCCCCCCAAAACAAAAATACCGCAATTACAAGACATCTTTTATTGTTTTATAAATATTTACATGTAGCACAAATATGTTTACAACAGTTGTTTTGTGACACATTTTCTTCTGTATCGTTCTCTATACTTTAATATATGTTGCACCCAAGGCTTCTCATTGTTTCTTTTAGTGTCTTTCGACCGCTGTCTAAGTCTACACAAAGATTGCGTAGTCTCTCTTGCAGGCCTTTTGTGGTCCGCCGCACTTGCTTCTTCAGTTTCTGTCCAAGTGCATCATTTGTCAGATGTGTGGAAACGATACACGCATCCTTCCGCAGACTCTCGATTGCAGCCCGTATGGTTGGATGGGAGTATCCAACTAACTGTTTGGATACGCGATTCCAACTTTCACATAAATTGTTTGTGCGGTCTTCATTTTCCATGGTAGCTCTGTAAACATTCCACTTCTCTGGGGGTCTAACTAACCAAGAGCCTGTCTTCCCCCAGCACTTATTCCATTCATGTGGTCAATCAGAACCTGACTAGTACTTGACCTGTTGGTTGCTGAATTGGCCAGGATGGTCTGCTGGATACGAGCATCGTCTACATCAAAATCACTTGGTGGATGCCAATGATCAGTTGATGAAACCACTGTTTGGATTTCCAAGTCAGGGGTGGCTTTTCCTTGGTATGACTCCAATGTTCTTTTAGAACATTCTCATCGTATAGTCTTGGAGCTGGTAGCCCTCTTGGTATACATAAGGCCAAGGTAGCATAACTTTTGTCCACCCTTGTTGTTACGTGTGATCTCCATGATGATCAAGTGACACAACAACATTTGATCGCTGCTTTATAGCCAAACACCAACTATGAGCTCACAGGGGAAAGTCTTTCCTGGGGCTTTGTCCGCTTCTCTTATTATGGAAGTTTTGGGCTGGGGTTTTGTCCATTGGGGTTTTGTCCGTTGGGGTTTTGTCCGTTGGGTTTTTGTCCGTAACCCGTTCTACACTCACCTCCTCAGAGGGGGAGTGAGTGCCGTAGAGATGACTAATAATTGTCTAATTTTATTCATTTTTTATCTGCCTATTTACTAATCTGTTTATAAAGTTGTTTATCTATTCGTATATGTTTAATCTAATTACTTGTCAATTTCAGTTGTTTGCATGTTTATGGATCTATTCGTTGAAATGTTTGCTTGGTTGATTATTCATGCGTATTAATTGCATGAGGAGGAATGGGCGGGGTGGGTGGGGGGTGGGGTAGTATGTGTGAGTAAATTTTGACGCAGCCCGAAGGGATTTCTCCCCGCCCTCTCCTTATATGCAAGGGGGGACGGAGAGGAAGGGTCGCCGATTAAATGAAGCGGCCTTGCTGTGGATGTGCTGTGTCTTGCGACACTGCTTTTGACCCAGGGCGGTGGGCAAGGTGCAGGGATGACCCGTCATCCAGGAGGTGCTCAGATGAGAGGGAGGGTGGGAGGGGTGTGGAGTGTATTTAGGGATGAAATGGGTGGGAGTGTTTTTATGCCTTTCCCTTTTTGGCTACCTCCCTTGAAAGGGGGAAAAAGCCTTGGTATATGTATGTATGTATGTATTAATTGATTCATTCGTCATAATTGTATTCTTTTGCAGTGTCTCGGTATGTTCTACGTGAACCCGCGCGAGTTCCACCGAGGCCTCCTTCGTCTGCGCCATCAAGAGGCTCACCTGATTCTCATTGCCGACCCTTTCTCACCCTACAGGCAGGTGACACACACACTTTGCCCCTAGAATGTATGTATGTATGTATTTATGCATGTGTGTATTTATGTATGAATCCATGCACGTAGGTATATGTATGTGTGTGTATATGCGTATGAATGCCGGACTTTTCAGTCCCGGACGTTTCGGCCTCATGATGTTGTCGACCTCGGATATTTCGGGCTAACTTTATAGACCCTTTTAAGCACCTATAAGTCAGTTAGTTTGCTTTATAACGTAATATCAAATGACATTTGGTACGTTGTTTTTATTATTAACCAAGAGAACATACACAGGTAAACTTATTTGAAATTAAAAACTATACTCCATTTTTTCTTAGCACTTTATTAAGATAATTTCATTTCTATATAGAAATTTATAATCAATGGTAAAATTGGATAAAACCTTGTAAATCAATAAGAAAGAAATGTAAAAATAAATATTTTGAGATCAGGCCTCCCCATTGGGGATGACCTTTCAAGTACAAAGTGAAGCGGTTGATCTCAGGTCAAGAGTGATACCGTAGGATCGGGTAATCGGGCCATCACTGGCGGTAAATGGGCCATATCAAAGTTATTCACTTTTTTTTAATTGAAATTGATTTTAAAATATTTCACTTTTGCCCTGAATAAATACCTACCTCCATTTTATCAGAATTTTATTTACCAGTTTTAACATAATTTTTATTACATGAATAACGTTAATATGGCCCATTTACCCCAGTGATGGCCCGATTACCCCATCCTGTGGTACAACTTTTGGAATGACATCGATCCCTTTTTCTCCCGCACAAAATAAAAAAAGGTAATTTCCTAATACAATATGTACTTGACTGACTAAAATTAATTGCATTTGTAATAGATTTTTTTGTAGGATACTATTGAATTTCCCTTGTGAAGTCACAATATTTTTGTCTATAATAAATGAATAGAATAAAAAATCCCATGTGAAGCCAAATAAATTGCAAAAGGACATCACTTAAGAGCGGTATACATGAATGGGGTCGAAAGGTCCAAGAGGTCGACAATTTCATGAGGCCGAAACGTCCGTGCCCGATATACGTATGTATGTGTGATTCACTATGGTCTTGGATCACGTGTTGGACTCGTAATCGACAGCTATTTCCCTCCCGAAAGAGAGCATAGAGCTCACATATCATCGATCTATGGTTAATGCTGAGCTTACACGCACACACCCACCCAATTCCCCACCCACGAGGATTAAAGTAACCACTCGCAACGCAGTGATACTAAAATTATTTCAGCCCTGGGCGAGCTTCGAACCCAGACCGCCGTAGTGGCTGCCTAGAACTCTATCAACTGCTCATGTGTGATTTTCCTCCTCGGAGATTGTAGCTTATGCCACGTAGGAGCTCGGGAATTGTCTTTTTTTCCTTCTTTGTAGTCAACTACCAGGCTGTGGAGGCGAATTTGAAACTCAAAGTAGCACTTCTTTTCTTGCTTCTTCTGACGGATGACACTTTCATCCAGGAAGAGAATGGGATCTACGGTGGATGCCTCCGCCCGGAGGCTCTCGATGAGCTTCCAGACAGTGGGATGGGCATGCCCTACCAGATTGGCAAACTTGTTGTTCAACCCTTCGCAGATGTTGTTGGTACGGGGCTCATTGGCGAGGGTGGCGTGGTGGTACTGGTCCCAACGCTCGGGGGTGAACATGGGTGGAGTGCGACGGGGTCGAAGAGGCTTGATGTCTCCAGCTGGGGTGGGAGTGACTTGGCCCCGAGACGTAAGTGGAGTCAAAGTACTCCACTAGTTCCGCAGCCTCGTCGGGCATGATGGAGCGCAGGTGATCCATCCCTGTTTTGACCTCCTCAGGAGGTAGGAAAGCCAGGGCATCCAGCTGGCCACAGAAGAGGCGGAACTTTTCATCTTCATCATACAAGTTCTTGAGCCGCAGGCCCTGGATCTGCCTCCAGACGGACTGGGAGAGGTGATAAAAACAGAATCAGACCTGGATCTGCTCCCCAAACACCAGGCGAAGGGCCAGTTCCACAGGCCTCTCAAAGTTCACGATAACGTTGGTGGGGGTCACAGTCATGCTGCTCTAGGACACGTGAGGCCTGTTCATAGCTGGTCTGCGTCTTCCGTTGGAGCACGGCAAAGGCCAGGGGAAGGAAGGACTCTCCCAAATGACCTTGGATGACATATAGCTGGGTGAAGAGGGGAGGAGCAATCGAGGTGCCATCTAAACACCAGTTGTCAGAGTCGGCGAACTTCTCCAGATGACCAGGAGAGGCAGAGATGATGACACGCTCATCAGGATCAGGACCATTGTCGAAGGGGAGGTTGCAGGCCCAGGAGCTGTGGTCTCCAACTCTTGAAGAGACAGTGGATCCATAGGACGGTGAAAAGCCCGGACGTGGTGAAGAACACACTTACTCGTACTGGTAGAAGGTTTAGGCATAAGTGCCTCGACGATTTTTTTTTTTCGGTTGGAAAGAAAATATATTTTTTAAAAATCAGTATGTGACATCGTGAGGGACATGGGGACGTCATGCACCACTCTGTCGGACGCTGGATTTTTTTTTTTTGCATTTAAAACTTTAAATGCCTACTACCCCCATGTGGTGGTGATTTAACTCTGTCTACATTTATACTGTTGACTTATCTTATATTTTCTGCATATTTTTTTTTTTGTGGATATATGTACATATGTTTACTTTTTTAAACAGGATGCAGGGATGACCCGTTATCCAGGAGGTGCCAAGATGGGAGGGAGGGAGGAGGGTGGAGGGGAGTGGAATATATAGGAAATGCAATGGGTGGGAGTAGTTTCTATGCCTTTTTCTTTTTGGCTACCCCCCGTGTAGGGGGGAAAAGCCTTTGGTATATGTATGTATGTATGTATGTACTGTATGTATGTATGTATGTTATTGTGCGATATGTTTTCCACCAACATAACTTAGAGCGATTTATATGTGTAGACAAATATATATATATATATATATATTTATATACATATACATATATATATGCAAAGTAGACCAGTTGGAAAAAGAAACTAACGAAGCAGAGCGCTTTCGTATATTACATCTTCAGTGCAAAAACTACGAAAGCGCTCTGCTTCGTTAGTTTCTTTTTCCAAGTGGTCTACTTTGCATAAGTGAACACACGTACCCGTGTTCTTATTATTAGCATATATATATATATATATATATATATATATATATAAGTATATATATATATAAATATATATATAAATATATATATATATATATATATATTTATGGATATATAAATATATATATAAATATATATATATACATATAAATATCCCCAGCGAGTGCACGCATGCTTCGTTTTCGCATGCGTGTTTTTTTTTTTTTTTTTTCGCTCTGTTGTTATCTAGTGCATTTTTTTTCGTTACATCAACGATGGAATAACTTAGAAATAAGACTGTGGCATGGAGTGAGTCTGCCAAGTTTGCACGTTGGGATAGATTAAAGGAACAAAGTGACGAATCGGCACCTCAACCCAGCATTTCTAGTATCTCATGTGTGGAACAGATTCATTGACTATAGGCTTCCCTTCAACATCTGAGGCAAGAAAGACAATGAAATCATAGACAAGACCAGAATATCGCCATGCAAATGAGAATAGGCAGTATTTTTACTTTTGGTGTCTTTTAACTCTCATACAAAGGAGATTCTTTTCCGTTGAATAGTTTTCCATGAACACATAATTTTTTAGGCCAAGGTAAAAACCTTAGATTTTTTTTTTTTATGAAAAAGTAGTGTATAAATTTTCATGAAAATTAAATCAGGAGTGTATAATAGTTTTGTGTTTAAGCTGTAAAAATAATTAGTTTAGACAAAAAAATGTGGCCACAGTAAAGCAAAATGTCCGGCAATGACCTGGCGAAATTCGAGAATATGGCTTGCGTCGTTAACCTCATCAGCAAGCTCCGGGACTGTGAAGGTCAGAATCTGGTTAGGTCGGTCATTGGTGGTGGTAGGTCTTCACTTCCTGGACTGACGAACAGTCTCCGCCTCACATCCCGCACGGCCTGGAAGGTAGATGTGCTCACCAACCAGCCAGTGTTCGCTGAGGCACTTGGCGGTCTTCAGACGAGCGCTACTCTTGATGTCACGCTTGATAAAACGTCAGATGACCTCATCGGCTGACTTGAAAAAGTGCTTCTTCGTGTACATAAGGCCACCCAGAAGGATCTTCTATCCACCTTTCTGAGACATGATGACTTGTAACTCTTGTGACATGATTGAGTAGCTCAGTGAAACTGACATGGCATGATCTGATAAGCCAGGTTTATATACTCGCCAAGGTGAGGAATGTTTGAGCTATTCTTGAAAGCCATGTTGGAGCACATCTCAATTGTGATCCAGCTAGTGGATGTGTCAGGAAGGTGTGATAAGCACTTTTTGACAAATTGGAGTACATCAGAAGTAGTGGAGCACATCTGAGGTGTGAATCAGCTTTAAGAGGTGTGAGGGAGGTGTGATAAGCGCCTTTTGGAGCACATCTGAGTTGTGAGTTAGCTTTAGAATATGTAAGGAAGGTGTGATAAGCATTTTATAGCATCACCATATATTGCTTCATATAATACTAATAGTATCTTAATATGACAGCTGTTTAATGTTTTTGAAAATATCTAAAAACTATGAAAACATTACATACATACATACATATACCAAGGCTTTTTCCCCCTTCCAAGGGAGGTAGCCAGAAAGGGAAAGGCATAAAAACACTCCCACCCATTTCATCCCTAAATACACTCCACACCCCTCCCACCCTTCCTCTCATCTGAGCACCTCCTGGATGACGGGTCATCCCTGCACCCTGCCCACCGCCCTGGGTCAGAAGCAGTGTCGCAAGACACAGTACATCCACAGCAAGGCCGCTTCATTTAATCGGCGACCCCCCTCTCCGTCCCCCTTTGCATATAAGGCGAGGACGGGGAGAAATCCCTTCGGGCTGCGTCAAAATTTACTCACACATACTACCCCACCCCCCACCCCCCCGCCCATTCCTCCTCATGCAGTCACAACATCATCCATATACAACCATTCTCCACCACCCCTCTTGTCACCACTGTCACTTAAATTTGACTTGTAATATCACTCGTCTCAAGGCCCCTTGCATTCTTTTTCCTGTAGTCTCACTATTTTCTAGGCCCCGTGCCTAGTTCTCTCGTCCTTTTGGGTTAATAAAAGGGTGGTGAATTTTCTTTCTTCTTTCACTGTAATTTCACCTTCTGCTTACACTCGGGATCTCTTTCTCTCGTCTCTACATCGTCTCCTGATCCTCTCTCGATCCTCTCTCCACACCCTCTCTCACGAGATCCCGTATCCTACGCTAAGCTACCTTCGTCTGACGTCACTAATTTTTCTAAACCAATCTCCGGTGACTTCTCAAATAAATGTCACTCCTTATGGGCGTGACTTTGAATTCATGCACCAATAGTTTTTTCCTCCTTCTCCACCTTGCACCAATCCGGAAAGCCATTACAATGCCACTAGCGATATTGTTTACCTCAGCATTAGTCAAACGAAGCTAACCTGCGCTTACAGAGTTATGATTACAACATCGATTATAAAACAGTCACCACCGTCGGTGTGTTTACATAGACAAAACGTCGCCCTCACATAGACATAACATCGCCCTCGAGCAGGCGTCGAGTCTGAATTATTCTAATGCCCTAGCTCATTTCCATTCGTACACTACCGGCCTCTTACAGTCATCCCTGCATCTCGCCCACTGCCCCGGGTCACAAGTAGTGTCGTAAGGCACAGCACATCCTCAGCAAGGTCGCTTCATTAATTCGGCGACCCCCCTCTCCGTCCCCCTTTGCATATAAGGCGAGGACGGGGAGAAATCCCTTCGGGCTGCGTCAAAATTTACTCACACATACTACCCCCCCCCCCGCCCATTCCTCCTCATGCAGTCACAACATCATCCATATACAACCATTCTCCACTCACCTCTGTCTTCCGTCCTCTCCCTTCCTTCCTCAACAGACATTCCCCTCTTCCCCAAAGCCCCCTTCACCCCATCCATCCACCTCATCCTAGGACGTCCCCTCATGTTCACTCCCTCCACATCTGCCTTCCATACCTCTTTTACTAGTCTTTCTTCACTCATTCTTTCCATGTGTCCAAACCATCCTAATACTCTTTCATCAACCCTATCTCCCAAATCCTTTTTCACCCCTGTTCTCCTTCTCACCTCCTCATTTCTCACTCTATCTAGCCTAGTAACCCCCACCATACTTCTCAGACACCTCATCTCAAACACATTCAAACTCCTTCTCTCTTCTTCTCTTATGTTCCACGTTTCTGCCCCATACAGTGCTGTTGGCACAATCACTCCTTCATACAGTCTCCTCTTCGCATCCATTCCCAGATGTCTATTTCTCATTACACTCTTTAAACCACCAAGGCATTTACTCGCTTCTCTCAATCTACATTCTACGTCCACCTTCACTCCACCTTTTCCTGCTACACTTGCACCCAAGTATCTAAAACTATCCACTTCCTCCAGTCGCTCTCCCTTAATGTTCACTTCCAGTCTACTGCCACTTTCACCCCTTGTACATCTCATCACCTTACTTTTACCCACATTTATCTTTAGCTTTCTTCTATCACATACTCTCCCAAACTCTGCCACCAGCTTCCTCAATCCCCCCTCTGACCCTGCCACAAGCGCAGTGTCGTCCGCAAACAACAGCTGGCTCACCTCCCACTTTTCTCCATTTTCTTTAACCATCTCCAATCCCTGACTCACTACCCTAGCATTCACCTCTCGCACCACCCCATCCATGTATAAGTTGAACAGCCAGGGCGACATAACGCATCCTTGACGAAGTCCCACCTTTACTTCAAACCACTCACTCTCTCCATTTCTAATCCTAACACATGCTCTACTACTCTCATAAAAACTCTTGACAGCTCCCAAAAGCTTTCCTCCTATCCCATAAATCTGCATAACCTCCCACAGTGCCTTTCTGTCTACCCTATCATAAGCCTTTTCCAGATCCATAAAAGCCCAAAAAACATCCTTCCCCTTTCCTATAGCTTTCTCACATATCTGTCTTACCACAAAGATCTGATCTACACAACCTCTACCCGTCCTAAATCCACACTGTTCCTCCCCAATTACTCCTTCTGTTCCTCTCCTAATCCTCTCAATTAAGATTCTCCCATAAGCCTTCCCTACTACACTCAACAGGCTAATCCCTCTGAAATTACTACATTCACACTTGTCCCCTTTTCCCTTGTAAAGAGGAACTATACAGGCACTACTCCAGTCCTCCGGTACTCTACCCTCTCTCCAGCAAACATTAAATAATCTCACCAACCAGTCCACCATCACTGAACCTCCCTTTTTCAGACATTCTGCATGACATCCATCCAGACCAGGTGCCTTACCTGCTTTCATCATCTTTGCAACTGCCTTCACCTCATCCTTCCTTATTTCTCCTCCATTCTCCTCACTCATCACTCTCATTTTCTTCGTATTTCCCACTGCAGCTATCTTTCCTTCCCTATCCTCCTTCACATTCAGCAACTCCCTAAAATATTCTGCCCATCTTCCCCTCACTGCCATCTCTTCCATTATCAACTCTCCATCTGTACCTTTTACCTTTTCTTCCCTACTTGATTCGCCTCCTCTTCCTCTCTTAATTTCTTTCCAAAACATCTTTTTATTACTTTCAAAATTTTCTGTCATACTCCTACCCCATTTCACATCTGCTCTCCTCTTTGCCTCCTTTACCTTTTGCTTTACTTCTCTTTTCTTTTCTTTGTACGTCTCATATGACTCCCCTGTCCTCTTTTGTAACCAATCTGTGAATGCTCGCTTCTTCTCTTCTACTACCTTCTTTGTTTCCTCATCCCACCATTCACTACCCTTTCTTCTATTTCCCCCTGTCCTTCTTGTTCCACACACCATCCTTGCACACTTTGTGACTCCCTCCTTGAACCATCCCCATTCCTCCTCCACACCCATCTCTGCTCTATCCTTTACTCCCTCCCACTCCTCCTTCAGCTTCTTTTCGTACTCCTTCTCCTTTTCCTTTTCATTCAAGGAGTTCACTCTAAGAACCTCCCTACCTTTTGTCCCTTTCCTCTTTCTCCATCTATCCTCCATTCTCAGCTTACCTTCCACCAAAAAATGATCTGATATTCCCCCACCCTCTCCCCTTAGCACATGTACATCCTTAACTCTTCCTATCATAATCCTATTTACCACTACATAATCCATTAGCGCTCTATCTACCACCCTTCCCTCCACCACCCTCTCCCATGTGTACTTATGCTTGACTTTCTTCCGAAACACTGTATTTGCTATCATCAACTCTCTTTCTAGACACATTTCCACCATCAACTCTCCACTACGATTCTTTCCTGGAACTCCACACTTCCCAACCACTCCATCGATTGGACCATTTCCCACTCTAGCATTAAGGTCTCCCAGTACTATTACATTGACATTTCTTCCTAAACCCTCTATGCACTCATTTAAATCTATCCAAAAGGCCTCCCTTTCTTCCACGCTCTTCTCACTGCCCGGCCCATATGCACTTACAAAGACCCACATCTCCTTTCCCAGTTTCACCTTCATCCACATTATCCTTGAGGAAACCTCCTTCCACTCCACTACCCCTTTACCTATCTCCTCACTTACTAGAATAGCCACCCCTTCCCTCCCTCGCCCTCTCTTCACTCCTGATAACCTCCTACTTACACTCCCAAACATACACTCACCCTTCCCTTTCAACTTAGTTTCACTCAAAGCCAACACATCCAACTTTCTTCTCACAAACATACTACCTATCTCTTCCCTTTTACTCTCATCTGTACCACATCCACGCACATTAAAAGACCCAAACCTTAGGGTGCTGGCCCGAGGCCCGCCAGCACCCCTTATGCCTTTCCTTTTCGTTTTAGGAAATTGCCCCTTGGGGCTACAGGGAGAAGGATGCCTAGTCCCTCTCCCCGTCAAAAACATATAAAACACAGCATACATAGATTAAAGAACAAAATATGAAAGCTTAGTAGACATCTTAGTTATGGACGAGTTGACCACCCAGGGTTTTGTGGACCAGTTGTCCGTGGACAAGTTGTCCTAGAATAGTATGTATGTACGTGTGTATGTATGTAATATGTACGCACATATGTATATATATATATATATATATATATATATATATATATGTATATATATATATTTATATACATTAATAGTATATATGACCAGGAGATTTTCTCGTATACATACTTCATTAAAAGTGATGGCTAATTGTGCATTTATTATTTTCTTAAATGTCTTTTTCATATGTCTTACTATGGACTTATGTTCCTCTGAAAGAAACTTTATGACTTCACTGTAGATGGTCATGTTTACTATACTGCGATTTCGAGTTCAAAGCCTTTCTTTAGTAGTTTTTAGGTGTATTCTATCTGGCCTAGAAAACAATGATTCTGGTGTTTTATTTAATGATGTTACTTTATGTACTTAAGTTTCTATACTTGCTCTTCACTGGGGGAGGTTACCGGTCACCTTGGAGAGGCTATCTGGTGTCTCAGGCAGTGATCAAATGTCACGTGCTAGGGAAGCCTCTGACTTTGTGTTGTAACAAAATGACGTATGGTTGGGCTTGTGGCGTTTTGTTTTGGGCTTAGATTTTTGAGGTTGTCTTATGCTTGGGTTTGTGGCGGTTTGTCTCATGCTTGTGAGGGCCCTAAGGTCATTTGCTTGTAAATTTGGATTTGGGCTCAACTCTTTAGTGTATAATGTTTCTATGATTGGGAGCCGTCTATCATTAAACATTAAAAAGTTGAGCCCAAATCTAAATATACAAGCAGATGACCTTAGGGCCCTCACAAATATGAGACAAACAAGCCACAAATCCAAGCATGTGACATAACCCCACAAATCCAAACCCGAGACAAAACGCCACATGTCCAAGCATACGACATCTTGTAACACGAAGTCGTAGGCTTCCCCTAGCACGTGACATTTCATCACTGCCTGAGTTACCAGGTAACCTCTCCCAGGTGACAGGTAACATCCCCCAGTGAAGAGCAAGTATAGAAACTTAAATATACAAAGTAACATCACTAAATAAAACACCGGAATAATTGTTTTACTGGCCAGATAGAATGCACCTAAAAGCTACTGAAGAAGTGTTTTGAACCCAAAATCACGATATAGCAAGCATTACCACCTACAATCAATTAAATCATCCACTCTGAGTCCACTGATGAACAAAGGCCTCCCTCATAGCATTCCATGAATCACACGACCGTGCCATCCTCTGCCACGTCACTCCTGTAATCTTCTCGATCTCGTCTCTCCAGCTTGTGTCTGGTCTCCCTCTTCCACGCTTCCCATCTCGCGGCATCCACTCAGTAACACACTCGCTCCTTCGCTCATCTGTCGTTCGCACTAACTTAACTGCCTGATTCCACTTTCACTCTTTTCCCGCCTCCACAATATCTTTCACTCTAGTCTGCTTTCTTACCCAACTTGCTCTCTTTCGGTCTCTCAGTGTTATTACCATCATTGATCTCTCCATTCTCCTCTATGCAGTCCTTAGCTTTGTTTCTATCGCCCTCGTCAGCTTCCAAGTCGATTATTGCTGGTAGAATGCATTGATTGTAAACTTTACGTTTCAAACATAAAGGTAGAGAGCCTCTCACGATTTTATTATACTTATCAAACACTTTCCAATTAATTGTAATGTGTCTTTTTATTTCATTGTCATGATCTTTCGTCACCTTCGCCATCTGGCCGAAATAATTATACTCTTCAACTTCCTCAAGACTCTCACCATCAATTACAATCTCTGTAGTTTGAAATTTCGTGTTGAACATTACTTTGGTTTTACTCTTATTCATTTTAAACCTACTTTGAAGATATCTTTGTTTAGATCGCTCAGCATATCTTGCAAGTCCTCTGCTCTTTCTGAAACAAGAATAATGTCATCCACAAATCTTAGGTGATTCAAATATTTGCCATTAATCTTCAAACCTTTCTTTTCCTAACTCAACACTCTGAAAATCTTCCAATCAAGCTGTAAATAGTTATGGTGAAATTATATCACCTTGCCGTACTCCTTTCTCGATCTTCATCTTTTCTGTATCTTTATGTAGTCGAATTATAGCGATACCTTTCGCATAAATCTTTTCTAAAACTTTTACGATCTGTTCGTTTGTACCCTATTTGCGTAGCGAGTTTAGTATTGCTATTTGTTCTACCGAGTCAAATGCCTTCTCGTAATCTACAAAAGCTAAACACAGACGTATACTGTATTCTGTCGTTTTCTCGATTAGTTGATTTATCGCCTGCAAATGGTCTAGAGTCGAATATCCACTTTTAAAGCCTGTCTGTTCTCTCGGTTGGTTTCCATCTAAAACTTTACTTTGTCTATTTGTAAGGATCTTGTAGAATACTTTATATACATTTGATAGCAAGTTAATCGGTCGATAGTTACTAAGGTCCTTCTGGTCTCCTTTTTTATGAAGCAAAATCACTATAGCATTGCACCACGCATCAGGAACGCTTTCTTGACGTAAGCACTGTGTGTACAACTCAGCTAATTTAATATGAACTAATTAACCTGCGTCTTTCAATAGATCTATTTGTATACCACCTTCCCCAGGTGCTTTTCCTCGTTTCATAGTTTTTAGAGCAAATTCTACTTTTTCCTTTGTAATCTCTGGTACACTACTAACGTCTACGCATGAATTTGCTGACTCAACTACGGTCTTCGACGAGTAAGCCCTTGGTAAAATTCTTCTACTCATTTTTACCATTTTGTCTCTACGTTTGATAATTTCTTCAGTTCTATCTTTCAAACATATAATTTGCATGTCTGCGCTCGGTCACTTTAATACTTTTACCTTTCCGAATAGTTTCCTCTATTTCATCCATGTTTCTCTTTCTTTCCTCTGATCTCTGTCTTCTGTTGATAATCTTGTTTAGTTCTACCCTTTCTATTTCGTCTCTCCTGCTTTTAATCTGCATACTCCTTCTTTTTTTTAATTAGGTTGTTTGTAGCTTTGGAGTATTTTTTTTCTCTAGTGTTTTTTTGTACTTCCCACTTTCTCTGCCGATTCCCTAATGATATTCACTAAATTCAAATTAATATCTTCCATGCTGTCCTCGTTAGTTCCTAGAGCTTCGAATCTATTTTTAATTTCTAACTGAAATTTCTTATTATCCTTTACCTTTGCAAAGCTTATTTTCTTTTTTAAAACTAGTTTATTTCTCTCGGCTCTGAAACTGAATTTAGCTGTGCAACCTACCATTCTATGGTCACTACCTATGTTGACTTTATTTATGATCGTAACAATGCTAACGCTTTTGCTCTCATCTCCTAATATGAAGTCTATTTCGTTCTTTGTTGTTCCATTTGGACTTCTCCACGTCCATTTACGACCTACACGCTTTTGGAAGAAAGTGTTCATTATCCTCATGTTGTAGTTCTCTGCAAAATTTACTAGCATATCGCTTCTGCCATTTCTTTCACTTACTCCAAACTTCCCAATGCACGTCTCATCTTCCATTTTCCTCCTCACTTTAGCATTAAAGTCGCCTATTACCAATGTGTACTTACTTTTTTCTTGATCCATTACCTGACATAAATCACCATAGAACGACCCAATTTCATCGTCTGAACTCTGTGAAGTTAGTGCATAAACTTGAACTATTTTTAGAGTGTATCTTTTACACAGCATAATCACAATCCAAGCTACCCTTTCTGATAAACTACTGAATTTGACTACGTTACCAGCAACCTCTCGGTTGATCAAGAATCCTACTCCACTAGAACTTTTTTTTCATTACCTCTATAGTAGAACAGGTGGTGACCATCTTGTAATTGTATCAGCTTTTCTTCCGTTCTTCGCTCAGTCCTACGATGTCCCACTTGATGTTTTCTAGTTCTTCTATTAAACTCTCCAGCCTGTGGTCCTCTGAGAGACTTCTTACGTTGTAAGTATAGATCTTCATTTTCTTCATATTGTTTAATGTCCAAGACTTGGATCTGCTTGGACAGTGCTTACTTACATTCGGTGGCACACTGCCCGTAAGCACACGAGGCAATGCGGCTGGACATTTAGGAGACGATGATACAACAGGACCGCCCGGTTTTCTTATGATTGTAC
>NC_134791.1:57299914-57327414 GCF_046742065.1 Oratosquilla oratoria
ATAACCGGCCGGCCCCGGGGACTCAGCCGCGCGCGCGCGCTGCACGCCCGGCGACAAGTATTGCTCAACTTAGCCAAAAAAAAAAAAAAAAAAAAAAAAAAAAAAAAAAAAAAAAAAAAAAAGGAGCGGGGCAGACTTCCGCTTCCCCCTGTTCCTTCCTTTGACCTCCGGTCACGCGCTGGCTCCGTCGCGCCCTGATGCTGGAGCAGCACACGCGGCGCCGGCTGCGGCGGCAGCGGAGGAAGGGCTGGCCTGTCTTGGCGCAGACAAACCCTCCAGTCAGGGGAGGAGTCTCAATGGATCGCAGTGTGATGGCTGCTCTACCAGATACGACACCTCGCCTGGTACGTAAGTCGTCTTCAAACGGTTTGGCATGGCAACATTGCATCTGGGCGTTACAGCGTTCGGGAAGGGACGGCCCCGGCCTTCCCTGGGGCCGCCGAGCTCTTCCCCTTGCATGGGCTCGACAGGCCACGGACGCGGCCCCTAATATCTTGCCTCCCAGTGCAGGCCACACACAATATCGTTGCCTTGACTAGACGGGACTCTACTTTAGAGGCGTTCAGGCATAATCCCACGGATGGTAGCTTAAGGCTAGAAGAAGAACCGCGGGGGTCCGCTTCCGTCTCACCGAGTAAGTAAAGAAACGATGAAAGTAGTGGTATTTCACTGTTGGGTCTTACCCCTCCCATGTCATTGGCCAGTAGATCATGAGATGAGACTTTAGTAGAATGGTGGGGAAGGGGAGATGTGGTGCCCTATTGTGTACAACTTTTGCAAGTCCATGCTTCACTAGGGTTGCTCACCAGGCCGACACAGCTTTTGTGATACCAGCCAACAGGGCAATGCTTACCATCACAGCCTACCATGTCATCATACACATTTGGCATTCCACACGGGCAGAGCAAGTCGATTTCAGAAGGAATCATTTGTGGTATTTGTTGTACACATGGCCTACCAACACCTTCATTACGCTTGCTTACTCTGGATGACAACTTAGGAAATGGTGAGAATGACTTACTTTCGAAACAAGCAGCCAAATGATGCCTCATGACATTGACATCAAACGATATTCTGTGCAGTTGATAGACACCATTTACACAGAATTCTACCAAAAAGGCAATGGCAAACACACCACAATCGGTACTGTTGGTCTGCTGTTGGACTTTGGGTCTTCTCATCTTGATGCTCTTCTTCTGCTTGCCATAAATCTGGGCCATCTGAATGTCTAAGGAAGGGTTGATGGAATTTGTATGTAGCAAGCTATCTATGAAGAATATGTCATCAGTGGCAGAAGGGCGAACAGTCAGAACCCAATGGTCACGGCCATTGTGATGTATCTGTGCAGAGGTGAGGCCGTCTGGGACTGGCTTAAATGGGATGGGGCATCTCCAGTGCTGCTTACTTTCTGAAAAAACAGGAGCATGATAAGTACTCTGCAACCCGAATACTTCAGGAAATTGCTGACGAACTAGAATATTTACAGCATTCATGTGATCAGATGTTAAGCACATAGAAGCCAGTAATATATCTTGTCAGCAATATTTAGATTCAGGTCTTTGATCCAAATTGCCTCATATTTCAATCTCTTCTTCGTCCTTGGGGTTTCAAGAGGCCTGTGATTCGCATGACCAGCATTACTAGTACTTAATTTTTGTGATTGTGGTGTTGGGAGTGTATCTGGATCACCACATTTAAAATCACAACTTCCAGAAGGCGTATGAGGAAGCACCTCATCACATTGCAATGCATCACTCTGTTGTACCACCTGGTCAGCAAACCTCAATTTCTTCTTTGACCTGGGTGTGCGATTTGTCTTTGGAAGTGGCTTAGCTAAACTTCCTAGGCCTATTTCCCCCCTAGATGAAATATTCTCTCCGGGGGTGGAAGTCACAGGGTCATTCATGCAACCTATCAGGTCATCAGCCATGTCATCAGTCATGCATGCACTTCTGTCTAAGGCAATAGAAGAATCAGGTGCCGGAGTTACTGAAACATTATCATAATCTAAGGGTCTTGGCCTTTTCCTTCCGGACTTTTTATCTGACCTTTTTCTACTATTTCTTCTGAGCTGAGACAGGTTGTCTTTTCCTTGCATGCAGTATATAAACCTACACTCATTTTGGCAGCAATTATGTGATAACATGTGGAGGTTGAAGGACATTGGCACTTCTCCTTCGGGAATAAACTGACTGCATATTTATCACCTTTGCTACCATGGACCATGAATGCACTTAAACTAGGAACATGCACAACACCATTTCTCTTCAAGACATCCAAAGCCAGGGACATCTGGGAGCTAACATTAGGCTTATCTTGACTAATTTGGTCCTCAATGATTTCTTTGAACCCGTCAGAGTTTGTTACCACCTGTTTCTCGTCATGGCATGCATCACCTAGGCCTAATTCAATCTCACCTTTAACTAAGCTCTCTGGGATATTAATATCCTCAACATATTGAAATTTCTGCTTGAGACGATAGTTACCTATACCTGCCAGACCGCGCTGCACCTCGGAAACATGGAAATTCTGCAAATAATAGAGATAAAATCATAACATCTAATGGAACATCCTTCCAGTCAACAAGCCTTTTTAAAACTGCATTCATACTCTCTGAACAATTATTTGTGATACCTGAGTAAGGGTTGTACACTTTGGCTTTGTCCAGCACTCACCTACATGAATACGTCTTCAGTTCATGCTTCAAAGAAGAATTGAAATGGTCAACCATTGCCTCACTCCATTTGGGTAACATCTCCTGGACCAACTCATTAAATTTAAACTCCGATTCACAAGACAGTAATGAAGACAGGTTATCAGAATAAGCCACTACGTCATCGCTAGTAGCACCATGGGACCGTAGCCAGAACTTCAAATCTCTCCTAATATGATTCCAACAGTGAAAGATATCAAAAGAAGGGCATGCAATTTCAATGGCATTAGTTATATTTGTCTCGCGATCAACAACAATAGGGACATGCAAGGAATCCTTTCGCAGGTGAGTCACATGCTCTTTCATCATGGACTTGCTGAAACTTACGCTCGTGGATAAGAAAACCTACCGGGATGACTGGGGAACCCTAAAAAATAATGTGCCTGAAAAGTAAAGGAGATACATAAAAGTCGCCTAACTGGAAAGTAGTATCATATGAACAGAGGACTGGTTCATCTGATTTAACCTGCAAAACCTTGTCCAATTCATCCAACAGACATTTCACACCAACAATACACACAAGATCTGGATAAACCGTTACCTGATGAACAAAATCTTTGAGATGGTAGGCAAGCTGGACCGTATTGTACAAATCGTCTTTGCTGAGGCGCCGTTCAGCATTGACTGCCTTCTTTATATTCTTGACCTGGGTGACATTTCTTGGATTGAGCACACCTTGATAAGCAGAATCCGTAGCATTTGTGACTAATTCCTGGTAAACCTTACCTGAAGACTTCGAGATCACCTTTTCCTTCATTTCATCAAGGACAGACTGACACGTTCGCCTAAATTCAGGAGCATTAGGACGCTTGCTGTTGCCATGAGCTTTACCTTTATAAACCGAATTATCACCTAGATATTGAATCACAACAACATTAGAAACCGAAGCACATGTGTACACAGTACGCGTAAAAGAACTGACAAAATCCTCCTCACCACGCACCCAATCGTACCGCTTCCGGACCAGTAAGTTAACGCCAGGCAAGAAAAAATTCCTCTGACCCTTCATTCTCCATTGATATTGATCAGCCTTCCAATCTCCTTCCTTACCAACAAAAACAAAAAGTTCACCACCACATGCCTTCACAGGAGGAGTATGCGATAACTTGTCTATTGGGAACTGCTCCAAATTAGAGAAAATTTCAGTAAGTAAAGAGGTACTCACCATCTTATCCGAATAGAAAAACACTGGAGGTTTCGAATTACCGCCACCAACCATCTTATCCTTACTGACAGAAAGAACAGAATATTTAACCACCAAATCTTGGTCACACATGTCACAATCCACAAGCACATAATCCACAGCAGAAGACTGATCCACAGAAGAAGACAGCACATGATCCACAGGAGAAGACAGAACATAATCAACAGGAGAGGACAGCACATCCTCAGTTGGGGAAGTCGCTATGGAAGTCTTGGATACTGTCCAAAACGTTCGGTAAAAAAAGAAAAAAGAAAAAAAAACCTGTTTCTTGTCCGCACGCACATTATGTTGATATATGCGGAAAAAACACAAAGGAAAAAGAAAACTGATGGCCAAGCGCTTCCGTCTATTCAGACATCCTCAGGATACATAGAAAAGATTTTTTGTTTTGTTTGCGCCCCAGCGGAGGTATCAGATTTAGGGACTGTCTTTTAGCTTGCGGTGGTGTTGAGTTCGGTGTGTGTGTGTGTGGGGGGGGGTTGCTCCTGACAGGAGCATGTGCCAGAGGGAACGGTTTATGTGTAGATGTGATGGAGTGTTTAAGATGATCCTTCTTTTTTTTTTTTTTTTTTTTTTTTTTTAGAGGAGAGCTCTACTGGGGAGGAGCATGTTAGCTGGGCTGCCAGGACGAAGTGTTAAGGTTAGGAGTCAATTCAGACTATGAAAGTAAAATTTTCGACTTATTAAATGACGGAGATACATACGAACAGTTAGCCACACCATTAGACTGGACCAGTAAAAGATCATTACTATATATTGATGGAAGAAATTGATATTGAATTTTATAATGAATTAAAAGCTAAAAGTTTGGATATTGTTTCTGTATTATTGCTGTATATATAATACAATATAACTAAAAAAAATCCCGTATATTGTTTGTTATTAAGTTCAAGAAAAGTAAAAAATAATCCTTTGGTGAGCAAATGTCCTATTTGTCACTTATCCGGTGAGCAACTGTCTGGTGAGCAATTATCCGGTGAGCAACTGTCCTACACCCGCAAATTCATCGGCAGAATCATCAGCATTTTACACCATTTAAATGTGGGATTTTTTAAAAACGTTTGATACCTTTGGAAAGATAAGGTTATAAAGAATAACGTGCTAAAATTTCCCTTAAAAGTCTTAAAAACTAAAGAGATGGCATTAGAAATACTTTGGGAAAAAAGATCAGCAAAATTCAAAGTGGCCGTTTTAAGTGCGCTAAAAACGGCCAGATTGAGAGGAGCGAGTAAATGCCTTGGTGGATTAAAGAGTGTAATGAGGAATAGACATTTGGGAATGGATGCTAAGAGGAGACTGTATGAAGGAGTGATTGTGCCAACAGCACTGTATGGGGCAGAAACATGGAACATAAGAGAAGAAGAGAGAAGAAGTTTGAATGTGTTTGAGATGAGGTGTCTGAGAAGTATGATGGGGGTTACTAGGCTAGATAGAGTGAGAAATGAGGAGGTGAGGAGGAGAACAGGGGTGGAAAGGGAGCTGGGAGATAGGGTTGATGAAAAAATATTAGGATGGTTTGGACACATGGAAAGAATGAGTGAAGAAAGACTAGTAAAAGAGGTGTGGAAGGCAGATGTGGAGGGAGTGAACATGAGGGGACGTCCTAGGATGAGGTGGATGGATGGGGTGACGGGGGCTTTGGGGAAGAGGGGAATGTCTGTTGAGGAAGGACGGGAGAGGACAGAAGACAGGGGTGAATGGAGAATGGTTGTATATGGATGATGTTGTGATAGCATGAGGTGGAATGGGCGGGTGGATGGGGGGTGAGGTAGTATGTGTGAGCAAAATTTGACGCAGCCCGAAGGGATTTCTCCCCATCCTCTCATTTTATGCAATGGGGGGACGGAGAGTGGGGGTCGCCCACTTAATGAAGCGGCCTTGCTGTGGATGTGCTGTGTATTGCGACACTGCTTCTGACCCAGGGCAGTGGCCAAGGTGCAGGGATGGCCCGTCATTCAGGAGGTGCTAAGATAAGAGGGAGGGTGGAGGGGTGTGGAGTGTTTTCAGGGATGGAATGGGTGGGAATGATTTTATGCCTTTTTCTTTTTGGCTACCCCCCTTGTAAGGGGGAAAAAGCCTTGGTATATGTATGTATGTAAAAAAGGCTTCGTATATATGATAAAAAATAACCATCTAAATGTGGGATTTTTTAATAACGTTTGATAGCTTTAGAAAGATAAGGTTATAAAGAATAATGTGCTAAAATTTCACATCAAAATCTCAAAAACTAAAGAGATGATATTAAAAAATACTTTGGGGAAAAAGATCAGCAAAATCCAAAATGGCCATCTAAAATGCGCGAAAACACGTATATTTCATCAAAAACACCCACCTAAACATGGGACTTTTTCAAAACGTTTGATACCATTGGAAAGGTAAGGTTTTAAGTAATATAATACTTAAATTTCATTTCAAAAACTAAAGAGATGGTATTAGAAATACTTTGGGAAAAAAGATCAGCAAAATTCAGTGGCCGCTTTAGTGCGCTAAAAACGGCTTCGTATATATGTTAAAAAATAACCACCTAAACATGGGACTTTTTCAAAACGTTTGATACCATTGGAAAGGTAAGGTTTTAAGTAATATAATACTTAAATTTCATTTCAAAATACCGGGAAATAAAGAAATGAGAAAAGAATGAAAATAGTGTTTGAGATCAGCAAATTCATCAGCAGAATCATCAGCATTTTACACCCACTCTGCTTGTAAGTAACAGTGGCTGCTGCACAGGATACGAAAGGTAAGTTAGGAAGCTATATTTTGAGACTTAGTTTCTGGATTGCTCGCGAAAGGACCCCACATATTTTTTTTTCACCCCAGTGTTTTTCGTCATGATTTATGTTATTCCGTTATTTGAATGGTAGTCAGTGTTGCCGTTTGTCAATAGCTCCAATTTCCGTCTTTTCTCATCATTTACAGTGAAAGAAAACGTACTATAGTCAAATTACAGGGGTGACTACAGTATCTGAGAAAGCTGTCGATTTGTCCAGTGATAGGATTGTAATGTAATGATGCGACATATGGACTTATATCTGACCAACCTAGGTTATATTGCACTCTGGATATGTTTAGGTGAGGGAGTATGGTAGTTTTGTGATATGTCACAGAGGTAAATGCCAACGAGAAAGTCTAGTAATAAATACTGAGCTGGCCATGTCCGTAGTCCAGTGCAGGTAATCACCTCGTACCACCATTCATAGTAATATTCGTACGTGATTAAACCTATTTTGATTTAGAGAATACAATGATAAGACATATAGAATTTTTAGGGAGGGGGTGGAAAACTTACACCATCCCCTAAAAAGGAATAAAAAGAAAATAATAATAATTTGTTCAGTGCGGCCTCCATGTGGGACGATGAATTGTAAGGTGGCCTTCATGCACGAAAAGGTTCCCCACCCCTGGTTTAGACCATCTTGATGAATGAACCCGTTCCGTACTTGGTTATCTTTTTTATTGTCTCCAGGTGATTTCCTTAATTTGTAATTACCATTGTTCCACATGCACAAATCGATTCACTCCTGTGTCGAGTTACTTAAGTTTATATTCATTGTTGCCGTCAGACAATTTCATTCATCTTTGCCGTTCGTAATGAGCTCTTCTATGCAGACGTGTAAATATGCCGTTAGCCAGAAAACAGGAAGTGTTAGATGATATTTACTCTCAATGTGTTTACATATATTCATTTATTTATACGAGTCTTATTAGCAAACTTGAATTTTCTTCCCGTGTGTGTGTGTGTGTGTATTCACCTCGGATCTGCTGCAGCCTCTTTTCGAGACAGCCAGACACCACCCTACGGCAGTGAGCTCAGAGCTCCTTATTAGCAGATCTCTGGTTAGGTCTGAGACCACTCACACTCCACACACCGGGAATGCAAGGTCACAACTCCTTGACTAACGTCCCGTACCTACTCGCTGCTAGGTGAACAGGGGCTACACGTGAAAGGAGACAAACCCAACTTGTCTCCGCCCGGTGTGTGTGTGTGTGTGTGTGTGTGTGTGTGTGTGTGTGTGTGTGTGTGTGTGTGTGCGCGAGCGCGTATGTGTGTGTGTGTGTGTGTGTGTGTGTGTGTGTGTGTGCGCACGCGCGCGCGTATGTGTGTGTCTGTGTGTGTGTGTGTCGCGCGTGCGCGTGAGTGCGTGCGCCCGGGCCTGGACATAAAGATTTGCCCGCAATCTGCTTGCAATAGTTCTGAGAGGCAGGATACCGTTGCACAAGTGGGACTTGATGGGTTTGTGTGAAAGAAGTTCAACGGTGTAATTAGAGGCCATTGTTTCCTCTCTCTCTCGTTGCATCAACATGCAACTTTGTAGACTTAATTGCCTGTATACAAGAGGGGATTGGGTATACCATCCAGCCGGGTAGAATAGTCTAAGATTGAGCTCACCTAGCCTACTAAACTGATTTGGTTCATCGACAGGAGCTAACCCCATTCACTATGGGAAGGTTAGAGTAATTAGAGTAGTAGTTAAGTGAGAATAGACAAGGGATGAGTTGGTAGCCATGGTTTGGTGTTGAACATTAGGCCGCTTTCACACGCGCGTTCGAGTGCGCCGCGTTTTAACTTTCAATGGAGTTCAATGGGACCTTTCACACGACGCGTTTTGCGGTCCCATTGAACTCCATTGAAAGACAAAACGTGGCGCACCCGAACGCGCGTACGGAAACGCTCATGTGAAAGCGGCCTTATAGACGTCGAACTCGTTTTGCGTCAGTATTTCGTACGAAGTGTGACAATGCGTTTAATAGTTGACATCTAATTTCTAGTCTGGTGATGTTGCTAGGCAGGGTTGCATTAAACATAGATAGATTGACTTAGGTAAATACAACTCCAGTTAGATGTTATATAATAGGTTATTGTAGCCTTCACAAAACGCATGATTTTTTCAACGAATTTAAATGTTTCGGACGTCGCTCCTCTGTAATGGTCTAAATATACAATATCGTACGAAGATAGATAAACTGATGGATATTGAGGCGCGGAAATTGAAGTATGAATTGAACGCTTACGAATTATATTTATGGAGTGTTGTTTGTTGAGAAATAGTGTAACCATTGTTAAATACAAGTTATTATAAAAGAGGAAAAATAATTTTCGTTTAGTGTGGTAACACACCATACTGCGTTGTCCAGGACACATGCAATTGGCTATTTGAAGAAAACGGACTCAATGATTAATTGTTATTGTTTCACAGATCTTCATGGGGGGTGGGGTGTTGTTTACAGACTGGCCACACCAGAGACTACAAAATAAAATCAAAGCCCATGGCATGGGAGGAAAAATGTTAGAATGGATTAGAGTTTGGATCAGTAACAGAAAACAGCGGGTCACCATAAATGAAGTAAAATCCAGGTGGGGCAATGTTACTAGTGGGGTTCCCCAGGGCTCGGTTTTGGGTCCCTTGTTGTTCATTATGTACATAAACGACTTAGACGATGGGATAGATAGTGATGTTAGTAAGTTCGCGGATGACACTAAATAGGTCAGAAGACAACGCAGATATTCTGCAAGATGATCTTAACAAATTGTTCACATGGTCAGTGAATTGGCAAATGCCCTTCAATATCTATAAATGTAGCGTGTTAAACGTAGGACTACATAACCCCGAAAATAGATACAGCTTAGATAACACGCTTTTAGAGAAAACTGAGTGCGAGAGAGACTTGGGAGTTCTAGTGAGTCCAGACCTTAAAACCAGGAAACAGTGCATTAGCGCCAGGAATAAAGCTAACAGAGCTTTAGGTTCCATTGCTAGGACAGTAACGAATAGAAGTACAAAGGTAATTATCAAACTCTATCTAGCGATCGTTAGATCCATCCTTGACTATGCGGTACACTTTTGTTCTCCGTCTCATAGAATGGACATAAATTCACTAGAATCAGTACAGAGAAGAATGACCAAAATGATACATGGACTCAGAAATTTGCCTTACGAAGAGAGGCTTAGGCACCTTAACTTACACTCTCTGGAGAGACGCAGAGTGCGGGGTGATCTAATAGAGGTGTTCAAGTAGATCAAAGGCTTTAACAAAGGTGATGCAAACAAAGCCATCATATCAAAACAACAGGGCAGGACTCGCAGTAATGGATTTAAACTGGATAAATTTAGATTTAAGACGGAAATAGGCAAGAACTGGTTTACTAATAGGGCTGTCAACGAATGGAATAGACCTAGTAACCATGTAGTGAGCGCAGAAACTATCAGTTGCTTTAAGAAACTGTTAGACAACTTTATGGATGGGGATGACAGGTGGTGATGGATATGGAGCTGCCTTGTGTATGCCTTATGGTCTCTTGCAGTCTCCTTCATTCTCATATTCTTGTGTTCTTATGTCCCGAGGTAACAGTAATGTGTGGCTGCTGCTGCTGGTGATGATTCTACCGTTGTTGTTGTTGTTGTTACGGTGATCCGTCGACTCCCAACTTTGAATGGAAAAGGTGGCAGAGTAGGGGGGCCCCGGACTTTTCGGCCGTGGATGTTTCGGTCGCTTAAGTGCAGCTAATAAATACTCGTAATCAACTTTACTTAGCCTTTTCGGGTATTTCGACCGGGCATTTAAGAAATAATCAATTTACTTAGCATTTTCAGCCGTTCAGTTATGGTTCATCTATGGCGCATATTAGAGATTCAAAACTATTGGAAAAAACACACTGAGTTTTATAATTATTACTTATCATCGTTATTTACAAATAGCCTGTTAAGTTATTTTAGGTTAGGTTATGCTAGTTTTTAGATTGGGTTAGGTTAGGTTACCCCTTCTACGCCTCTTGCATCTCATCCTACTTCTCCCTCCTCCTCCTCCTTCTCCTCCTCCTCCTGCTCAACCTCGCTCTCTCCTCGTCCTTCCCCTCCTCCCGCTACCACTACAAATATCTCCCCTCTTCCCCTCGGGGTTAGGTTTGGTTAGGTTAGTCGCGTCACTATTATGGGATGCTAAAGTGCTTTGCCCACTAGGACTGTGGTGCAGCTTAAGTTCTATATCGTAAGTCAGGTTCATGTTGAACTCAGTCACGGTGACCCGTCGTATCAGTACTTTAACATGCTAGTGTTCTACCCACCAGAACTGTGGCGCAGCTTAAGTTCAGTATCATAATTTAGGTTCATCTTGAACTCAGTCACGGTGACCCATCGTATCAGTAATCTAACATGGTAAAGTGCTTTCTCAATGCTTCATATTCACAAAGGAGAACATTTCCAAGACGACCGGTGAAGGCATCTGGCGGTGTGTCTGGCGTGATCTCAAGTATCCTGCTCACCTGTGGACCACTGACGGCCTGAGTGAACACAGGCTGGATGGTGAGCATGTCCCCCTTTCAGCCTTTCAGACAATGTGGCATGCGAGGTGGAGGCTGCTCGCCAGTCTATGAAGAGGAAAGCTACCGTCACCAACGACCGCCCAAACCAGATCCTCAACTTCACCATCGCCGACCTGGACGACGAGGTCAAGGCAAGGATGCCTAGACCTGACGTCAGCAAGCGTGCTCTTCGACGAGTCCGGTCTGCTCACCGGCATCGGGATCCACAGTATCTGCAGGAGTTGGGCCTCCAACCTCCTCTTTGACAACGGTCTTGACGCTGGTGAGCGTGTCATCTTCTTCGCCTCCACTGCTCATCTGGAGAAGCTTGTTACCTCTGACGAATGGTGCATGGATGGCACCTTCTCCGTCGCTCCTAGGCTGTTCACCCAGCTCTATGTCATCCAGGGTCGCGTAGGTGAGGGCTACCTTTCTCTAGCCTTTGCCTTGCTCCAGCGCAAGACAAAGACCTGCTACGAGCAGGTCTTCCGTGTCCTGGAGGAGTACGGCTGTGACCCCGCCAGCGTCGTCGTGGACTTCGAGAGGCCTGTAGAGCTGGCCCTTCATGTGGTGTTCGGTGAGCAGATCCGGTTCTGCCTTTATCACCTAAGCCAGTCCATCTGGAGGCAGATCCAGGGGCTGGGTCTCAAAAACCTGTATGAAGGGGATGCCGAGTTTCGTCTCCTCTGCGGCCAGTTGGATGCCCTGGCGTTCCTATTCCCTGAGGAGGTCAAGGCAGGCATGGCTTATCTCCAGTCCACCATACCTGACGAAGCTGAGGCCCTAGTCGAGTACTTCAACTCAACTTACGTCTCTGGGTCGCTCCGTCACCAGCGCCGAGTCACCACCACCCCTCGAGTCATCAAGTCTCTACGACATATACTTGTGAAGCCACATAAGAATTTTCGATGCTTCACAGAAAATATAAATGAAGCAATACTTAATGAGGTTGTTTTTATATATTGGCAAGGCTCTAGGTCTTCATAACTGACAAAGGCTCCATATAGCACATCTGTCTGACACACAAAAGGTCCCAGGTAGCACCATACACACATAAGAAATATAAATAAATCCAGTGTTATCTGTAAGATTTATCAATATTAATTTTCAGTTCACACATGATGCTATATACATACTCCTGATACCCATCATAATTTACAGATTCCATAATAACATTAATTTCCTGCGTTTCTTCTCCCTCAAAAAGTTGTTGGTTTACAATCCTCAGTGTCACATTTATCATTATCATTATCAATTTCCATCTCAGTTCTTTTCAAATCATCTACATGCGTAATTGACATTTCCCTAGATTCTAAGTGTAAAATCTTCTATCTATTTCCATCTGCAAAGTCAATTATTCTATATGGACCTGAGTACCTTGGTGAAAGTTTATTATGGATTGTATGTAATTTGACCATGACCAAATCTCCTATTTGTAATTCTATTCTACGTTATATTTTGGGTTGTTGCACTCTCATCTCTTGTGTATACTCTTTCACGTGTTCCCTAATTCTTTGATGTATAGCTTGAAATGTATGCATTCTATATGAGATGTAATCATCTATATTATACACTGGTTTTTGTTCTGCAATCAATATTTCGTATGAGAGAACTTTATCTTCCCCAAGAGTAATAAAGTAAGGTGTTTCTCCTGTAGCTGTATTAATTTGGTTGTTTAGGTTTTCAAGATAGAAATTGGATGATTAAAGGACCAGGTGGAGTTATGGTATATGGAGAAAATGATGTCATGGAACAGTGACAGCAGTACTTTTATGAGTTGCTAAACAGACTGGACCCGGCTCACCTAATCAAGGCTACACAAGTAATAGATACAGATCCCATTGAAGAACCAACATTAGCTGAAAAAAGATGGTCATAAAGGAATTAAAAAAAATGGAAAAGATCCAGGCTGTGATGAAATACCAGAACAACTGCTAAAAATGGGGAAAGTGCTGGAAAAAGAGATTTATAAAAATATCAACAAAATGGCAAAAGGGGGTAATTGTTCCAATTTATAAGAAAGGAACCAAACTAGAGTGTGCCAATTATAGGGGGATAAGCCTACTATGTGTGTTATACGAAGTATACACAAAAATTCTAAAGAAGCGGCTTAAACCATACACAGAACAGGTGTTGGGGGAATATCAATGTGGATTTAGGCGAAACAGATCAACTACGGATCATATTCACACAGTCCGCCAACTAATGGAGAAATATTACAAATATGGTAAGACCCTATATCAGCTATTCGTAGATTTCAAACAAGCATATTATAGTGTGCACAGACCATCAATGTGCCACATAATGGCAGAACTAAATATTCCAGCTTAATTAATATCCCTCATTAAAACGTGCTAAATAGGAAGCAGATGTGCGGTAAGAGTTGGAAAGAAAGAGACAGAAAGTTTCAATATATACAGAGGCTTTAGGCAGGATGTATGCTGTCACCTTTACTATTTAATCTTGCGCTGGAGAAAGGAGCCAGGCAGATTATCAATCATCCAGGTGGAGCTAAGTTATCCAATGGTCAGATAACCAGCCTCGCTTACGCCTATGATATGGATGTGGTGGCCGAGACTGTGGAGGAAATTAACGAGATCTTTACACTATTCCAGAGAACAGCAGACCAGATAGGCCTAAAATGTAATGAACAGAAAATGGAAAGTATGAAACTAAGTAGAGACGGCAATTATACACCAGAAGAAGAGCAAGTTTGATCACTAAGTGTAAAGAAAGTGGATAAGTTCAAGTACCTGGGATCCATTGTCTGCGAGAGAAATGAATTGGACACAGAAATAAACGAACGAATATCTGTAGGAAACAGATGTTACCATACCCTGGCATCTGTGATAAAGAGTCGGACCATCAGCAGAAGAATTAAGGTAAGAACATATAACATGTAACAAAACCAACAGTCCTGCACGGATGTTAGACATGGACACTGACAAAACAAAAGGAGAAGAGACTGGAAATCTTTGAAAGCAATATTCTGAGAAGAATCCACTGCCCAGTATATGATGAAGAAGAAGGGAAATGGAGACGAAGACATAACAGGGAAATTAGACATCAGACCGGATAACCGTACATTCAGGAGTACGGGGAAGAAGAGCAAGGTGCGTCCGAATGGAGGTAGAAAGACTACCAAAGAAGGTGATGGAAGGAGGAGTAGAGGGCAGACCACCATTAGGGGGAACCAGGTACAGATGGATGGATGGTGTAAGAAAGGACGTGGAGAGGGTGGCACCAAGAGAGGACTGGAAAGAATTGGCAGAGGATAGAACCCTCTGGAGAGGCATAGTGAAAGCGGTGAAGGGCCATCCGGCGTGACAACCAACAGAGTAAGAGAGTAAGAGTAAGTTTAGGGTACATTTAACACAAGGAATCCAACTATCCAAAGTTATACTATGAGGACTTATCATACCTCTATGACATGTAATAATTTTTTCATTTAACCTCTCTACAACTCCACTGCTCTGAGGATGATTCACCAGAATGTTTACATTGTCTATCTTAAATAACCTACATAATTCTTCCAAGATTTTGTTATTAAATTCAGTACCATTGTCTAAAACTAAGATCTTAGGGATAGTGAAATTACAGATTATCTGATCATAGATTACTTAAGCAATTGTTTCAGTTCTCTTATTTGGAATGTGTTGTAAAATACAAAATCTTGAAAGATAATCAATAGCAACAAATACATATATATATATCCTATTTCAGACATAGGTAAATCCAGTGTATCTATGTGAACACTTACCCAAGGTTTCATCGGGATGGATAGCATAGAAGCAGGTTTATGTGTATTTCCTTTTAACTCAGCACATTTCACACAATTTTCTATATAATCATACCTATCTTTATACCAGGCCAAAAGTTGTCCTTGTCTATAAGTTCTATCCTCTCCAGGATGTGAACTACAATCACTGTCATGAAGTAATTTTAATACCTCATGTACAAGAGTTTGTGGAATTACCAGCTGATTTACTTGGCCCCTAGACATATCATATCCACTTACAACTGTTTTTCTATACAGAAGTCCATTGGTCAAATGAAATTCCTCTATCTTATACCCTTTTGGTAGTTTTGGAGGAATACCTCTTGGGTTAATCAAATTCTGGGCTACTTTTCCCCGAGTCTTATCCTTTCTTTGTTCCCTTATTATCATTTCCTCATCTAATGTTACTAGTTCATCTATACTGCAGATGAAATTGATCAACCCTGACGTTGGTTAGCTAACATTTCTAGATAGTGCATCTGCTGCAATATTCTTTCTACCCGGAATATATTCAAACTTAACCTCATAACATTGAAGTATAGTAAACCACCTGGTTAATCTGCCCCTGAGATTCTTATGTTTGAATAAGTTCTGAATAGCTGTATGATCAGTCCACAATCTGATTGGATATCTCAGTATCATACCTATAAAATTTTCTAATATATATATCACTGCTAAGGTTCCTCTTTCTATTATGGAGTAGTTTCTGTTTGCACTATTGCAAAGTCTCGATGTATAAGCTATCGGTTTCAATATTCTATTTCTCTCTTGCAACAGTATGCCTTCTAACCCTATGTCAAACGCATCAATACAAAGAATGAACTCCTTATCATAATCAGGAAATATTAGAACTGGAGAACTACTAATTTTATCTTTCACCTTGTCAAAAGGCTTGTTGTTGCGCAGATCCCCAAGTATAATTTGAATTTTTCCTCAACAAAGAACTTAATGGATTAGCTATGTGTGCATATTCCTTGATAAATTTCCTATAATATCCTGTTAATCCCAAGAAACTTCTAACTTTTTCTACATTGTTCGGAACTGGATAGTTCTTTACTACTTCTGCCTTTGAATTTACTGTACTAAGTTCATGTCTCTCTATTTCATATCCCAGGTAAATAACACTGTCCTGTAAAAAGTTACATTTTTCAAGTTTCACTTTCAATCCTGCTTCAACTAGTTTTGATAATACCAAATCTAGTTTCTTAAAGTGCTTAGTCGCTGTTTGGAAAACTATTAAGATATCTAGAAATACACTGGTAGTGTTTCCTAACAACCCATCTAGAACTGTTTTCATTAATCTCATATAAGTTAATGGACTATTACATAACCCGAATGGCATTCATTTGAATGCATAGTGCCCCATTGGTGTAGAAAAGTCTGTGAATTCTCGTGAATCTTCATGCAACTCGATTTGCCAGACTTGGTATCTATAGTGCTAAAATACCTATTCTCGGTTACCAAACTCTTATGTATACTTGCTATTACCAGTAACGGTAATCTATCAGGTATAGTCTGTTTATTCAATACACTGTAGTCAATAACTGGACGCATGGTACCATCTGAGTTGGCACTAGAATCAAAGGGAAATTCCATTCACTATTACTATGTTTTATAATATCCTGCGATAACATTTTGGTGATCAATTTATCTACACTGGCTACTTTGGAATGTGGTAATCTGTAGGCAGGTATATAGATAGGTCGAGTCTATGATTTTGAGTTTGATCTGATGTTTTAAAACAGTTGTTTTGCTCAAGACGTCCCCCGGCAAAGCAATTGCTTTATGGTGCTTCAGAAGTAATGCAACTAGGGTTTCATCCAACTCAGGACAACTAGTAGGCCCTAGTTGATTCTTATATTTCTTTCCCAAATCTGTTTCTTCCTGAATTGAACAGACAGATGAAATTGGTATTTCCATCTCCTCAGTACTCTCATTTATAATCTTAATGGGTTTTGTATAAATTTGAAAACATCTTATTTGTGTACCTTTCCTTAAGACTATGTCTTTATTTAAAGTACTAATCACCAATGAGTAAAAGCAGCAACGACTGTAACAGCACTGTAGGAGAGAGGCCAAACGCAGAGTATGGGATCCAATATATTTGACGTTTCGCCCAGCAGGGCTTCTTCAGAAATAACACAGTTGAGAAACATTTTACTCCTTATTTAGCCCGAGCTTGCGGGGGGTGGGGGAACAAACATAAAATGGGAAAATACTCGACAAGCAGGTATTTACTGTGTGCCATGTCTAGGCTGTGAAAAGGTCTACATTGGTGAAAGTTTCCGTGGTATTGATAAAAGAATATTGGAACATAAATATGATATGAAAATTTACAATATGAATAATTCCATTATTAGACATAGATTCGATACAGGCCACAATGCTGACTGGAATAATTCAATGATTATAAAATATGAAAACCATACAATGAAACGTAGATGTTTTGAATCTGCGTTTATATCCCTCATTGATAATATAAATCAGAACAGTGAATGTTTTGCAATAAATAAACCATTGGCAATTTTAATAACCAAGTAACAAGCAATTTACGCAAATTGTGTGTACACCATTTATGTTTGTTTCCCCCCGCAAGCTCGGGCTATATAAGGAGTAAAATGTTTCTCAACTGTGTTATTTCTGAAGAAGCCCTGCTGGGCGAAACGTCAAATATATTGGATCCCATACTCTGCGTTTGGCCTCTACTAATCACCAATATTTCTACCATATTTTTGTTTGTCCTATAAATCCCCGGGTCCAATTTCAAGCATTCTATCATAATTGATTCTGGGATGGTTAAATTTTCAGAGTCTACAGTGCCCCCTTTCAACTGCACTTTCACACTGTTAATTGCTCTGGAGTGCAATAATGTTGACTATATTAAGTCACCTTCCACAATTAGAAAAGCTTTATTTGGAGTTGATTAATTCTGAGTAATTTATGGGTTGGGTTCACTATATGAGATATTGGCCATAAGTCTGGTTGATTTAAAAATGGGATTAATTGTGATTTCACTAAAATCCCTAAACTAACAGGATATACGATCATGCCCTCTTTTCTCATAGTTACAAATCCTATCAATAGATCTTCTGGGAAAACAGATTCTTCTGCAACTATTATTGGAATGTGCAAGTGCTGATTCTTATGTAAAATGACTTCTAATTCAACCTTACCTAATATTTCTAACTGACTTCCTGTTGCTTCTTGCAATGAGTAATGGATGGGTTCCAAGATTTTCACTCCTGGTTTCAATTGGTTTAAAACTGACTACAGAGCCTGTATAAATATCTAAATAGGTTTATTGAACACTCTACCCGTAATGAGGGGTCCTACAGAAGTCCTTCTAATTGTTATAGTCAATTTACAAATGTCTTTAATGTTAATGTTTTCTTTCACCCTTCTATCACTCTTGTCCCTAACACAATAATGTCTAGTTGTATTTCTATAGTTAGCTCTGTAGTATTGTTTTATTTTGTGTCGGGGGTTTTCCTCTTGTTTCTGGGTGAATACGAAATTTTGGGATTGTTTTACAATTCTGGGTTCTATGTCCTACTCTCTGGTGATACAAACAGAAAGGTGGGCTTCTACAATGATACTTATCATGACCCTCATATTTGCAGTTTCTACAAAGTCTCATAATAACACTCTTGTGCATTATGCCTCAATTTATTACAATTGTAACATTCAATTCTACCATTCCTTGAAGTGCTTTTATCTCTATGTTCAGATCCTCTATTTCTGTAATCACTCCTAGAGTTCCTAGTTTCTCTCTGTTGTTGCATTCCCACTGTCATGACATATGAACTAATTACTTTATATTCACAATCACCTTGTAATCTATTTCCCCTAAATCCATTGTCTCTTTAAGATCTCAGTATAGCTTATCTGCAGTCATCTCATCACAGGCATGTACCAATAATGCAAATACTATTAACTTAGTAACTTCAGAAACTTTAAATTATAACTAGAGCTTTCTGTCCAATCTGAATCCTCAAACATAGAAATCATGTCTTTAGACCATCTGCTTAATTTTGCTAAATATTATGTGTTTAATTCACTTGGTTTACTTTATCATTCTAACCAAAGACCTGATAAAATCCTGATCACATTTTGACTTAAAAATCTAATGAATGTCTTCTTATGAACTTCATATTGGTTGATATCTTCCATTTGTTGGGAATTTGTTACAAACCTAGCCCTACCCTTCTCAGAATCTACATTTTCTTTTAGATTTTCTATTTTCTTTTTTTCATCTGTTGTGTTTCTAGTGACCATTAAAGTGTCTATTAAACTGAGAAACCTGTTGACCCCGACTGTATTTTCTTCCCCCGAAAAATTTGGAATGTTTATTGAGAGGTAACAACTTCATGTCGTAAAACTTCTGTAGTCATACCTTTAATTATTAATGTTGATTTGAATCGACTGCTTCCCATGTAGTCGTCCTCACACGTGCGGCGCGTACCTCACACTTATATCAACCTCGGTCACTAGGTCGTCCTTGTTTACTCATCGTAACCAAATACTCGTCCCAGCGTGCACTGTTGGTTGTAGTTCGATGGACCAGTCTCATAACCGTATCTTGCACTAAGTCCTTTAGATGTAATGTTTTGCACTAATTCTAATCACCAGCCTCTTTGTTAGTAGCGTTGTGTTTCGTCCCCAGTTACCCGCTATCTGTGTGTCCTGGCTGTCACACTGTGTTTATATTTTGTACAAAGTATCACAAATTTAATCGGTAGGCCCCATGCCTCCGAAGAGATAACTTATTCAAGTCATAGAATTAGAATTTATATTGCGCAGTTAGGCTTGTATTTTTCACTTCAATTTATTTTCCTTTAACTATAATCTTCTTTCTAGGTGAATAAAATTTCTATCTCTTTTCTTCTATATCTATCTTCTGTTAATTTTAATACACATCACTCTACAAAGTTCTTGCAATGAATCCCGTCGAGAACACTTAATTTGGATCCTAGGTCAGTTCTGCAGTGACGTCAAGATTTTTTTAGAGCAATGATCTTTAACTTTATACTTAAGAACCTCCCTTAAGGGCATGGCCTTACCATTGTGACCCAATTTAGTCTTCTCCACCCTTTCCTAATAAAATCCACGGTTACAAATCCGCATGCCATATTGTTTACTCAGATAACCTCAAATTAACTGGAAACTAACTTAGTTTACATCAGCAAAAGTAAAACCGACATACAACAATAAAATCGGGTCCCCAAGTTGACGACGAACCCGTTCGTTGCCAGGATATCAAGGAGGGCATCTAACTTGGTCAGGTGGTCGAACCAGGTATCTGCTAAAATCATGAGATCGTCTAAATATGCGTAGTGTTAGGTAACCCAGAGATGGTTACATTAATGGCCCTTTGAAAGGTAGCAGGAGCATTACATAGCCCAAAGGGTAAAACAGAGTAACTATAAAGGTCAAAAGGGGTAACAAAGGAGGATAACATTTGGGCTCTTGGGGATAGGAGAATTTGGTGATAGCCCTTGAAGAGGCCTAATTCAGTTAGATAGGTGGCCTTTCCTACATTATTTACTAAGTTGTCGATGAGGGGAAGCGGATAGCTATCCTTCACCGTAACGTCGTTGAGGCGATGGTAGTCCGTGGAGAGCCTCCACTTGTCATTCTCCTTGGGCACGACCAGACAGGGTGAAGCCCATGGGGATGAACTGGCTAGTCCCGTCTCTGGTAGAGAGTTGACCTCTGCTCGAAGAATCTGCAGTTTCTGAGGGGATAACTTGTATGGACTCTGGTGGAGAGGAGATACATTAGGTGTACCATGTCGTGCTAGGCAGTGGTACAGAGACCAGGGCGGTCTCTACATACAATACCGTATTTGGTGAGGGGTTGCATGATGTAATCGCGGTGAAATAGTTAAAGGCAAGAGAGTAATTTCTCTGGATTTTCAAGTAAGACGGAGTTAGGGGTAGTTGTTAGTGGATTTGATATGTTAAGGATTGAAATTAAAGATGCTGGTCTCCTTCGGTGGGTGGTATATTTTCATTAAGTTTATATGAAGTAATTTTGAGTCTATACGCATGTCTGGCGTAAGTATAGCGGAATTTAAATTATTTAATCTATCTAACACAGTATATGAGCCTTGAAATTTATTTGAAGGGAGCTCCTGGAATTAGCAAATGAAATAAGACTTCATCGCCAAATCTCTCATTTTAGTTTTAACATCAAAATGTTCCTTCATTTTAGATTGAGTTAGCCTAAGGTTCTCTGAAACAATGGTTCAAACTACCTTCATTCGGGTTTCAACTGATGTAAATATTGATTTACAATCTGCTTGGGATGGTCAGAGCTCTCATTGTACCGCTGATTTTTTAAAACTTTAAGAGGTCCTCTCACTTGTTGACCATATAAGAGCTCAAAGGAAGAATATCATAGTGACTCTTGAGTGGTTTCTCTAATGGTGAATAGCATGATAGGTAATCCCTTATCCCAATCAGATTGTCTGTTGTTACAGTATTTACGTAGCAGTGCTTTAAGAGTTTGGTGTTAACGCTCGAGGGCCCCTTGTGACTCAGGGTGATAAGCTGTTGAGAGAGTGTTTATCTCTAATTCTTTTAGTACTTTGGTAGAGTTCACTTGTGAAATTTGTCTCTCTATTATTTGAAGTTCTTTTGGCAAACCTACCCGAGTAAAAAAAAAAGTAATAATAATTATGTTAGCGATGTTTTTTACATCCATCCTTTTGATAGGGAAAGCTTCGGAAAATCTCTTAAGTAGACACATTATAGTCAGACTGTATTGATTTTCTTTTTTTTTTTTTGCAATGGTCCATCTATGTATATGATAGTTTTACCAATAGGGTTCCCTGACACAGGGATGGAAGACAAAGGTGCTTTAGGGATATTTTTTTCTTTTTTTCTTTTTTTTTGGCTTACCAGCGATCTGACAAACATAGCAAGTTTAAACATATTCTTTAATATTCTTTTTTAGAGTGGGCCAAAAGAAATGTTCTAAAATTTTGTTATAGGTCTTACAAACTCCTACATGACCACTTGAACAATCGTGAGCTATTTTCAAAGATTTGGGATGTAATTGGTTAAGGTATAACTACTTGGTGAATCTCTGCCCAAGTGTCAGAATTCAAATATAAAGGGGAATTTGTACATCTAATAAGACTCTGTCCAGTTTATCCTTAGAATCTTCTGCTAATCTATGGAAGTGTTTTGAAATAGATTCTGATTGTTGAGCTTTGATGAGGTTAGAAGGTGACATAATTTTTGTAGATAGATAAAGCATATTAGGTGCAGTTTTGTTTAAGGGAACTGATTTAGAACGAGTTACTGCACATAAGGGGAAAATTTCAGTATGTGTGTGATCTTCTACAACTGTAGGACTTTTGTTACAAGGTGTTTTGACTCCATCTAAAGGAGGTACTACTAATGAACTTGCAAGGCCATTGCCTAAGATGAGCTCAACTCCAGTAAGTGGCATTGACTTTTGTCTGAGGCCAACTGTTACTTCCTTATTTACAAGATCACCTTTAAGGAATATTCTAGCTAAATTTGCGGATTAGACCAGGGATAGATCCTCTATTTGGATTTTATCTCCAGTATTCCTCTTTTCAACTCCAGGTAAGGCATTTTTAAATAAAATGGATTGGGCAGAGCCTGTATCTCTCAGAATGGTTATTTGGTAGAATGAACCTTCTTTGGTTACAGCAATTTCCCAAAAGGATTCGAAATCTTTAAAGAGATGTCGAAGATTGAGTTACAATCTGTGATATGGGTTTAGGAGGATTTTGGGATTTTGTTCCACCATCTAGCTTTAGCGAAGACTTATCGAAATTTTGGGTCTTCTCAGAGTAGTAGAAAGTTTTAAACTTTGGCTCGGGACATTTGGAAATGTGATGTCCAGTATGCTTACAATATCCACATAAAACATTATTGGGTATTCCTACCAGCTCATCACCAGGAGTGCCAAGGAAATCTACGGATGCCTGTGCATTGGCTTTTCCCGTTGCGTACCCATTTTGTGTGCTACAGCGAAGTGATCAGCCAATAATGCCGCGTCATTAAGGTTTGAGACGTCCTTATTGCTGAAATACAGCATTATAGGGAGTGGAATGCTCCTATTAAACTCTTCGTATACCATAAGATCAATGAGTTGGTTATAGGATTCTACCCCCTTTGAGGACAACCATTGCTTAAAAAGCTTTAGCTTTTTAGAAGGAAATTCTACGTAAGTGTCACGGGGAGACTTGATTAAAAATTTAAACTTTTGCCTGTAAGCTTCAGGGGTGATGTGATAGGCCTTTAATATACTTTCTTTTACTAGAGAGTAGGAGGTATATTCCTCAAAAGTATTGAATACTCTAGCGGCTGTACCAGTTAGTTTAGTTTAGATAACCCATACCCATCCTTCTTCCGGAAATTTCCTATGTTGGGCCAATCGTTGAAATTGCCTGAAAAATATTCAGGATCTGACTCATTGAAATATAGAACTGAATAGATCTCTTTATGCAACTGGGATAAAGCTTTGGCCTTTTTTCACGTTTTATTGGTTAGGGACATCAATAGATGTCTGTAGAGTCTCTTTCTAATTTTGTTCAATTAATACCTAAATTCGTCTTATCTAATAGTAAATTATTCTTTTTCCGTAGAAAGCACAGAGTATACTAAGTTATACTGCATGCGCACATTAGCGAGAGGTATCAGAGTTGTCAGATGAGTATGATTTACTTGAAAAAAAATCAAGTTGAGTAACTTACCAGTTTTTTTTTATCTATTTATTCATGAAATCCACTGTACTTAAATTGATCAAATTGAGATCCAGGACGGGCCACCATATTACAAACTCGTGGTTTGTGTTTGAAGTATAGAGATATGGGCGAGAGAATTTCGAAAGATAGCGTGAACCTGTTATGGCAATTTGAAACAGTTTTCACTAAGCTAGGGGGATGCCACAAACCACCAAGTTAAAGGAGAGAGAGAGAGAGAGAGAGAGAGAGAGAGAGAGAGAGAGAGAGAGAGAGAGAGAGAGAGAGAGAGAGAGAGAGGTAAGGATACTTTACTGGTTTTGAAGAGCTCTTTATGAATGGATTAGATCAATATAAAATATTTTTTTAAAGACTTGTAACAAAAAAACAAAACAAAAAAGTTATAAGACGAAAGGCAGAATATCAACTCTCGTAGGCCTACTTTCCAGTGCAGCACGAACACAATTTTACGCCGTACTTCTCAACTTTCTTAACATTTGTCGTATGTTAATTAACACTTTCCCTAACTAATACATCCCATGTAAATATCACTTCTTTCCCTAAATAATGCATCCTATGATAAATATCACTTTCCCTGACTAATACAAGGTATGATAACCATCACTTTCCCTAACTAATACATCCTATGATAAATATCACTTCCCCTAACTAATACATCCTACGATAAATATAATTGCCCTAACTAATACATCCTATGACACATATTACACTTAAGAGGTCCAGATTGCCAATAATCAAAGCTGCACAATTCAGTATTTACAACCTAACGAACTCAAGCAAGGGTTCAACGGAACAGCACGGGCGGTAGAGACAGAAGGGGGAAGGAGTTGTATCTCGTAGGTCAAGATAAGAACGAAAGAGGCCCGGACAAGTTCTGGCTACGTTTTTATAGGTCACTAGAAGGGGCGTGGCATTGCAAAATGGAACTTGTAGGATAGGGAAAGGAGCAGGGATCAGAAAGGCTGGCTCTACAAGCTTAGACGTGTAAAAACCAAGAACTTTCTTCACCTGGGTCGTGGTAATATATATATATATATATATATATGTGTGTGTGTGTGTGTGTGTGTGTGTGTGTGTGTATGTGTGTGTGTATACAGCATATATATACATACATATATATATATATATATATATATGTATATATATATATATATATATATATATATATATATATATACAGTGCTCGACAAGGATGTATGAACGGTTAGCGAGAATGAGTGATGAGGAGTGTTGAGGACTGTCTTTGCTGAAATACACAATTTTACATAAAGAAATTAGCATATGGTTGCATTATTTGACCTATTTTCTTTAAATTGTGTGATTTCTATGTAATTTGATCAAAGAGAAGTTACGTTTTTATCCTCTACAAAATTACTAATCACATACCGTTCGACTCACTAATTGCCGACTTCATCCAAACAATGATGGTTTTTGCTCAAATGCACTATTTCATATAAAAATTAGCATATGGTTGCATTATTTGACCTATTTTCTTTAAAATGTGTGGTTTACGTGTAATTTGATCAAAGAAAAGTTACGTTTTTATCCTCTGCAAAATGACCTACAACAGCTATGAATACCGTCTGGTTTTTGCTAAAATGCACAATTTTATATAAAAAATTAGCATATGGTTGCATTATTTGACCTATTTTCTTTAAAATGTGTGATTTTCATGCAATTTAATCAAAGAGAAGTTACGTTTTTATCCTCTGCAAAATTGCCGACCGACTCGCTCATAGTCGACCAAACACGAACAAGAACGGTTTTTGCTGAAATGCTTTGATCAAATTACATGGAAATCACACATTTTAAAGAAAATAGGTCAAATAATGCAACCATATGCTATTTTTTTTATATACAATCTTGCATTTCAGCCAAAATCGTTCTTGTTCGAGTTTGGTCGGCTATTAATGAGTCGAATGATATTCGTAGCTGTGGTCGGTAAGTTTGCAGAGGATAAAAACGTAATTTCTTTTTTATCAAATTACATGAAAATCACACTTTTTAAAGTAAATAGGCCCAATAATGCAATCATATGCTATTTTTTATATATAATCGTACATTTCAGCAAAAACCGTTCTTGTTCGAGTTTGGTCGGCTATGAGTGAGTCGGACGGTATTCATATCTTTTGTCGGTAAATTTGCAGAGGATAAAAACGTAACTTCTCTTTGCTCAAATTGCATGTAAATTACAAATTTTAAAGAAAATAGGTCAAATAATGTAACCATATACTGATTTTTTTACATAAAATCGTGCATTTTAGCAAAAACCGTTCTTGTTCGAGTTTGGTCGACTATGAGCGAGTCTGTCGGCAATTTTGCAGAGGATAAAAACGTAACTTCTCTTTAATCAAATTGCATGAAAATCACACATTTTAAAGAAAATAGGTCAAATAATGTCTCACCTACTACTTTTCTCCATTTTCTTTAACAATCTCCAGTCCCCTGCCTATTGCCTTCACCTTTACCTTCCGAACCACCCCGTCCATGTACACATTAAACAGCCATGGCGAAATGACACAGCCCTGACCCAGTCTCACCTTTACCTCAAACCAATCGCTCTCTCCGTTTCAGATTCTAACACAGGCTCTACTATTCTCGTAAAAATTATTGACTGCCCTTTACAATTTTCCCCCTATCCCATATTTCTGCAAGATCTCCCACAGTGTCCCCTATTATAAGCCTCTTCCAAATTCATAAAGGCCCAAAAGACATCCCTGGCTTTTCCAAAAACTTTCTCATATATCTGCCATACAGCAAAAATCCAATCCATGCAACCTCTACCTTTCCTAAACCCACACTGTTCCTCAACAATTGCTCCCTCTGTTCTTCTCCTAAACTTTTCTCACCTATCTCACTATACACTAGGTAGAGCTTATTGCCCTGTCAGCAGTGATGCCTCACGAATTTTCTCCACAAGGTCCTATCAACATACAGCTGCCCTCTCTCCACTTCCTCCATGATTCTTCCTCTTGACTCTATGGCTAGTATGGTACCGTCTCTCCATCTCTTCCTGGGTCTTCCTGTTGGTCGCTTTCCTTGTGGCTGCCAGTGATAGAATCTAACTGGATACTATTGCTCATTCATCCTAATGACGTGGCTAAGCAATCTTAATTGGCTACTTTCTACGTATTCTAGTATAGGCTCTATTTCCAGGTTTCTTCTTATTTTTTCATTTCTTATTTTGTCACATCTTGTTAAACCTTTTATTATTCCCAGTACTCTCATTTCTGCTGCTTGTATCTTGCTTTGTCATTGTCCATGTTTCTGACCCATATGTTAGGACTGGTCTTAAAATTGTTTTGTAGATTGTAGTTTTAACCTGCCTGGGTATGAGTTTTTCTCCCATTAACGGATAGAGTGTTCTTAAGCTATTTGCATACCACTGTAATCTATCTAATATTTCTTTTCCCGTGTGACACCTTTCATCTATCTTCACCCCAAGGTATTTGAAGTCCTCAACTAAATTAAGTTTTTCACCTTCTAACCATATTTCTTTCTCTTCTTTTTGCCTTGCTACCATCATTACTTCCGTTCTATTTATGTTTATTTTAATTCTATCTCTTTTTAATGCACTGTTCCAAGCAGTTAATGTATTTTGAAGTTCATTAGGGTTTTTTGCAACCAGTGCAATATCATCTGCGTATGCCAGTGTAATGACTCCTCTCAATGAAAACCCTCTCATAAACCTTCCCAACTACACTAAAAAGAAGAAGAAGAAGAAAAAAAAAATTATCCCTCTGAAAATACTACTAATATTTG
>NC_134791.1:57342414-57347414 GCF_046742065.1 Oratosquilla oratoria
TGAGGCAGGTTGGCAACTTTTTGCCTGAACCAGCTGGATCAGTTCTTTGGCACAACTGACAAAAGCAGGCAACGAAACAACGTTTCATTTCACATCAGGTCACACTGACCTGGCAAAATGACGTCATGATTTCGTGTATAGGTTAGGCTGATCAGACGTGGCCAATAAATGCACTTGTCCGAGAGAGATGATATATGACACAGGAACGACAAACTCTCAATGGCATCGCCAACTAACTTGGCTAAATGGCACAGCTACGACACAAACTAAAATACAATTATTTGGGGGGCACCATCGTCTGCCTCATCGAGACTGCACCTGTTTCTGAAACGTTCGAAAGGCCAGGTTGTGGGCAGCTTGGCAGTGACGGAGAGGGTCAAGCAGCCAGACCTACTGCAGATAACCGAATCTAACCCATGCCAAATCAGACCTACGCAAATAATATACATTCCCTTGTCAAGTATTTAACATATATCTCTCTACAAGTATTTCCCCTATGATAGTACTTTTTGTAAACAAGTATTGCAACAACAATGAAATATAATTACATAGTTCTAATTATATCATGGTCCAGGTTCGTGTATCCGCAATAATACTCTGAAATGGTACAACAAGCTGGAGTCGTCCAATTAATAACCTACTTAGGTGATCCAATCATTTGGCCTGCCACTAACGGGTAGTCAAATGTATTGGGGAGTCCATTACGATAGAGAGCCAGTTGATCAACAACCGATACGGTCTGAGCAGGGTTCCCAGAAATGGCTGGAGTAAAAGTCGTAGATAGATAGATACATAGATAGATAGATAGATAGTTAGATAGATAGATAGAGAGAGAGAGAGAGAGAGAGAGAGAGAGAGAGAGAGAGAGAGAGAGAGAGAGAGAGAGAGAGAGAGAGAGAGAGAGGTTTTAAATACCAGTAAATCCTGAGGTCAGAAGACAAAATGTCAAGTGTATGCAAGGGCCAAATCAAAATAGAAGTGTAGATAACTCACATAAGCATCCTTAATGTGTGTTTTGTGCAAGTAATGATATAATGAACAGTAGGCTACGCCCTGCGTTGCTTGGACATCTGTCGTCGTGGTAAGGCCGGTACGCCTGATTAACCGTCGGAGATGAGCAGTTCCAACTTTGTGGCTGCAAATATCTGTTGACATGTACATGTAAACATAACTTTGTGAGCGACTGTACGCGTGGACAGGAGTGTACCGGTGTACAGAATAAGAGAGCACATTAAGGACAGGTAGAGGACAGGTAGGGAGGCTAGAACGAGCTCCATCTCTCATCTGAGACAGATGGCAAAACAATGCATCTACTTGACAGATTTGTGGAGTCGTGTGTCGGGATATGTGTAACGGGGGAGTGGTTGTTGGAGGTAGACGTGACTATAATAAACTCCTTTACATCACATCACAGTCCGTAAAGCTCAATATTCCAGAGGTAAACGCGGCATCTAATGTCTTATGGATTAATGGAAGCTGTTTCGAGACAGAGAACCGATGGTACTGCTCATGTTTTAAGTGACAGTTGCTGGGTATCAACCTCTCGGCTCATAACTGCAGCGCCGCAAAGGAAACATGAGGACGTGCTCCAATACAAAGTCTTAGTTACAAAACAATTCGTTGCAAAATGAGTTGGACACATGCAAACAATAAAAAAGGCCTTGTAAATGGTTGCCATGTGTCGCCGACATCACGTGACCTAAAAAAGCGTCAAGCATTTATCTTCCCTATACATAGGGCACGCTTTTGTTTGTCGTGATAGCAACAGATATCAACACAAAACTTGAACTTCCCTTTCCATACCCTTTGCCCTTAAATTTAATAAATACCCTGTATGTGGAGATAACTACATTCAAATTCGGGTTGATCATTGAGTGCTTTTTCGGCTTCAGCATCAGCCGTATCTGACCACTGTTTCATCTGCTTTAAAATGCTTTATTAGTAATAATACAACCCTATGAACAATGATTTGTTGAGTGTGTCTTTAAAGTACGATCCGTCCATGAAAGCTTGCGGCCCTGTTGTCGCATGAGTTATCCGTGGCAGGATGAACTTTAGTTTTCCAAGTTGTTAGTACAAGAGGCACTTTGCGACTCCAGGCATGAGCGAAATGACCCGTTCCAGGCTTTCGGTGTACACTGCCAACCTCAGACGGGGTGAAATTGTTCACGCCCACCGTAAGAAGACGCTTTGGTACACCTTTCACCATGAGCGCGTGGTGGGTACATCCAAATCGTTCTGGTTCACACCCACACTCATAAGGCGGCTATGCCAGAGCACTTTGCCTGCCTCAGTGTGATTCGTCAATGGATGGAGAGGAATACAACTGAGCGGAGGAATTGCTGTTTCTCGGAAAAAAAAAAAAAAAAAAAGGGAGGGGGAGGCAGACAAAAAGTTAAGGATGGAAAACGTAAGGAGAAAACATTATAGAAGCTTGCAAAATGAGAAGTGGAGGAATGAACCTTCTTGCCTTACACACTTTTTCAAAGATCGTCTGGATTCATCAGACAAGAACTGCTACCGGAGATGGCTTACGACCCAGAGCGCTGGCTGTCTTGCCATAAGAGCAAACTTCCCAGCAGTGGTGCTGGCCATAAGCACGGACTAGTTATACCCACGAATTACCAGTGCCGACAACATAGTGTGGCACTGAGAGGCATTACCATGACAAGACCTTGTGACCCTGACACTCTGTGATACTACCTATGGCCATTAGAGTACTGTTGTCGGTCGTGGGTGTGCCTTAGGGTAGTATCCCTACAAGATATTGGAATCAATGGGTGTAATGGACTCGCCTGATGAAATTCTCTCTGGTTACTCATTGTATGCAGACCAGTAGAGATGTACGTGGGCACTTGAGATCTTGCAATCCACAGCGTATGCCAACAACAATGAGCGCAAGGAACTGTAGTGACTCACCAGAGTTAAAACAGAAAGAAGAAAACGAATACAGTTAGCTTTCACTATCTGCTGGAAAGAAGCTTGAGGTTGTGTGAAGTGGGGTGGTGTGAGGGGTGACGCTGAGGGAGAAACCATTCGAGGTTGAGGGGGAAAGGGTTGACTTATCTGGGGTTACTTGGGGAGGAGGGGCGGTAAACACTCCTTTGCTGACCACGGCCAGTGTGTCTGTAACTACAGTACATTAGGACTAATGGCAATTAGCAATGTTTGGTAATTCCTGGAAACTGAGGAATGAGAGCTTGGTCATGATATGGTTTCATGCGTCCCTATCACTAAGACTACTACTGCTACATCTACAACTATCACTAAGGGAACTAGCGCTGCTCCTAGTCCTAAATAAAAAAATGTTTCACTACACATATCTTTGTATTCACATACTAGACAGGATTCTTGGTTAAGCAAATATTATTTTCTCTCTCTCTCACTCTTTCTCTCTGTGTAAGATATCTTTTTCTTCCTCCCTGATGAGATTGAGGGAGTAATGAAGCAAATTCCTGCAAGAAGACAATGACTAGAACAAGGATTATGGTTGCGGTGGTGGAGAGTGGGACACAGAAGGCATTAAACCCTGTTAACAGAGCGTGCACCAGGGCACCAGACACTTCCAATCACGGTCCCTTGTGAACCACTCGAAAGAAACTTGAAACGAATATTGATTTTTCTTCCTTTTTTATACAATGAGAGACAGGTTGTAGCTTTTACATATTTTGGGTTCTGGTTTTGAGAGCGTGCAATAGGTACTCTCGCGTGTTCACTTTTGAAATAGGTATGAGTGTTCTTTGGAATCGGAAAATGTCTGAGAGCTGCTTCCGCAGTAATGTACGAGTTCTCCTCTTCTCCGTTATCCGTAGACTCCGACAGCATTTAGGTCCTTCGAATTTACCGAAGGTGACAACCGACACACTTATCGGGAAGCGCTTAATCTGAAGTTCCTACATGTCCAGCTGTCTCACTTGCGAAATTTCCAACTGTAGTATTAAAAGGGATCCTTTAGCAGGGAGACGGTTAAATCCGTTACGATTAGGTTAGGTTAGGTTTAATGTTATGTTTAAATATCAGTGTAGGGCGAAATTTCATAGATAATCGAATGAGTATATTTTCATACCCTAGTAATTGAACGGTTTTGAGGTGATGTCATAAAAATAATTCTGTTCGATTAAGTAAAATTAAGTTCTTATGGGATTTGCTGAGGTAAAGATATACCTGCCTGAATTTAAATTTTGTGAGAAGTTGAGCTGGCATGTGTTTAACTTAGAGTTCATGTCCAGTTTTGAGATGATACAACAATAACAATCTGTGTGCGTGTGGTCCCGAATCTTACTACAGTTGGGAGATTCGCTCAGATTTCTACAGCGTTTGGGAGATTCGCTTTCCGATCTCCCTCTGGTTCTTTCATCTCACGAGCCCTTCCTCTCCTGATGCTTTGCGAAGATGTTCTCTTTCATACACGCACGCGCACACACTCATTCTCGTAACGTATGTAGGCTCACACTTTGGACACGTCATGTCACATTTCTCTCATTTGTTGTGTATTAACAACTCTATTTTCAGTTCACGTGCATTTTTTGTCATTTTTTCTCGTTTCATTTTTTCACTTTTTTTCACAGCATCTTTATCAAATGGTCTTGTTTTTATCTACTGCCTACTTTATCATAATCTTTTTATCCATCCCTTTTTATCTTTATTATTATTATTATTATTTTTTTTGGCTTTGTCGCAATTCCTCATTTTGCTTCTCTGAGCCACTGCTTGCGGGTGGGGGGCGGGGGTGGAGGGCGGCGGAGGGTAAAAAGCACGAGATGACGACCAGTTCGTTTCAGCACAGCATATGAAGAGAGAGAGAAAAAAAATTGTCATTTCATTACCGGTTAGTGTGTGTACGAATGTGTCTTAAAGGGGAAAAGGCTAACATGGGCTTCGGGCGTTGTAGGATGAGACAACGAAACAGCCGAAAGATGGCACTCTTTAGCAGCTTCGCCATTGTCAGGGGCACTGCAGCAACATACCCGATGTTGCTCCAGGGAAAACTAATTTCGCCA
>NC_134791.1:57374914-57382414 GCF_046742065.1 Oratosquilla oratoria
ATGCTGTGTCGACTATCTTTTTGGTCAGTTTTTCAAGTCGTCTCATGGACTTCTAAGTAACCAGATTACAGAGATTCATAGTGTAAGGTGATGACAAGGGTTCTGTCATTACAAAATCTTCGTTGAAAAATACAGTATTTTCAATTGAATAACATTCTTTTGTTGGAGTAGGTACTTTTCTACAATATATTTTTTTTCGGTTGGTAAGTAAAGGGAGGCATCCACTGGCGCTACCCAGAAGACGTCTCGTAGGTCACGTAGGTGGGAAATTGTCTCCATGCAATGGGTTCACTTTACTGCACATCTGGCCCTTCGCATCAATGGGTCGCATTATGATGGCTGCTCTACACACCGTCTGGTGTGGTCCTCGCCGGCGGTTGCACCAAAGCATTGTATCCATCTATTTCTTAATTTTATTCACGTCATGATATTCGTGAGTCTTCTCACACTCATGGGAATCCAATGTCGAAACAGCCTCGATACTTGAGCTCACTAAATCATTCAATCGGTAACAGCGACGAACAGTGTTGTGCAAAGAACAGGGAGGTACTGGCTGGCTGGCTGGCCTATTTCTCAGGGTGGTCGGCCGTAAACGTTAACTCCAAAGGCGCCGTAGAAGATCCGCGGGAGATGTAGCGATGGACCATGAGTACTAAGGGGAGGGACGTAATCAACGGAAGCTGATGACATGTGGCTAGCCTAACCAAACCTAACCTAACCTAGCCTAACCTAACCTAACCTAACCTAATCTAACCAAACCTAACCTAACCTAACCTAACCTAACCAAACCTAACCTAACCTATCCTAACCTAACCTAACCTAACCTAACCTAACCTAACCTAACCTAACCTAACCTAACTTAACCTAACCTAACACGTATTAAACTGAAGGGATGAGTGTGTCACCACTTATCTAGACGAACGGGTAGCCTTGAAAACCCTTAGTGTGTGGATTCAGATGTGTGCACGTGTTTGTATGTATTTACTTAATTGTATTTACCCAATTGTAATATAAAGGAAAGGAGTTACGCGCGTGGGGTTCTATCTCGTATTTTCTAATTATCATATTTTGCTTTTTTTTTATTAATGCATGGTTCCAGCTTGAGCTAGGTCATCTTCTAAGCTATTCTAAGAATTTACGCATCTATGGAAAGTTGTATTTTGTCACACCCTTTATACAAGTGGACTATTTCAACTTGTTCCCATGAACTCTATCATCTCAAAATAGATATTTTTACTGTCAAATTTGTCCTCCGCGATCAAGTCACTTTTTTCTCTTCGCTCATGTATTCTATTCTTGTATAGTTTACTTGCAAGACTGAGAATCATTTTGGCTGCAGCTCTTCTACTTGCGCTATGCGCTCTGGGTCATTACCCTCATAACCAAATCTACGTCTTAGCTACGGATTTTTCCCTCCTAGGGACGCTACCTTCTATTTGTGTCTACATTTTGTAAGGACAGCAGTTTATCACTCCAAGAAATAAGGGAAGCCGGTGTCATAATTTACTGGCCGCACCTACACAAGTGTTTCGTTGAATGTGATTGATTGTTCCGTATCAATTAATTTCTTGAAGGTATTTCTTTATACCTTAGAAAGGTCTTTATAACTTAGAAAGGTCTTAAGAGATTAAGACCTTTCTAAGGTATAAAGAAAATAAATACCTTCAAGAAACTAATCAATACGGAACAATCGATCACATTCAACGAAACATGCATTAGAGAGAATCTCCTGCCCATATATACCCTATCTATACAAGTCTGTAATGTGGTGAGGGTTTGATCAGTCGCTTACGCGCTCGTGAGCATGGATGTACGATATGCATCAGTAAGTACAAGTGCCCATGATAATGTTCCCAAGAGTATGTGACGGACATCGCACGGAACAATCGATCACATTCAACGAAACATGCATAAGAGAGAACCTCCTGCCCATATATACTCTATCTATACAAGTCTGTAATGTGGTGAGGGTTTGATCAGCCGCTTACGCGCTCGTGAGCATGGATGTACGATATGCATTGGTAAGTACAAGTGCCCATGTTAATGTTCCCAAGAGTATGTGACGGACATCGCACGCAGATGAGTGGGCGAGGTCTCCGGAGGAAGGGATCTTGGATAAGAGCCATTCTGCACCACCGGTGGTGGTTCGCTTGCTTTGCACACATTTCTCGGAAGACCCAGAAATTCTTTCCTCGATTTCTTGGTCCAAGGCACTTGCGTCCTTGTTTGCTTGCCTCCGCACTTCTATCCCCCTCCACCACCCCCTCCTCATCCTACACGCTTCCTCTCTTACTCCCTCCCTTCCTTCATTCCTTCTCCCATCTTCATCTCACGTGAACATCAACGCATCACCAGGTCGAATGTATTGCTGTTGTTGAACTCGTGTGGTACTTAACAATTTTATTCAATTTACAGCGCAGGCTCAGGACGGAGTTTCGAATAAAAATGTCTAGTATTGGCATGAATAGAATGTGTAAAGAGAGATTTCCCTGTGAAGAAGTTAAGATTTAATAGATTTACCTTGCTGTTAAACTCTGGTATCTATTGAGAAATATTTTTCTATCAGACAGCTTATTTGCCTGCCTACATGTCCGTCTGCTTGCCTGCCTAATGTTTTAGATTTTTCTACCTATCTACCTGCTCGGCTGCCTCTTGCTTACCTTATTACTTTTCCTGTCTGCTTGCCTGCTTGACTGCCCGTTTACCTACTGCCTACCTGCCAACCTTTATGCCTGCCTGCCTGCTTGCTTCTACATTTCTCGATTCTGAGGACACACGTACAAGATAGATTTTTCTCTCTAGTCACCAGGATAAGGGGACGAACGTGGCTGAATGAGATTTAACTCTTTCAAGCCAAGTGAATAGTTCACGAATTGTGTTTTAGATGACGCAGGGCGACTTAATTCAGCATGAGGGAAGTGCGTCTCTGGTACAAAGAGTGAGGCCGATCACTTTATAAATGAGAGGGGAAATGGAACTGGTAGTCCTCTTTACACTTCTCTATCCATTTCCAACCCCCCCCCCCTCTTTTCGACATGCTATCTCCTCTCGTTTGTTAAGTAAAACTGTGGCGTGACATGTTCCAGTTACACTGGGGGCAAAGAGAGGAGATCAGAGAGGGGAGCTTCCCTCTCTACCCTGAACAGAGATCTAGGCCCTTGGCAAGCCAGTGTCATCAATCGTGCTGAAAAAAAAATCGCACTTTGATACCAAATATATTTTGAGTAGAGGTGTGTTTGGGAGTCATCGTATCAATATTTCTCATTCCTTGGTCAAACATATTTGGGTTTGTCTCTAAACATCTCATGCGCGTCACCTCAATGACTCATTAAGAGACAACAGAAGATAACAGAGACGCGACTCCGTCCAGTATGCGGAAGAAGCCCTGGGCCAACCAGGACTCAATCCCCTTTTGTAGATTCTCGATGCTTTTAAATGCGTCTTTTATACAATGTTGCACATCGTCAGGCATATTCCGGGTCGGGGATATCTCAGACGCAAGAGCCTTTGTGTTCTGTTCTTTTCTGAAAGTGGCTATGTCCAAAGAGCTGGTCTAGAAGGGAATGAACGTGCACATTACATGCATGTGATCACACATGCACACACGCACGTACAAACACACACACACACACACACACACACACACACACACACACACACACACACACACACACACACACACACACACACACACACACACACACACACACACACACACACACACACACACACACACACACACACACACACACACACACACACACACACACACACACATACACACACACACACGCCCGGGCACATGATTATATAAAGGTTTGCTCATTCTTAGCTAAGTCACGCACAGGCCACTCATATGCATGCGAAATTGACATCCATTGCATACATAAACAACAACAACTACAACAACAAAGGTATGCATGTTCACAGACATTACGTAATCATGACAACAGCGGTTTACAAAATACCACAAGCGCGCACACACGTAAACATATAAGCACACACGTAAACACACACACACACACAACACACACACAACACACACACACACACGCACACACACACACACACACACACACACACACACACACACACACACACACACACACACACACACACACACACACACACACACACACACACACACACACACACACACACACACACACACACACACACACACACACACACACACACACACACACTCAAACGCAAGCACTCCGTACACACACTCATGCAGAGTGGTTCATGTGTCCAATATCCGCTCCTCTAGGGAATAGTGGCAAACGTTCGAATTGACTTGCCCAGAACAGAGACAATGAATCTAGTGCAGGTACTTCTCTCAATACAACCGATGAATTCAGTACATCCTTTATTCATTTTCTTGTGTGCACAAGGATGGATGGTCGTTTTAGCCATGAATTATACTCAATAATTTTCCTTATACTAAAGACCATCTTTAGTCCACAAAAGTTCGACAAGGCAACAACAACGAAAGGAACGTTTACGGCAATGGCTTTAGATATGGAGTCATCTCGATTCTTCCCGTATCAAGCGACGTTTACCCTTTTACTTTGGCTGTCAGCCCAGCGAGTTTATTCACCCTCGCGGGACCGCCTTCAGTAGCGAAGAGATCCAAACCTGAGTCAACTAATCGACTACCTCTCCCAAAGGAATTCCGACCTATTCGCCGTTGTTTCAGGTCAACTATGGATTGAATCTTCAACTCAGTTGACCGTGAGCCAGCGTAATCCCCAGAGCCCGAGGTTGGCCTTCATGGTCCAGTGCAGGACCACCGGCTTATCGTCCCCTGGGAAGAGGGTGCAGCCTTTGTACCTCACCATAGTGGCGGTTTAATCCGGCTTGGTTAGGCCGTACGGGTGGAAACTCAGGCTAATTCACAGCGATTAAGGTTTCTTCATCTTGAGCTGGAGGGCCTATTTCTGAACATAAATCATATTAGCCAGTAGAGTCTGACAATCTTGGCGAAATGTAGACATTAACATAAAAAAAAAAATTGAAAACTACAAACCAACTGTTCAACAGAATCAGTGTACACAATCTGTATTGGGTACAACAAAGTACAGGAAAGATAATATCGACTATAGTTCTTATCCATCTTTTCCTCCTCCTCTTTCAAATCCAATTCTAAAACTTTTTTTGGCTCATACACTTCAGAATGCTATTTATCTTCAGTTCCACACCGCGAGATGCATTAATGCATTACTTTTCATAGCAGTTGACAAGGAGAGAGAGAGAGAGAGAGAGAGAGAGAGAGAGAGAGAGAGAGAGAGAGAGAGAGAGAGAGAGAGAGAGAGAGAGAGAGAGAGAGAGAGAGAGAGAGAGAGAGAGAGAGAAAGAGAGAGAAAGAGAGAGAGAGAGAGAGGGAGAAGAGAGAGAGAGAGAGAGAGAGAGAGAGAGAGAGAGAGAGAGAGAGAGAGAGAGAGAGAGAGAGAGAGAGAGAGAGAGAGAGAGAGAGAGAGAGAGAGAGAGAGAGAGAGAGAGAGAGAGAGAGAGAGAGAGAGAGAGAGAGAGAGAGGAATAGGTTATGATACCGCGCTTGACCACAGATCATCTTAATCAAATTCATCACAATTAATCCGCACAACAGTTACCACAGTCCATCTCTAACTATCATACCTCACATCATAACACTAGTCTAATACCCACGTCACTTCCCCTCCCATATCTCCTTTTCTTCTTTCCTCCCTTCCTTCCTTCACTCACTCTTCAGACGACGCAGCCACGAGTGGAACTGGCCAATAGAGCAGATGGAGTCTGATGGAATCTGCCAACTTTCGTCGCTTACTCCAGACCTCATTTCTGTTACCTTCATTTACTTTATTCAGTATAAATATAATGAATATGAAAATTTTGAGGGTCACCCCACCCCAGTAAAAAAAAAAGAAAAAGAAAAATCGGTAAAGCCATGCACGCGCTATTCCCAGTGAGGGTGGGTGGAGATGAGGTAGACAATCTACGACTATTTTCTATTCTTTTATCGATCTACTTTATTCACATATCTATTTACCTTTGGATCTGCATCGGGCTTCATCTATAATGAACCGAAAAGTCCCCTCCTCAAAAAAAAAAAAAAAAAAAAAAAATTGTAACCTGTAACTATATTGTGGACACCCTTTGGCAGAGGGTTTATTGTCCTCTTGAGCCACGCAGGAGCTATTACCCGCTCTCACCCAAACATGCCAGAGCATGTTTGGATGGATACACAGAAGACTCGTGCAAAGGTAGAGTGTGCTTGTGTAGGAAGATGTTGGACTGGCTTTGTTTGTATTTGCATTTGTTCGTTCGTTCGTGTGTGTGTGTGTGTGTGTGTGTGTGTGTGTGTGTGTGTGTGTGTGTGTGTGTGTGTGTGTGTGTGTGTGTGTGTGTGTGTGTGTGTGTGTGCGCGCGCGTCTTGTCTATATGAGGAACAAGGTGAGCCTGATACGATGCAAACATGCATAATCTTATTTGAAGAAGATGGGAAAAGAAGTCACGCGTCTAGTTCCGAGTTTTTGAGTTTATTCCTGACCGGTTTCGCTCTATGGAATAAACTCAAAAACTCGGAACTAGACCCGTGATTTCTTTTTCAACTTTCTTCAAATTATCACAATGTCCCAGCATAATCTTATATATGAATCCTTACTACTACTAGCACCCATGTTTATGCCGACGTTGGAGCCACTCTTTAAAAAAAGTTTCTGCACACTTAAAGAAATATTGTAGACAAGCCACGCAGTACGAAAATCTCTCAACGTCAGCCGTCTCCTGCACACCTCTATCAGTCACACTAAATAAAAACTACATGATATAACGAAGGAAAACTATGTCCATTTGTGTATTAAATAATCACAGTAGCTTACAACCCCTGCTTTATGTAGTTTCGTTGAGAAGATTGCTTTAACGTCCACAATATTCAGCTAGTAAATATAACGTTTGTTGGAAATTTTCCTTGTATTTTCGTTGTCTCATTTATTCTACAGTATAACGTGTATTATTTCTAAAGATACGTAAGACTCATAATCATAAATTTTGTCTATCTAAACATTCGGAGTCTATGAACCAAAATGGAACAAACATTTCGTATAAAGATGGAGTAGTCACGGATATGAGTTATGAGTTATTCTGAATATATCCATACAATTTGATCTGATGTGCATTTATACAGTTTCTATATACTAATAGAATAGTTCCTGTTGATATCGATCTAAATCGGACCAGAAACCGGAAATCCCTCAAAGGGACACGTCCCCTCCGGCCCCTGATTGGCTGAGAGAGTGGTGACGTCACGGCAACGGAGAAGACTGATTGGCCGAGAGTGGTGACGTCATGGCAACGGAGACGACTGTTTGGCCGAGAGCGGTGTCATCACGGTAACGGAGATGACTGATTGGGTGCGAGGGAAGCGAGCACGCCCGAAGGGCCGAGCCCCCGCGTAGCGGAGTCGGCCGCACCCCGTTGCTCATTGCTTAGAATAATAATAATAATAATAATAATAAT
>NC_134791.1:57402414-57404914 GCF_046742065.1 Oratosquilla oratoria
GTTACCTCTTGCATTTCTACTCTGTACTTTCGCCCTCGCCTTCTATTTCCCTTTTATCTATTTTTCTTCCTCTTCTTTGTCGTTCCTGCTCCTCCTCTTCCGCAAGCCTTCACTATCGTTCGAGGCTTCTACCATGTTGCTATAGTGACGCTCTTTTTTAGTATTTCCTTTAGCAACTGCAAGACAGTGTCATTCAACTGAGGGGCGGGCTTAGGTTACAACTGGTCAAGTGAAAAACAAAAAAGTACGTCACTGTAGGGGTGAAGCATTACTGATTATTGTAAATGTTCACTATAAACCCACTATCGGAGAAATAATATCGGAAGTACAGGAAAACTGTATATTTCGACTACTATCTGTAGTCCTCTTCAGCAGATAGTAGTCGAAATATACAGTTTTCCTGTACTTCCGATATTATTCCTCCGATAGTGGGTTATAGTGATCACTGATTATCATATTGAATCATTTCTTTGCTGGGTGGGACTTTTCCGTTCATTTTGGCCTCCGCCAAGACTTTTAATTTTACTTCGTGTCTTTGGGTTGTTGACCATCTCGATTACTTTTTTTATATTGGGTGACACTTTGTATCTTCTTTAGGTTACCGCTAAGGTAAAAAAAGAAAAAGAAAAAAGAATGTAGTTCATGTCTTTTATTTTATCGCAGAAAAGAGTCACAGTTCCTTTGCTTTATGCCTTCCAAAGGCCTTTATTACTTCCCTCTTCCTTCCCCTCATCCCACCAGCTTTCATCACCTCGTACATGTTTGTTTCACCATCCTTTGTGGCTGCATTCTCCTTTTCATCACACTTTACGATTCTCTTTATTTTTTTTAATCTTGTAATCAGTGGTATATTCTTTATTTTCCATTCCTTTCTTCCTCCCTTCTCCTTCTTCTTCGCTAATTTCATTCTTCATTTCATTCATTTCTTCCTCTCTTCAGACTCTCCTCTCTCCCTCCTTCCAGCGTTTTCTGTCTGTCGCGTATTTCGTAGATAAAAGTTTAGAAAGTGGTGTGCAAACAGCGTGATAGCGAAGACCAAAAGACAAAGTCCACGGAGGGGCACTGTATACATTGGGAGATTATCTAGACCAGCGTTTCTCAACCTTTTTACCCTTGCGTAACCTTTGAAATAAATTGCATGTCTCAAGGAACCCCTGCGCAAAAAAAGAAGAAAAAAGAAAAAGAAAACACATATACCATATCTTTCTCATTTTATTTTCGTCGTAATAATAGGTTAGATAGGATGATGTCTATATTACATTATTACAATAGCCACGAATATGTCGTGCGTGTTTAATTATATTACGTATATGAAATTAAATAAAAAATAAAAAATGCATTAGCTTATCTGACTTGTTCTTGCGGAACCTTTAGGGACCTTTTGCGGAACCTTAGGGTTCCGGGGAACCTTAAGATTGAGAAACGCTGATTTAGAGGGTGTGATAAGCTGAATCGGACTTGGTTAGGCTAGGTTAGCTTAGGCTAGCTTAGGTTAGCTTAGGTTAGGTTTGGTTAAGTTAGGTTAGGTTAGTTTAACTTTGGTCATAGAGATGAAATATGGAAAAATAAGGTATATAACAAAACTGGATATTTTGAACTCCATCTTTTTTCAACAGTGTTACCAGCATGAGGTCAATATGAGAACGAAAATAATCTTACACGGTTTACTTAGTTGCCTTTGCCCGGTCATCAACCTGACACCAGCATAGCGTGGAGCGGTGCATGTAAAATCTTCAGTGTAAATTCATTCACAACTGTGAAACTAAATTAAGATCCACAAGCGGTGTGACTTCGCTAGAAGGGGAAAGGGAGAAAGGGGTGGGGGAACTGAGGCTTACTACCTTTCCCGCCCGTTCTGAATGAAATCGTCTGATGAGGAGGTTAAATCAGATTACCGTTCATCATTGTATATGTCTCTAAACCTAGTGAGATCGCGCACGCACGTGCGTGTGCGTGTATGTGTGTGCGCGCAGGTTGACATAAACGAGAACTGTGGTATAAAAAACAGACAGTCATACAGCTTACGCTACACTGCGCCATTAACGTGTCGTCGACCGTTCCCGGCTTCTGTCGTAAAGAAATGTGTGCTTTTGCACCAGGAATGTCGTCTCTCAGGATTAGAAAAATTCTCCTATATTAAAGTTATCCCCATCGTTTCCTATTCAGCAATTCGGTCGGCACAAAAATCGAGCCCACGTCAAACTTCTGTCATAGTTGGAAATTATCTGTTCTATTTCCTATGAGACTGAAAAAATAAAAGAAATTAGGATCGTTTTCTAACAACTTGGGCGCAAGTTAGGGCCAGTGACGTCAGCTAGAAGGACGTGGCTGATTGGCCGCTGAGGTATATCATGGGTTACATTTTCATCGGATAGTGACGTCAGGGGAATAGGCGAACCTGATTGGTGGAGACCCAAAGCTGCTTGTTATTTTTTTTTCTTATTTCATCGATCACTTTTATATGTTGACAAATGAAACTAGAGAGTGATAGTCAAGGGGA
>NC_134791.1:57414914-57427414 GCF_046742065.1 Oratosquilla oratoria
TCCACGTGGATCCTGAATTTGTTTAATCTCCTGGCCGTCTTTTTTTCTTCTCTTTATTTTTTACGCCTGTTCTCTTTCTTGTGCTTCTCTCTTTGTGACTGTCATCTCCTCTCACATTTCTGTTCTCTTTTCCTCGACTCGGTTCTTCTCTTGAGGACAGGGGAAATCGGATTACAGAAGAAAAATGTGACCGAAAAATTGCAAACATACAAAAACAGCAAGATGGAGCTTTAAATAGTGTTCTCCACTTTGGCAAAAGCAGTGGCTTAGTGAGTTGGCAAGTCTGAATCTTAGTGAAAGAACAAATACATAATAAAAATGCATGAAATGTATATCTATGTTAGATCTGGTCTAAATGTATCGTTTTCTTTCTTTTCTTCTATCTCTTTTTCTATTTTTACATTTTTCTTTCCTTTTTCCTTCCTTTTTTTGTTTTTGTATTTCTTTTCTGTTTTCATTCTTTATACCTCTTTCTGTATTCTGAATTGTGCATGTATACAAGGTGTCGACCCACGTAATTACTAAGGCCCCGGCAATATCTACCTTGGCTCATCAACCTCTATAAAGGCCGACCTGATGAGGCTCACCCTTCCGGGCGTTGAACTTGGGTCAACTTAGGTCATTAACAGTTATAAAGGTCAGACTCGCCAAGTTGCACCGAGTCCTGAGTTACTAACTTCTTAGGCAAAGTTGGCAGGAAGGAAAGCGGGAAAACCAAGACCAAATTAGCTCCAACGAAGTCATATTGGTTAGGTTGTATCGAGGTTTTGAGGTTGTGGAAACTAGTAGGACTGGTCATGGGGTGGTCGTGTGTAGATATTCTCAAATTCGAACAACACATTCATAAATCTGGTAGAAAATTAAAGATACACATTTAGGTTGTTCGTGCCTTTAACTATGCATTGATACAAGAAGAAACAACTGACCAAGTTAGTCACTACATACTACCAACAGAAGTTATACGCCACTGCCGCGCTGCTGCGTCATTTTTTTTTTTTCCATAATTTTACTTTTTTTTTTCTTTTCTTTTTTTGAGAAACTGAGGTCACTCTGGCTATGCTTCCATTGCCCAATAGAAGTTTACGGCAGGAAGAACATGTATTTGACGAGAGGTGATGCTAAATATTTATATTTTTCGATAGCACGAAAGTTTCTTAAGTTTGTCGAGGAAAGCTAACATAACTTTTCACTTTTTCACTCTAGTCTGAATTAACTAACGCCCGCCCCTGGAATAAAAAAAAAAAAAAAAAATCTGACGAATATCCAGTCTCTGCGCGCTCCCGAATTCTAAGACCTCCCAGAAACCAATATAGTATGCTCTTGTAAAACCTTAATGTCGAAAAACATTTGAAAAATACTTAAAAAACAACAACAAAAACAGGAGACCATGATTTCCAACTTTTTAAGCTTTTTCCCGTCGACATAAGACTTTGGAACTCTTTTTCTCCACAAACTCATCAATCCTGATGTCAAATTCTTCGCGCTTTTTCTAAGCCATCAACCCCTATTTTCAACCCGTTCGCAACCGGATGGTTGTAGGTGGGAAGGACGGGGATGGGGGTGTTTGGCAAGGGGGGGAAGTGGGAGAGCATAGCGGCGGTAAGAGCGTGTCATCTGGTACGGAAGGGGCACGTCGAGTTGGACCATAACCTTTGTCTTACCGAGGTGTGTGGGGGTGGGGGTGGGGTGGGGTGGGGGGTTGAGATGGGGGGGGAGGGGGGAGCCCCATGGAGATAACTGAAATAACCCGGCGGAAGCCGAAATAAATGGTAAAATGCTCCACGGCACACTGGAAATTACTGGTACAGCATCCTTTTCCTTTAGGGAAAAGACTACCATCCAGACACGTGACCCATTTCCCCATCGGAACGACACATACTGACCGATGATGACCCTTTCGGAGGACCCCCCCACCTCCCCGGCTTCACCTCCTTTCTACGTCAATCTCCGTCTCCATCGATCCTCCAAATAGCACCCTACTTACCTTCAGATCCCGATGGACGATGTGTCGATTGTGGCAGAACTCCACTGCGGAAAGGATTTGCCAGAACTTTCTCCTGGCCATAGATTCTGTCATCCGCCCGTAGCGCGCAATGTAGTCTGCAAAGACACAAAAAGAGAACATTTTAGCGTTCGCGGCACCATTCGACCCTTGACAGTATGAGTAAGTGCTGTTCAATATCCCCATATTTGGTCATAAAATGTACGGACGCTTAAGAGAAATGACAAAAATGAGATTAATTGCGACACGGCAAAAGGGTCTTAATATCTCTTCGATGTGGTAGAAATCTTCTTTTCCTTGGTGAAGGACCAAAAATTATTTAATTACTTTTCTTTATCATCCTCTCTCACAATCTTCAGACTTCAAAGTACGATTTTGCTCAGGAGAGGATGGAAGCGAGGTTTCCTCCTCAGCCCCGCAAACTCCCAGACTCCAAATTTGAGAGACGACATGACGTCACCTTTAACCCGAGGACCAGAACACGGGTGGAGACAGTTCTGTAGCGCGTCTGCCCGCGCCATGCAATAAGCGTTACATCGCTCGGAGTGGTCGGTGTCACAGATTGCACGTCCCAAGGGTGATGTAGCAATGGGGGCAGGTGGTGATGATGGTGTTGGAGAAGCTGGTGGTTGTGATAAAGTATAAAACTGGTAGTGGCAATGTTGCTCATGGTTGTAGCAAAACTGTAAGTCTTGTTGCACCCTGTTGCATTTGCTTACTTTATTACTGTATGATAAAAATTGTATCACCTGTGTTGCCGTGGTGTGGCGGCTATGGTGGTGTTAAATGTTGTACTGGTGATGGAGAATGGGCCGGGATAGTGGAGAAGGTGAGGCAATTTTTAGATGTTACACCAATAATCAAAATGATGGCTGTCGTGAAGGTTGTGGTGTTGATGGTGGTGGTAGTGGTGGTGTTAATATTGATAGTGAAGGTGTTAATAGTATGTGTTATGAAACACCATAACTGTGGCTGTAATTGTGATGATAGTGTTGTTGATGGTAGTTGTGTTGGTAATAGGTTTGGTGAGGTAATGACAATGGTGTTGTCAATGGTGGAGATAAAAATATTTCTAGAGGTCATTGTGGCTGTGGTGGTGGCTAAGATGATGATGGCAGTGATGGTGATGGCAATGGTGGTGTTGGTGGATTGAATGGCACTGGTGATATTGTTGGTGTTGTTGTTGGTGGTGGGTGCCCGGCTAGCACAGAGAGAGAGAGAGATAGAACAAAGGCTTTGCCTTGGATGTGAACGTAGGGTAGGGGGGAAACAGCTCATGTGGCACGAGGAATTTGACCGTCGTGCTTTGCAATTCAGGAATGACGTAAACACTTCTCTACCGAGGAGTTGCCCCGGAAACGAATGAAATCGTCTGGTAGCAACCAGAACAAAGGGACAAGTGCCACCCGATACGGAAAGCGTAAGATAAGATTTAGTATTAGAAAAAAAAATGAAATATCTATTGAGGAACAATAGACAGCATAAGATGAACATGACACTAGCACAGGCGCTGGGAGAAGTGTAGATAGACATCGTGCTGATTGAGACTAAATTAGTTGAGGTGTCATATTTGAAAATAAAACGAAAAGAAGAGAAAGTGATAGTGCAGATGGAAGGGGAGAGAGAGAGACAGAGACAGACAGAGAGAGAGAGAGAGAGAGAGAGAGAGAGAGAGAGAGAGAGAGAGAGAGAGAGAGAGAGAGAGAGAGAGAGAGAGAGAGAGAGAGAGAGAGGGAGATAGAGAGAGAGAGAGAGAGAGAGAGAACTAAGGAGGGGGGAGGAGCAGGAGAAAGAGAGGATGGTGACGTGCTCGAGTGGATCCGAGGTAGGAGAAGGATAAGAGGCCCGAAGAGAGGAGAGAAGAGGGAGGTGGGAGGCGGGAGAAGAGAGGAGGGAGGAAGGAAGTGGGAGGAGGAAGGAGGGAAAAGGGAGGAGGGAGGAGGGAAGAGAGAGGAGGGAGGAGGGGAAGAGAAAGGAGGGAGGAGGGAAGAGAGAGGAGGGAGGAGGAAAGAGAGGAGAAAGGAGGGAAAAGGGAGGAGGGAGGAGGAAAGAGAGGAGGGAGGAGGGGAAGAGAGAGGTGGGAGGAAGGAAGAGAGAGGAGGGAGGAAGAAGGTGGGAGGAGGGAGGAGGGAGAAAAAAGGAGGGAGGAAGGAGGAGGGAGGAGGGAGGTGGGAGGTGGGAGGAGGGAGGTGGGAGGTGGGAGGTGGGAGGAGGGAGGAGGGAGGAGGGAGGAGGGAGAAGGGAAGAGAGAGGAGGGAGGAAAAAGGTGGGAGGAGGGAGGAATGAGGAGGGAGGAGGGAGGAAGGAGGAGGGAGGAGGGAGGGAGGGAGGAGGAGGAGGAGGGAGGAGGGAGGAGGGAGGAGGGAGGAGGGAGGAAGGAGGAGGGAGGAGGGAGGAGGGAGGAGGGAAGAGGAAGGAGGGAGACAGTCTCTGTCTCTCGCCAGGGATCTTCGGCGAAGTAAAAGGGAAGAGGTGTAGCCTTTACAACAGAAACGAAGAGGAAGGGTGAGGAGAAGGAGAATAAAAAGGAGGAGAAAAAATATAAGAAGAGGAGAACGAGGAAGAGTTAGAGGGAAAAAGAGAGCAAATAAGAAGATAATGCGAAATAGAAAGGAGAGGAAAAGGATGACGAAGAAAAAGTTGTAAAGGAAGACAGAAAATATATGGGAGATGAAAAGAAGGAAAACCAATATATGAAACACAACAGGTTGATAAAGAAACCAAGAAATATCTACAGGGAGAGAAAAGGAAGAAAAGAAAGAGGAAAAGGAAAAGGAGGAGGAGGAGGAGGAAGAGGAGGTAGGATGAAAAAGATGGGAAAGGAGAGGAATAAGAATAGGAAGAAAAGGAAGAGGAAGAGAAATGGGAGAAAAGCTACGACGAAAAAGAAGAGGAATAAAAACATAGAAAGAAAAGAAAAATTAATAAAACGATGGTGAAGCATCAAGGCATAAGAAAATGAAGACTAGGAAGACTATCTATCTATCTGCATACTAAGGTTTCTTTACCTTTATGATACAGGAAGGTAGTCAAGCCAAAAGCACGTACGGAATAGAGAGACAAAATGAGGAAAAGAAAAAAGAGGAAGAAGAAGAAAAGAGGAAGAAGAAGAAAAGAGGAAGAATAGATAGGAAAGAGGCGATAATTATGGAGGCCATCGTAGATATATAAAAAAAAAAACAATGAGGGCAGGAGGAAGGAGGAACAGGAGGGAGGGTGTGAGGGGGATGAAGAGGCGGAGTGAGGCGAGAAATGAGAAGGACGTGGACTGTGTCAATGATGCTCAGGCGCCTCGCAAGGGAAGGAGGCAGGGAGTGGGGGAGGGTGGGAGTGAGGGAGGGTGGGAGTGAGGGAGGGTGGGAGTGAGGGAGGGTGGGAGTGAGGGAGGGTGAGAATGAGGGAGGGTGGGAATGAGGGAGGGTGGGAGGGAGGGAGGTTGGGAGTGAGGGAGAGTGGGAGTGAGGGAGAGTGGGAGTGAGGGAGGGTGTGAGGGAGGGAAGGGAGTTGGTTGAGGAATGAGGGAGGGTGGAGAGGGTGGGAGGGAGAAGGAATGGGGGGATGGAAAAGGGCGTGAGAGAAGGTGTGGAATGGAGAGGAAGGGTAGGAACGGGAAGAGGCAAGAAGGAGACAGGGCTGGAGGGAAGAAGAAAAAAGGTAAATGGAGGAGGGAGGATCAAGGAGAGTAGGGAGGAGGAGGAAGAGGAGGAGGAGGGGGAGGAGGAGGAGGAGGAGGAGGAGTAGGAGGAGGAGGAGGAATAGGAGGAGGAGTAGGAGGAGGAGTAGGAGGAGGAGGAGGAGGAGGAGGAGGAGAAGGAGGAGGAGGAGGAGGAGGTGAAGGTTAGTTGGGGTGAACGGAAAAGATAGGAGTGCGGTAGAGAAGGAGGGGGATAAGGATAGAGAGTAGGGAGGAAGGCTGTTTGGAAGGCAGAGGATGCTAATGACGAAGGTGGAGGAAGGGAGGGAAGGAAGGAGGGAAGGAGACCAAGGAATTGCAGACAAGAAAATGAAATGTCGAGATAGGACACACACACACACACACACACACACACACACACACACACACACACACACACACACACACACAGAGAGAGAGAGAGAGAGAGAGAGAGAGAGAGAGAGAGAGATATAGATAGATAGATAGATAGAGAGAGAGAGAGAGAGAGAGAGAGAGAGAGAGAGAGAGAGAGAGAGAGAGAGAGAGAGAGAGAGAGAGAGAGAGAATAGAAGAGAGAGAGAGAGAGAGAGAGTAGGGGAGAGAAAGAGAGAGGAGAGAGAGAGAGAGAGAGAGAGAGAGAGAGAGAGAGAGAGAGAGAGAGAGAGAGAGAGAGAGAGAGAGAGAGAGAGAGAGAGAGAGAGAGAGAGAGAGAGAGAGAGAGAGAGAGAGAGAGAGATAGAGAGAGGTAGACCACTGTGTTAGGAGTGCAACGACATTGCAATGAGAGAAATGAAGGAGAGACGAGGGATGCCTATGGAACTGACGACAGCGAGAGAACGTGACGGAGCTGAAAGAGTCTAGACCACGCCTCCTCCTCCCCCTCCTCCTCTTGAAGGAGGGAGTCCCCGACAGAAAGGCGACTTCTATAGCTATAGTATCAATCCATCAACCATTTCGCCCCGTTGTGTGACTTTAGTTGTTTACTCTAGCCGCTGTCAAGTGATTTTATTCAACTGAAAGTGGCAACTCTCCCCCTTTTGTAATAAAGTCTCTCTGATCTGAACAAAACTGTGAGGCGTTAGTTAGATCAAATCCATCTAATCAGCCACTAAACTTTTACGAGCTTATTGCAATAGTCTCAAATTACTTGTGGACCTTCAAATCTTCCTCTAAACTGAAGTAGCTCGTCTAGATTAATCCAGAATAAACCCATATTTAGTTAGTTGACATAAACCTTCTAAGGTGTCGTAAGGGTCAGTCTAAACTGAATGGAATTGGATGGTACTGAACAGTTGAAGGGGTTACTGGGGGTATATGGGATAAAGATTTTCAGTCTACAGGCAAAGTTTATGGACTTTGCTATGGCAGGAAAGGACCTTTGATGGGGATCGCAAGCACCACGGAGGGAAAAACAAAAACAAAACAAAAAACACGAAGGTGACAGAAAAAAAGTGCCAATCGGCGAGAAAGAGGTCAGACCTGGATAAAGAAACTTGGCCATCTTCCCTGGTTGGGACTTAGTTAATTTCTTTATTCTCAGTTTCGGTGCATTTGAGTTGCTATTGAGTAATGATTCACTACCAAATTCAGTCACATGTTTCAAGAAGAACCAATCTAGCAGACAAGCTGTTTCATTGATTCTGGTAAATTGAAAACCAAGAATAACAACATTTTTCTTTTTGAAATGAGATAACACCTAACCACATTTAAATATAAAGCCTCTGCATGTGCACAAGAATAGAACTTGCGAGTGACGTCATTTGTCATTGTCTCAAGGCCATGTTACGTCATGTCGACTTTGACATTTTCATGGAAAGCAAACAGAGTTTCATAAACTTGAACACACATTGTATATCTTATTAAAAAGACGTCCGATATTTTTCCCCTCTGTGATGTATAGCGTTGTTCATAACATCTTAATGGTTGAAAGGTTATCATAATTATGAAGTAGCTGTATACTTGTCACATTAACCACTCCAGTATAGATATATATTGGTAAAAGGTAACATTATTACTATTATGTACTACATGAATGAATGAATAAATCAGCTTAGACTGTGGAGTCCTGCCATGTAGGTGCTGTGTCTTGCTGCAATGCTTCTGACGCGACCATTGGTCTTGCGGCAGGGAGGGATGGCCCTTTATTCACATGAAGCTAAGATAAAAGAGCAAACAAATGGGTGTTGGACACACTCACACACACACACACACACACACACACACACACACACACACACACACACACACACACACACACACACACACACACACACACACACTCACACACACACACACACACACACACACACACACACACTCACACACACACACACACACACACACACACACACACACACACTCACACACACACACACACACACACACACACACACACACACACACACACACACACACACGCACACACACATATACACACACAAACATACAAACACACACGGGCACACACACAAACACACACATGCGCGCACACACACACACACGCACACATACACACACATACAAAGATACATGTATACACACATGCACATACACACACACGCGTGTATACTATCATAGTCGCGATGGGTTGAACACAAAATTTCGTGTATGTGTATGTAACTCGAACATACAAATATATAAGAAAAGTTGCGCTCAACTTATATCTTTCTTGATGGAGCAATGGATGAAGTCACTACAGCACTTATTATGCGCTACCCGGGTTCGTGTCCTTGGCCGTACCACGTTTCAATTTCTGCATGTTGCCTTCACGGATCACCCGATGTTGATGGTTTAGAATTAAAGTGCGTTGTGGTTGATAAAAGTGTATCTATTCACTGGAACCCATCCAGTGTTGATCATATATATACATATATATATATATATATATATATATATATATATATATATATATATATATGTGTGTGTGTGTGTGTGTGTGTGTGTGTGTGTGTGTGTGTGTGTGTGTGTGTGTGTATGTGTGTGTGTGTGTGTGTGTGTGTGTGTGTGTGTGTGTGTGTGTGTGTGTGTGTGTGTGTGTGTGTGTGTGTGTATGTGTGTGTGTGTGTGTGTGTGTACATTGTAGTCCTATAAAGCTGGTTGAGTTGGTTGACCTTAGCTTAAGCCAAAGAAAAGTAAGGTTCGTCAGTGCTGTACGGTAAGTGGTGACGCGGTGACAGACGAGCTAGTGAAACATGCAGCGCAATTCCCGTAGACTAATCTTGTGTTTACTTCGTTCCATCAACTGAGGTGCCACGGAGATGCAGAAAATAGCCAACATCTACTATAGGATGCACCATAAATTTGGAAGGACATGAATGACACTAGCGAGTTTTTCTTCCCTGGCAAAGGTAGGTTGGGGAATTGTGCCAACTAGGTGAATAGAATAGTCTGTCGGATGGCGAGATACGGCGTCACTTGGTACGATGGTGGTTCGCTATGCACTGTGAATAGAGCCCATCTTAGCATATATGTGCCCAGGTTATACATGCGAGATTCTACTTGGGTTAAATTTAGGCGATTTTATCAGGCCATTGGGCTGTAGGCCTGATTGGGTTGTGGTTTTTATTATTTTTATCAACTTTATCTGATTGAGTTGTGGCTTTTATTATTTTTATCAACTTTATCTGTACACGTTCTGCATCTATTGTAGATCCCATTCCGACTAACAATAGACGATATTATTCAAGTGATCTAGAATTTAAGACGGGCATGTTTTAAATTTGACTCAGTTAAGGACATTTCTATTTAGTCTATCTCAGTTAAGGTTACCTTAATCATTACCATCTCTAAGGTTATCTCAAGTAATGCTGTGTCAATTACGGTTCTATCAGTAAAGACTAACTCAAACTTAACTACATCAATGCTATTCCAAATGAAGTTATCTCCATTATGTGTGTCTTCGTAAGCACATTTTTGTCAGTGCTGAAGATTTTAAATTTTATTTTGATCTTCGTCTTGACGGCGATGAGGAGCTCCTTCGCTCCACGATCGAGACAGAAGACTACTTTCTCTAAGGGAGCACATTTCCGTCTGCCTCTGTGCATCACTAACAACAAAATTGAGAAAATCCGTCATTCTGATGGCTAAACACGAATAGATGCTTTTGTATCAATAACAGTGAAAATAAATAACAATGATGATAATATTAATGGCAATAATGATAATAATAATGATGACAATAATAATAATAATAATATTAATAATAATAATATTAATAATAATAATAATAATAATAATAATAATAATAATAATAATAATAATAATAATAATAATGATAATAATGATAATAATGATAATAATGATAATAATGATAATAATGATAATAATAATGATGATGATGATGATGATGATGATGATGATGATGATGATGATGATGATGATGATGATGATGATGATGATGATGATGCTGATGATGATGATGATGATGATGATAATGATGATGATGATAATAATGATAATAATGATAATAATGATAGTAATAATAATAATAATAATAATAATAATAATAATAATAATAATAATAATAATAATAATAATAATAATAATAATAGTAATAATAATAATAATAATAACAATAATAATAATAATAATAATAATAATAATGATAATAATAATAATAACAATAATAATAATATTTATCAATATGAAAATATATCACAAATAAATTAATTAGATAAGGCATATAAAATGAAATATGAACAAAAGAATCGTTAATGATTATAGAAAAACAACGATAGAGAAGTAAATAAACAGCAGTAGAAAACGAAATAAACTAAACACTCAAAATATCTTCCCACCTCATTCCCTCTTCAAGAGCTCTGCCGGTTTGGAGAACCAGCGCTCTTTCGTTCTTTCTTTCAATAGTCCTCACACGCGTCTTTCATAAGAGCGTGTGAGTGCTCACGAGAATGTTGATTTGCATGTGTGTGTGTGTGTGTGTGTGTGTGTGTGTGTGTGTGTGTGTGTGTGTGTGTGTGTGTGTGTGTGTGTGTGTGTGTGTGTGTGTGTGTGTGTGTGTGTGTTTGTGTTTGTGTTTGTGCGCGCGTGTGTGTGTGTATGTGGAGGTGTGTGTGTGTGGATAATGTATGTATAGGCATTTTCGCGAGATAGGTGTCCACAATCAAGGTGGGTGCGCGTTTTTTCAAAGGATTTCTCATGCAACAGAAACTATACCTTCTTTCACCTGAATCAATGAATTTTTATGAGAATTTCCTAACTTGGCCTTTTTCAATGTGTGTGCAAAGGCAAGTGGTATTCCATTCAGCTTGGAAATCATTTTTATATACAGAGCTGAGGTGTCCTGGATGTGGCTTGTACAATCCGTTCCAGAACCATCATTGTATGATTGTATATTTTGTGAGACTTGTTCCCACATGCGCGCTAATGTCTCTTTTTACTTATGCAGCTATTGTTGAGGTCAAGTGAGCCGGGTAGAACGATAGCAGTCTGCTGGCGGCAACAAATGAAATAAAATACACCCCATTTAAAAACACAGACCAGGGCACGAAAGGAGCCTGTGGAAATGGGACGAAAGAATAAGAAACTAAAAATACTATTTTGATGATTGCTCATTGTTACTGATTAAATGAAACATTCTGTGATGAAGATTCCGTCAGTCACTTGACAGAGATCACAGGTTGGGTGTTGCTAAAATAAGAACTGAAAGAACAAAGGTCTCCTCAAGAAAGGTCAAGAAAAGCTTTGCTTTAGAAAACCTGAAGAAGTCTAGACAACGTGTAACAGAACTGATAAACAAATTACAAAAAGAAATTACCACCCGGAGAGCTAGAATGTTTAGAATAGATGGAATTGTCTTAAAGAAAGTGGTAGAAGAAATAATAAAGTTAGACATTCATTTAAGACAAAGAAGATTACTGCGTGGTGAGCAACAAGAAGAGGATGGAGTAAGAAAAAATCGTAAAGGGGTGAAAAATAAAAGATGAAAAGACTGAGCTACTTAAGTTGTATCCTGAGATTAATGCGGTTTTTTAAAGGTTATACGTGGAAGCATAGGAACGAACCGACAAAGACTTCAGACATGACATGGAGGGGGCGAAGAAGTGGCTTTCTAGCGTGACAAAGAACAATAGAGAAGAAAGAAATGAGACAACATACCCAATTAAAAATGAAACAGAAACGATCATTCTTACGAAATATGAAAAAACTAAGAGATAGCAACAGTGATTGCAAACCCTATTGAATACGGGAAACAATAAAAAACTAAACTCGTTATCAAAGAATAAGCAGAATAGATAGAATTGATAAAGAGTTTAGTTTATCATATTCGTTGATAAACGATAAGTCAAAAGTAAAACAGTACTATATACAACGACATCCTGACCAATACTGTCACATGGTTTGGAAGTTTAGTCACTGACGAGTAGGACTGAAACAAAGCTATAGATAGTTTTGAGGAAAAAATTATAGGAGTGACAAGAGGAACAGTATGAGAAATGCTGATATCGAAAGAGAACCTGGAGTTCAGAATGAAATTGATGTAGGCAAAAAAAAAAAAAAAAAAAAAAAAAAAAAAAAAAATATGGTATAGGCACCTCCACAGGACGGAAGTAAGATGGTAGGTTGCCGGAGATGGCACTAAGATGGAGACCAAGAGGATAGAGGCCAGTTGGAAGACCCAGGAGAAGGTTGTTGGAGAAAAAGAGAAAACGGAGAACAAATAGAGAGTAAAAGAAATAAAAGCACGGAGCAGAGAAGTGTGGAAAAAAATTGTGAGAAGAAACTCACAGGCTAACGTGGAAGCAGATGAGGCGTTTGCTCAGGTGGCATGAACTGTCTGTTTACTTACTGATTAATTTCTTTATTTACTTATCATTTATTCGTTTA
>NC_134791.1:57444914-57447414 GCF_046742065.1 Oratosquilla oratoria
AACATTATTCACAACACCACTGTAGTCTTGCATTACACACACGTGTGTGTGTGTGTGTGTGTGTGTGTGTGTGTGTGTGTGTACGCGCGCGCGTATGTGTGAGAAGGTGCATCCACTCTCTAATTACCATAACATTTAAATTTTGTGCTCCCTCCCTCCCTCCCTCCCTCCCTCTCTCTCTCTCCCTTGCTGACAGGTCCACATAAGTCTTACTACGTAAACCTTGAGTCTGACACTCGACATAACCACTGTCCTTTAGCGGCCTTTCGGAAGGTCGCCCTTCTTACACACGCCGTTCCTCCCCCGAGAGGTGACATGCTGTGGCCTATTGTGAGGACTCCGCTCCATCCAGTGTCGTTCTCCTGAGTCTCGTGGGATCACGCGCACAGACCAACATAAGATTTTCTTCTCCCGAGTTGGGGCTGCTGTAAGTTGATCGGTAGGAGATTACGTTACGTTATGTTGACATAGTTCCACAGTAGCAGGCAATGTGTTGGGAAGAAAGAAGGACCGGAAGGCGAGGGAGGGGGTTTGCTGAGCTTTTCATTTGTAAATGGGAGCCACTGAGACGTTTGGCTTTTGGCAGTCCGCTGACGCCGCCCCGGAACGGTTTGGTTTTTCCTCCTCCCGGCTCAGCACCACGGACATGTACTCCCAGCGCCAGGGCGTTCTGTTCAGTTGAGCGATCGTCACGGTTCCTGGCGTTTGTATGCAACATAAAGGCACCCACACCCATACCCATCCACCCACACACACACACACAAGCCCACACACACACACGGTGGCACGGTTGGTAGAGTCCCCAAATGTCACTACGGTGGTCTGGGTTCGAATCCTGCCCAGGGCTGAAATAATTTTAGTATCGCTGCGCTTCGAGTCGGTACTCCAACTCTCGTGGGCGGGAAGTTGGGGTGTGTGTGTGCGTGTAAAGTCACAGCATTACCCATAGATCGGTCATATACGAGCTTTGAGCTCTCTTCTGGGAGGGAAATAGCTGTCGAACACGTGATCCAAAAGACCAAGGTGAAAGACCAAGGTGAACACATACATACACGTGCACATACACATACACACTGGCGACGACATGACACTTTTCCTTCCCTCGACCCGTATTCGAAAACATTTCAGAAGGGACACAACGGCATCGTGCACATTGACGGTTTTGGGCAAGAACGACTATGAATAGTGAGCGTGTTTCTCTTAGCTAAGTAAAAATTCAGGTTTTATAGCTTTGATTGCAACAATAGTAACAAAAATGAGATGGCATTATTTTTGAACAGGTTGTGATAACATTATGATATTCCATTGTTTCATAAATCATAGAATGTCAGTTTGAAATGCGATCTGTACCTTTAGTATGATTTGATCAGTGCCCATAGCAAGCTTGTGTCAACTCATTCTCAACTAAAATGAATATATTCCTCTCGTAAAAAACGAGTGATTTTTTTTTTCTTTATCATGAAAATTTAATTCAAGTGAATTTTAATTTTTTCGTTTTCCAAAGAAAATGGGTTTTGATTTTCCAATTATAACAAGATTATTATTAGACTCTTAAACAGTTCTTGGTCAATATACGAGAGAAAACTAGTTTTACACATAATGTAAACACTATTCTCATTGAGGTATAATACTTAGCTATTCGCATCTTATTTATTTTTTTGTCCTAACGGAATCTGTCTTTATATAACATCGGAATATCTTTACTCTTTCTGCTGGCGTTGTCAAGCATCTTGAAGCACGTGCTCGAAGACGATATGACGTCACAGGCGAAAAGTGAATCACATGCGAGCGGCCGAAATCAAATCAAGCTCCTCTCACCTGCTTGATGTGCCTCGCCGGGCCCACAGCTGCAGACCCACAGACCCAGCTGTGCATTCGTAGGTATGTACATATGCACCGACACAGGCATACAGGGAAATGCAATGTGTGTGTGTGTGTGCGTGTGTGTATTTATATATATATATATGTATATACTGTATATATATATATATATATATATATGTATGTATGTATATACTATATATATAATATATATATATATATTATATATACATGTATACATATATGTATATATATATATATATGTATAATATATATATATTATATATACAATATATATATATATATATATATATATATATATATGTATATGTATATATATATACTAACCATTTTAATTTTGATAGAATTTGTGGAGAAAAGTTACACGCATCAATATAACTCACTGGAAAAGGTAACACAAATAAAATGTTAAGAAAGTAAAAAAGAAAAAAAAAAAAAAAGGAAGAGGAAGACGCCCTTTGGAAATAAAATATACTCGGCCGTAAGAGAAGAATTGAACCAACCTTTATCTTTGAACTCGAGTATATTACCGCCCACGAAAAAGAAAAAGAAAAATCTAAACATTTGGTAAAATTATGCTTTCTCCTTACAAGGCTATAATAGTTTGTGGCAACATTAATTTCACAAACATAAATAATATTTATGAACGCATACAATG
>NC_134791.1:57469914-57484914 GCF_046742065.1 Oratosquilla oratoria
GGAAGAGGATGAGGAAATGGTGGAAGAAAAGAACAAGAAAGAAGGCGGAGAAAAGGAGGAAAGGAGGTAATGAAAGGTGAGGTGGAGAAGGAGGGACATAAGAAAAAGGAGGAGGAAGAGGAAGAGAAGGAAGAGGCGTAGAAAGAGGCGTAGAAAGAAGAAGAGGGTGAGAAGGAGGAGAAAGAGGAGGAGGAAGAGTAAGAGGATGAGAAGGAGAAGGAGAAAGAAGAGGACAAATAGGAGGAAGAGAATGAGAAAGAGGATGAGGACGAGGAAAAGGGGTTGGTAAGATGAGGAGGATTAGGAAGAAGAAGAAGAGGAGGAGGAGGAGGAGGAAGAAAGAGGGACAGGCAAAGGAGTGATGATAGTACCAGCAGCAGTAATTCTAGTTATAACAGTATCAGTAGAAACAGCACCAGTAGTAGTGTTTATGATGGTGGTAATGGCTGTGGTGGTAGTAGTACAGTTGTCGTAGAGGTAGTGAAAGAGGTGGTGGAGGAAGAAAGAGAAAGCCAGACAGGGGCCAATAAAGAAAATTGGAGGCAGGGAAGCCAAACAAGAAAGAAGGGACGACGGAAAAGAAAAAACGGGAAAAGGTAACAAAGAAAGAAGATGATGAAAAGTGGGCGGATGAAGAAGTGGACAAAGAGGTACGTGAGGAGAAGGGGGACCAGGAGAAGGAGGAGGATATAATGGCTAGGCGGATAAAGGAAGTGTACCTTACACACCCAACCCCCCAGCCGCGAACCCTAACGGCGCAGAAGAAAAACATCTGCGCCCACCCAAGGGCGAGGAATTGGAGGGCAGCGACACCAACCAGGAACCACTTGTACCAGGAAATATTGTCCACCTACAGAGACCGGTCCTCCCTTCATCTCCTCCCGACCCATTCGTCCTTGACACCGTCCTTTCCATACACGCCCGCACAAACACACACACAACCACGCACACACATACACACACACACGCACACACACACACACACACACACACACACACACACACACACACACACACACACACACACACACACACACACACAGAGAGAGAGAGCTTTACCCATATATCAGGCTACACATTAGCTTTGAATTCTCTTCCGGGAAGGTAAAAGCTGTTGCTGTCGACCATGAGTCCAACACGTGAGCAAAGACACAATCACACACATAACTGTTCCTTTCCCCACTTCTGCCACAAGAAATTCCCTATTCTTCTTTGTGGACTCGCCCCCTCCCCAACCTAAGAGTAGTTCGCTTTATTGTGTTCACGTTTCTGCAAGAGCGCCTTTTCCCTTTGTATCTTTCCGAGGACATCATCCAGGTTTTGGCCCTGGGTCAGTCTTTATGAGAAATATATACATGCATACATACATATATATATATATATATATATATATATACATATATACATGCATACATACATATATATATATATATATATATATATATATACATATATATATGTATATATATATATATATATACATATATATATATATATATATATATATATATATATATATATTCATACATACATACACACACACACACTCAGACACACACACACACACACACACACACACACACACACACACACACACACACACACACACACACACACACACACACACACACACACACTCACACACACACACACACACACACACAACACACACACACACACACACACACACACACACACACACACACACACACACACACACACACACACACACACACACACACACACACACACACACACACACACACACACACACACACACACACACACACACACACACACACACACACATATATATTATATATATGTATATATATATATATATAATATATATATATACATATATATATATATACATATATATATATATATATACATTGTTACAACCTTCCCTTTATATCCTTGACATAGATGCTTGTGGGGGGGGGGCAAATATAGGTCTGCGTACATTAATCAATGTATTTAGTTGATGAATGTCACTACACAAACACTAAACACACGATCAGGATTACAAGTCACAAACCCCATGCCCGTCTGGCCACTATTCTCTAAAGCCCTCTCTAATTCCCGGAAGCGGCTCGCTTCCTACGCGAGACGACGACGACGACGAGATACGGCGACGAGGCCTTCCTGTAGGAGGGTCTTGCTCCGGTCTGGTGTCTTTCATGGCAAGGTTCTCGATGGTAAAGGTTTGACGCTTCGGGGGCGGGACACAGGGGCGATGATAAGTTCCCCGACGTGCTGGTTCAGCTCGTGGGTGATGTGGCCGAGGTCCCTCGGGATATGAATAGGTTCTTCGAAGCGACCTTCTGTAGGATGTGTTTTCAAGCTGAAGGTGGTGAGCATGTCTTTGATGGCGTCCTTGGAGATCTTGAACCTCTTCCTCTGGTAGAGGAAGCTGCCGTTCTCGAACATCTTCATGTTCTTCCTGTAGTAGGGGAAGATATTCATGAGGAACTTGTACTTCTCCGCTAGGGTGCATACACCCTTTCGTCTGCCAGATCATGCCTTAGTAACACCATCACACCCCTGACGGGTAGGTTATCCATTACGGCTAATGTAACGTAGCCGGAAACCAATAGACTCTGCAGGAATACCCGACAGAGGGGGTACCTCTTCATTCCAGGCAAACCGACAACACGAACAGACTTTCCCGTGTAAGTCTCAAAGCTAGGGGCAAAGCGTTTAAGAATACACGAGAGGCTTGCCCCCGTGTCCCGCAGTAACTTACTTCTTGACGGGTTTGGTCCCTCTGTGTCGTTGCTACCCACCCCTTTCAGTAAACTGGTGCGAACACCTGCAGCACCTCTTCTTCACCCATAACCCCTGGGTTAGAGAGAGTTTACACAGTGAAGATAGGTTTAGGCGGGTAAGGGGGAGCATTTCTACTTGTCCACTTCTGGCATGACTGCATTATATGACCTGGTGTCTTACAATATTTACAAATTGGCTTCCCTGTCCCACTGCCCTGTACCATTTCCCTCTCTGTGCACTCACTGACGGTTTGAAGTTGGTCAGATGGTATGTACCAGCCGGTGGCTCCGCCTCAGTGGTCGTTCCCAGCCCCATAAGTTCGAACCTGAGCCGGGATGCAGCCTTTGATCTCCTCTCTAGGGTGATGAGTTCCAAGAGGGATTCATAAGATGGGGTCTCGAGGACACTCTCGAACCAGCGGCGGCAGTACGGCTGCTTCAGCTTGAAGAACTCCAGATAACTCTGGTTCTCCGACTTCCGTGAATGTCGAAATTGGTACCTAAGCTTCGGGTGTGCGGCGATAGGCGGTTAACATCACCCGCCTGACTTTATCGTAAGATGAACAATCTACTGGGTCAAGCGCCGCGAAGGGATCTTGGGCCTTGCCCGTAAACCCATTAGAAATGAGTAAGACGAGGTTCTCATGGGGCCACTGATGGAGGGAGGCCGGTCGCTTGAAGTGAGAGAAAAATCGCCCTGGTTCTTCCTCGCCGAAGCGTGGCACGATTTTTTTTTTTTTTTTTTTTTTTTTTTTTTTTTTTTTTTTTTTTTTTTTTTTTTTTTTTTTTTTTTTTTTTTTTTTTTTTTTTTTTTTTTTTTTAGCTATCGACCCTAGAAGGAGGTCATTAAGCCTGGTGTGCATTTGTACAGTCTCGACGTAGTGCTGTGTGTGGCACGAAGTACACAGCCTCCTCCAACTTCTAGCGTGCTGTGGCCTCCCCAACCTGGTCCAGTCGAGACCGTGATCGCAAAGATTCTAATTTGATATTTTCACGTTCTAGGTCTAATTTAAGAATGGTTATCATGATAATCAATCGGCCTTTCAAAATACTCGGCCTCTTCCTTTGTAATGACCCTCTGCACCAAATTGTCCGACACAGCTCACACTAGCTCGTTTTTCCTAGTGATCGGCTAATGACTTCCACTGAGGCTTTGTAAGGTCCCTCAGGACTTCCACTGAGGGGTTTGTCTCAAATTCCTCTATTGTGATGTTATATATTATGAACTGGTCACTACGAAAGAAGAAGTATCGATAAACGATAACATGGAATCCTGATCTTTCACTAACACGGGTTAAAGCATTGAACAAATAAACGCACTCTGCACTACCCCCTGATGATAAAAAAAAAAAAACAGATCCTGGGGTCAAACATGAACTGACTCACCAAAGGAATATGAATACTGACTACTACACAACACCCGTCTGACTTGGTCTTCGGCCGACTCGTCCGCACAGACCACGTGGGTTAATTCAGATTCACAACACACCTCTAAGCACCTAAAGCTAACCAATTACAACAAGTCAAACGCAATTTCACAATTGGAATTTTAACCACGATCTACGGCCTGCCTCCCCCCTTGTTACAATCACTTCTTTATATCCTTGCTATAGAGGCCTGTGTGGTGTAGAGTTGTGTTGTATATAAAATTCCTCGTACAAGATATATATATATATATATATATATATATATATATATATATATATATATATATATATGTATACATATATATATATATATATATATATATATATATATATATATATATATATATATATGTATGTATGTATATGTATATAGTAGAACCTTGTTACAACGGCACGCTCGGGACTGCAACTGTACCGAGAAATACAAAATTCCGTTATTGTGAGGCTTATTCTTAGCGATGCCCGAGAATTCATGTTACATACATTTATAAGCATTGAATATGAAATACATGATAAGTAATGTAGAAAATAAGTAACAAATGATGGAATATACAACATTAGAGTCATTACTGAACCATTTGTTCAGTAATACAACTCACAAAGTATGGTTGTAGGTGAAGTACAGTTCAGTAGGTTGTAGGTGTGGCGGTGTCTATCTATACTGTACACTGTACAGTATAGGATATATCTATATGCAGATACAGTATGGGTAGTTTTGGGTACAGTATCCAGTATATTTAATGACGGGACAGTAAAATGTTAATCATTAAATCAAGGCATGAATATTCACTTCTTTTTTCTATTTTTTTGTTTTTTGTTTTGGATTTTTTCTTGTTTTCTTGTTTTATGTGCTTACAAAGTTAACTTCACTGGGGTCTTACTAGGGGCTTACTGGTGGCACTAGAGGGTCATCAGTATCCTCATCCAGTACCATTGCCACACCAGAGGTGGCTGGGGCTCGCCAGAGGTAGAGGGCCGGGGCTGGTTAGAGGTAGAGGCCCTCTTTGCAGCTCTTGAGAACATGATGCGGATGTCTGACTGCTTTGATGACTTTCTTCGGGCATCCATAATCTGATTCTTGAGCCTGTTGAGATACATAACATCCTAGGCTGTGAGATACTGGTGGCGTTCTGTAAATTTAATTGCAGTGTCGAATGCTGCCAAACCCTCATTCCATGACAATGAGGGATCAACTTCTTCCTCCTCACTCTCCTCTTCGTCTTTTTCCTGACCTCGTCCTCTGACTACAGGACCTCGTCCTCTGAGTGACAGGAACATCATAGTCGACCTCAGTCCACTCCTCAGATTCATCGGCCTCTACATTAATCTTGCCACGATTCAATCATATATTTTTGATTTTTTTTTCAGATTCTGAGCCACTACGAACCCTTCAAACTCTCCCTCTGCGTCAAAATGGTAGTTGTCTTGGATCACTGTAGGCCATAACTTGCGCCAGGCACGATTCGGGATCTTGCTATTTGCATTCTTCCATGCAGCATCTGATGCAAAATATATGGCATCCTTGACAGTGATTTTTTTCTGCACGGCCATAATATCATAGTCAGCGTTACAAAGGATTGCAAAGGCGGAGCATGCCGACAGGAGACCTTTTGGTCCATATCTAGTTCGGATACAAAAAAAAAATGATAATAATGATAAATAAATGAATAAGTAAAAATTATAATAATGTAAATAATAAATAAAATACATAGATAAATGCATAGGTATAGTTAAATAATAAACAAACGGATAAATAGTAAATAATAATAGATTGACATATAACTATTATAAATGAGAATCAAGCAAATAATAATAAACAAACGGACAAATGATAACAAAACAAATAAACAAATAATTTAGAATAAATGATAGTCATTACAGCATCTTGCTTAGGTGTTTATCCAGCCTCGTGAAGTCGTTTCTGTAATTCATTTTGAGATTTTGGATTCCCCCCCCCCCCCACACACACACACACACCATCCATGGGTTGGATCAAGTTAATAACATTATGGGGCAGATAAATTGTAAAGATGTTCTCACTGACGAATCCTTCTGCTGGGAGTTGGGCTCTGCAATTGAGGAACAACACCACTTTCGTATCATCGGGTAGGCCTAATCTTTTCAGGTTTTCTTTAATAGCAAGAACAAAAATAAGGAAAAAGCACACATACATACATACATACATACATACATACATACATACATACATACATACATACATACATACATACATACATACATATACCAAAGGGTTTTTCCCCCTTACACGGGGGGTAGCCAAAAAGAAAAAGGCATAGAAACCACTCCCACCCATTCCATTTCCTATATATTCCACTCCCCTCCACCCTCCTTGAAAGTATCACAGGTCATCCGTGCGTTACTTTGATTATCATAGTGAACAGGGAGATGTGCAACATTCTTTAAACACCTTGGATTCTTGAACTTGCCAATAACGGGCAACTTTATGCTGTGTTTCCCCGATGCTTTGGTACAATACAGAAAGGTGATGCGGTCTTTATTTTGTTTAAAACTTGGAGCTACTGTTTCATTTCCACAAGCCAAAGTAGAACGTGGTAAACGACGACACAGTAGGCCAGTCTCATCGGCATTATAGATTTAGCCTGGTGTCAGATTACACTTGGTGACAATTTCCTTAAATGTGATCTTGTAGGCTTCAGCAGATTCAACATTGGCGGAATTCTGCCCAGTACGCACATCTAGTACATGAATTCTATGCTTATATATATATATATATATATATATATATATATATATATATATATATACATATATATATATATATACATATATATATACATATATATATATATATATATATATATATATATATATATACATGTGTGTGTGTGTATATATATATAAATATATCTAGATACATAAATGTATACATATATATATATATATATAAATATATATATATGTAAACATATATGTATGTATATATATATATATATATATATATATATATATATATATGTGTGTGTGTGTGTGTGTGTGTGTATACATTATTTTGGGATTATTTGTCAAAATTTAGGTGTTATACATATCGAATGTATATCACTGAATAACTACAACGGCGAGAGTGATGCTCTTTTTCACATCGCATTTAATCTTTTGGACAGAGCATCACTGTCGCTCGGGAAAGAAATGACAATGGGATTCAAAAAAGTTTTAATTTGGCTCTCAAACTGAAAAGAGTTTTGAAAGATGGAATCCCCACGCCTTATGATGATTTCCAATTGTCGTGGGACTTTATGGTAATTATGATAATTTGGAGTAGAGATATAATTTCTTAAGAAGGCGCACAATGGCAACAAACAGCGATAAACTCACGGGTTTGGTCACCCTTCACGGTTGCAATGCTGTTATAATGTTTCCAAAAGCTTAGTCCGACTTTTCTACTTCATTAGGGCCCACGCTGAGTGGAACAGGCAATACCTCGTCACTCCAGACTCACCGTGCCAGAACTGGGGGTAATGGCAGTTTAGAATTGGCAAAGAACGCTGTTCCCTCCACAATCTGCCGCCTGCGGCATTGGCTTAAGTATAAAAGAGCAGGTGAGAAGGTGCAAGTGAGCAGACTACGTGTTTTTTTATGTACAGTGATTAATTTCCTAACTGCCAACTTAATAATCCTGTGCTTCTCCCAAGGTACCCTCAGTTTTTGTTTTGACAAAAACGGTAATGGAAACAACACATCAACTGAACCCTACGGGGATGTCCCGGAGGTGGATGAAATATAATCCTTGTTACTGATTCTTACACGGCGTCAAAGTACTCCAGAAACAAACACAACATAGCTTTGTTTCATGACGGCATCTGAAGCGCTTCATGAATTACCGTGACGTTGGGCCGAGACGTCGAGTCGTGACGTCATATCGATAAAAGGAATATAGAATTTCCACTCTGGAGGAATCTCCCCCTTTCTGTCCACCTATTCTGAGGTAGCGGCTCCTCTGTAATAAAGACATGAGCCTTCTCCAAGGGCTATTTTCGCACTGGAACAGCTGCAATATTTCTATGCTTCACCAGGGATAATAAGTGCCATAAACATACGCTACAACGACCCAGCAGGGAATTACAGATAAGTTACAAACACACGGCAGCAGACTAATGAAACGTATATGCCAATTCTCACACACACGCGCACGCGCACGCGCGCACACACACACACACACACACACACACACACACACACACACACACACACACACACACACACACACACACACACACAAAGACACAAACACACACACACACAAACACATACACACTCACACAAATACATACACGCACACACAAACACATACAAAAACACGTACACACACACACACAAACACATACAAACATACACAAACACACACACAAACAAACACTCTCTCTCTCTCTCTCTCTCTCTCTCACACACACACACACACACACACACACACACACACACACACACACACACACACACACACACACACACACACACACACACACACACACACACACACACACACACACAGTACACAGATGCTCACACACGATCGCACACACACACACACATAAGCGCACATATGAAGACCTATTCACACAAGTAACGATTATCAGTCTATTGCAGAAGGCGTCCCACATGTGCACATACTGTACATGCTCCATGTTCACCCCCACTTGTTGTACAATTGTGTTGCGATCTGATCCGATGCGTAGTACCTTTGTTCGTGTGTGTGTGTTTGTGTGTGTACACACGCGTGTGTGTGTGTGGTCACATGCTTTACCTAACTTCATCGGGGATGCTCGCTGGCCGAATGATTTAAGGTGATGGCACACTGGGCTAGCATGTTACTTGCATTTGTTACTTCGTTTGAGTAGAAAGGCTTTGGTTACAATATTCTAGACTTCTGTAAGAACATCTCAATAATGTGTCTAACATTCGAATAGGTTCAGCTTCTCTTGGTTCGTCATTCACCTTCTCACTATATCACGCAAAAGTAATTTGACATTTGGAAAATTGAAAGAACAAAAGATCGTAACCCAACTTCCCGCGAGGTCGCAACAGTTGAGGCGGATCGAGTTTTCCCTGATGTTTCCAAAAGCCCTCCGTTAGGTTGGACCTTATGAAGATAGGCTTAGGCCTCTTAACTCACACTCTCTGGAAAGACGCAGAGGGCGGGGTGATCTAATAGAGGTGTTCAATTGGATCAATGGTTTTAACAAGAGTGATGCAAACAAGGTCATCTTATTAAAACAATAGGGCAGGACTCGCAGTAATGGATTTAAACTGGACAAATATAGATTTAAGAAGGAAATAGGCAAGAATTGGTTTACTAATAGGGTGGTCGACGAATGGAATAGACTTAGTAACCATGTAGTAAGCTCTGAAACTATCAGTTGTTTTAAGAAACGATTAGACAACTTTATGGATGGGGATGACAGGTGGTGATGGATACGGAGCTGCCTAGTGTAGGCATTATGGTCTCTTGCAGTCTCCTTCATTCTTATGTTCTTACTAACCCTCTCTGAGAGGGGGAGTTTGTGACATTAAACCAAATTATCAAGCAAATGTATTCCCCTAATTGTATTGTACAGGAACAGAGCAACGCTTGTGAAGCCCTGTGTCTTACTCCGCAGTTCTTATATCAGTTATCATACTTAGATTTAAATTCACGTGTAACTCCAGCTTGTCTTCTGTGCTATTTCAATTGTTTATGCATTTATATGGTAAACTGTATTTCTTAACATCCTTTGGAAATTTAGTCTTTTCTCAGTTAGATTTCAAGACCTCGTGAAACCATCCCATGCTTAATTAATCAAGATATCTTTTCTGTCAGTGTAGTAGTCCAACCCCTATAACATCCTGAACGTAAGCCAAGTCACCTGTTTCTCTTTAATCCTTCAACGTTGACAGATCTAATTGTTTTAATCTTTTCTCGCACGGATTAACTGACAGGCTTAGAGTCGGTTGGATTGCTGTCCTATCTATCCTCTCGATATTGCCTACATCTTCCATTCTGTGATGATGATGATGTTGACCCTCTAGTAGCGAAGGAGTCAGTGAGAAGCTACCAAAGGGAGGGAGGAGAACACTGGGACGAATAAAACCACCTGCCAGAAGCAGCAGCAGCCGTAATGTAATTAAGATAGCGCATTTATCACAAGGGATTATATATTTAGCGTGACCGTTCTTGCAAAAACGAAGACCACGCTCTGAGGCTCTGAGAACGATGCCACCAAGGTGCCTGGGGTCTTGTATATTCTACGAAGGATTCGAACCGAGCGGCACTCCCTTTGCTTTCACCTCCCGTTTTCCTTTGAGGTGTAGTAAAACGCGTTTTCTTTTTTAAGGCGCGAGGAGGGGGGGGGGGGTTGAATGACACACTTTGCCGCGATGACATCCCCTCCTCTCAGGTAAACGGTCGCCAGGCGTTAGCGAGAATAGTTTCCCATTTTCTCTTCTTGAAACTGAAAACACCATACCAACATCAAATGATATTCGCGTTACAAGTGCACCCTTCACATGAACGGCTATGCTACTTCAGTCGCACTGCGAGTAATTAAAAAGTATGAGCTAATAGTAATAACATAATATTCAAGTATTTGAGCACGAGGGCCGGCGAAGTGGGGGCAATGCGCGCCAGGCAGAAATACTGTGGGCTTCACTTATGGGACTCTGTTGCTGTTGACAACACATCTCGAGCAGTCCATAAACCCCACATCACCCAGTCCACCCTCAGAACCCACGCATACCTTCAGTTACACGAGAGAAGTGCGACTCTTTCAGAACGTAAACACCGAGTTCATTGAAAAGCGGTGTGCTCGCAGGAACAAATGATAATTGCATAGCAACCGCGCAACTTTAATAGGCAGGGTCGCCAAGCCTTTTGCTGTGCTACAGGATATTAGTGATGAATGAATGAAGACATGGCACCCTATGAGCATGTATTACCCCGGCATACAAAAAAAAAGGGAAGAAATCCAACTTTTTGCGCACACCTATCGTGAAGCTAGCGATGTGGGGTAATGGCTAGAAAAAGAAAAACATGACGAATAATGTAATTGATTTGAGAACGAGGTCCGGAGGTGGGGTTTACAAAAAAGAAGGGACGAAAGGTTGCAGAAAAGAAACGTGTAAGTTGGGAAGGAGAAAGAGAAGAGGAGACAAGGCCACGACATCTATGCATAGAGGAAGAAGAAGAAAAGGGAAGGGAAGAGGGATCACATAGACTGAAAAGGAGCCGAGGGGGACAGAAAATGTCTTAGGAGGCAGAAGAAAGGTATGCAATATAATGCATGACTTCCGACAATGACAGACATCATAAGCTACACATTCTTGTGATCCTTCCCAGCTGACTCCTCTCACCTCCTCACTTCCCCTCCCTTCCTTTGTCCGTAACCCTGCTATTTCCCACTAAAGTAAACAAAGATTATTTAAATTCCCACTTGACACTGGCTCAATTCCCATTTCTACCTTGATATGTTCCATTTCACTATACTTCATCTCCAAGGCATTCGAAACAGGGCCGAAGCATCCAATCAATAAGCGACTCTCCATTTGCGCTGTCCTGCGATTGGCTACATTTCGAATTCTTGCTTTCCCATTGGTCGACGGGCAGGAAGCACGTGGCGTCAACGCCGTTCACGTTGCATCCCCCCGTCTCCCGTAACCCAACTTCTACGCTGCCCCTGCATGAATGGCAAAGTGACGTCCCGTGGCTGTGAGCGGTTGTGACACACATTCCTCGGCCTCAAAATCAGCCGAGTTTCGAGAAATCGTGATGCGTAAGATGCGCACGAAGTGTGTGTGTATTTACTTAGTTGTATTTACCTAGTTGTATTTTACGGGAAGGGGAGCTATGCTCGTGGTGTCCCATCTTCACATCTCGTTTTATCTAGACTGTTTTTAAATTCGTGTATCGTTTTTGCACACACCACATTTTCATCTAACTTGTTCCAAACGTCTATTACCCTGTGGGGAAAGCTGTTCTTTTTCAGGTCTCTTCTGTAACTGTCGTGTGTGTGTGTGTGTGTGTGTGTGTGTGTGTGTGTGTGTGTGTGTGTGTGTGTGTGTGTGTATTTACCTAGTTGTATAGTGTGTGTGTGTGTCTGTGTGTGTGTGTGTGTGTGTGTGTGTGTGTGTGTGTGTGTGTGTGTGTGTGTGTGTGTGTGTGTGTGTGTGTGTGTGTGTGTGTGTGTGTGTGTGTGTGTGTGTGTGTGTGTGTGTGTGTGTGTGTGTGTGTGTGTGTGTGTTTACGTATCTCAAAATGGCAAAAATATAAGAAAATAGCAAATTGGAAACCAAATGCCGGTGTAGAAGCGTTTTCGATATTCTATTCCTGAAAGAATTCTGATAATAGGCAGGTGGAAAGGCGTCAAGGGAGAAATTCTCAGATCTTTCCAATGAAAAGAAAGAACGTATTGGTTGACTTTTGTAAAAGGCAATTGCAAAGAAAAATGGTAAAACGTTTCAGAAAATCTAGTGCTCCGTGGTCTCCTGAGGAGAAGAGACACAGCAAATTTTGAAAAAAACAACAACAACGGTGACCATGAAAACAGGAAAACGAGATCGAAAAGAGATAACATTGCAGCAAACAGGACAGGTAGAGGTTGATACTCGCCTGTAAGAAAAGAGGAATTGATAAAGCCAAAGGCTTTGGACTCTACTTTGCTCATGAGTAGTGATTGAGTCGAGTCACTCCAAACATGAAATGCGTACACCATACAACGACAAATACACACTCTGTATGACGTCAGCGGCTGAATCGGAGTTAAGGAAATTTGAAGGTGGTACAGAATACCTAATTTCAGTGAAGTTGTTCTGGCAATAGTTGGGACACGACTTTTCCAGTTGAGTTTACAAGAGATGGAAAGACCGAAAATGTTCAGGGTGTCACATAGTAAAAGTTGTGCAGCATTGAAGAATAAGAAGGGCTCTGTTGAAGAATCTCCAATGGGCAGGTAGGGGAAACTGAGTCCATTGCGTTGAACAACACTTGGTTTTCTCTGCCCAAGCCACATGCGTTAGAAAGGTCAGAAGTCAAGTGTTTAGCTGCTATCATTCTAGGAGAAAGGAACCCAGTTTGTGAAGGACGCCTGGAGACTGAGGGGAGAAAATATAGAGTAATGTTATCGGCATAAGAGTATAGTAGATGATATGCGGTCAAACAAGTCGTTAATGAATAAGAGGAAAATAGTAGGAGGTAAAACATATCCCTCTGGGACGCCAGATGTTATGTAAACAGGAGCAGGATAGTGACCGATAACAACAGCAGTTATAGGTCTATCAGAAAGAAAATCAGACATGAGGAAGCAGAGAGAGGAGTAGATGCTATGCTCTATGAGGGCAGCTGAGAAATATAAGAATATTGACAGACTCTGTCAAATGGTTTTGATACATCTACTGCACCAGCACAAGCCTCACCGAAACCCCCAGAAGAAAATGACAGTGTCAGACAGAAACGTTTGTGGCAAGCCTTTCCTTACTTAATTATTGTATATATTTATTGTATACGTAACACTCCTTTGTTATATACATGAGTACTTAATATCAACATATATTTATTGTAAATGTATTGTATAAGTAAGCCTATGTAGTCATTACATTATATAAGTGCCCTATACACAATTATATAACCGATTATATATACGTCATTAGGCGTACGCCTAATGACGTATATATTGTGTGTAGACCTACGAAATACACTCCTACCAGAAAGTACAGTATGTTTGGCACTTACCACACGTTAAGATATCAAAGTAGTACAACATCCTTTAGGCAAACCATACTGGTGAACGGAGAAAAGTACATGAGAAGATTTTTTTCATGAAAATAGCAGTTGCCGACAAGACTGACGAGTTAAACACCATATGAGAACGGAGCCTTTATTTGTACGTTTCGCTTGTTACAGCTTTTTCAAGTACTTGAAAAAGATGTAATAAGCGAAACGTCATACAAATAAAGGCTCCGTCTGCAGATGGTGTTTAACTCGTCAGTCCATGAGAAGAGAGATGTTTCATAATTAATTTCCCTTTTAAGGATAGATTCAATAACTTTTGATACACAAAAATTTAAAACTATAGAAAGGTAGCTAGAAATAGACGGTCGAAAATTTTGAACGAATCAACCTCAAGAGTACGGGGAACAGCAAAACTGTTGCGAACAAACATGAAACGGCAAGTTTTGGATCGAAAATTCAACCAGAGGAAGTAGAAGAACAGAGAACACAGATTACTACCTGTATGCTAAGACACCTGAGTTCCAAAGTGAAGAAGAGACACAATTCCACAGAGAAAAATTGAGCGAAGTCTGTGAATATTGCAGAAATGGAGGGGTTAATGGGGACATTAAGACACCTTCCAGAGTCGTAACCCGAAGACTAGAAATGTTTTATTTTAGTCCATTTTCCAGTAAGGGCCACCGGAGAATCCTTTAGATTTTCAGAAACAGAAATAGAGTTGTCATGTGTTGCGTGTTGTGCAGAGTAGTGATGAATAGAAGACGTCTGAAAGTAGGCCGAAATCTCTGTGTCATCTATAACATGAGAAGTTGCTACGAAGTGCAATTAAAGACATTGCATATGTTTTGTGTGTGATTCACCATGGTGTTTGTGTGTGATTCATCTTGGTCTTTGGATCACGTGTTGGACTCGTGATCGACAACTATTTCCCTCCGGAAGAGAGCTCAGAGCTCGTATGACCGATCCATGGGTAATGCTGTGACCCTACACGCACACACACACCCAACTTCCCACCCACGAGAGTTGGAGTAACGACTCGAAGCGCAGCGATACTGAAATTATTTCA
>NC_134791.1:57489914-57504914 GCF_046742065.1 Oratosquilla oratoria
GTGAGGAAGGTCTGGACAAGGTGACAATTAGTGCTCTCCTCGTTTGGCATCGGGCCACGTCCATCAGGCACTCCCCTTCCCTTTGTTCGGAGTCGCGTCTTTTCGTGCCTTTTGTCCGAAATGGTTGAGAACATTGCATGGAGGAGGAAGAATGATGTAATTATGCAGCGCATATATGGTAGAACGCTGAACTTCTAGTTGTCGAGCGCTCGGTTCTCAACAAGATGCGCGAGACGCAACGCATCTGCAAAAGAAACATATTCTAGTCTTGACGCCCTCTGTGAATTACGACGACAACCTGGAGTGTACTGAGCGATTCCAGGCTAAAGTTGGAGCATCAGTAGTCATACAAATATGTACATTAAGACTGCAGAGGTTTCTTAACACGAGAGAAGAAGCTCGGTGTTAAAAAAGATACCTTTGTATATAGGCAAAGAGAGAGAGGGGAGGTGAGAAGGTAGAGAGAACAGCAGGAAAGGAGGGTGAGGGAGTCGGAGCTATGCTAAAGGAATGTCACTAAATGTCTGCTCTCTCCACTTCATGCCTGCATTCCCCCATTGAGAAAATGGCGTCAAAGACGGTAAAGAGAGACGAAGGCCCCGAATCCATAGACGAGAGAGAGAAATGAGAGCCAGCGAGGACCCAGGAATGAGATACTGGCATTACGAGAGAGGCAGTGAGGGGGAAAATTCAGAGGTAATGAGAGAAGGATGGTTCTACCAGACGAACGAATTTGGGTGAGACAGAATGGGCCTGTCGGTGGGTAGAAAGAAGGGGTGATCATTAGTGTGTAGGTTGTATGCAAGGGAAGTAATGTGAGGATTAGATATCAGGGCGAGTAAATGGAAGATTGTGTGGGTGTATTGGTTGAATTTGATTCCAGGTGAAACAATGAACGCGCGCCTGTGTGTATGTGTGTATGTATTTACTTGATTGCATTTACAATGTAAAGGAAAAGTGCTACACGTGTAGAATATCGTCTCTATCTTCATTTGCTAAACTTAGATGAAAATTGATTCATATTTTCTTTATTCGATTACTTTTCCTCTTAAGTTATTCAAATTCGTTTTTATCTTCTCTATTCGACTGCTTTCCCTTTTAGTTCTTCTAGGAAACGGTGGAATGGAATATCATGTTTCTTGACATCCTTCGGGCACATTTTCTTTTGGAATTATTTTTCCAGGACTTCTCGTCTCTCATCCTTCTACAAAGAATTCTACCATTCCAATCATTTTTTTGAGCACAGGATATCCTGTCACCTCGCCTTCTTCTTCTTTCTTCTAACAAAGGGATATCCGTTTTTTCTATATTTTCTTATATGTCATTCTCTTAGAATAGACACTATTTTGGTTAATGTTCTTTGTATACACTCGATCTTATTTTTAGGCGCACTTTTGCTGCATATTGCAATCTGGGACGGATCAGATTCTTTGATTTTTTTTTTTTTATAATTTCTTTGTTCATGAAGCAAAATGTTACTCTTTTGTTCATCAACAGTTTCTTAAAAAAAATCTTGTCAATATAGTTGATTGTCAGGTGACCAATTACCTTTGACCATCATACTCATGTACCTCTTCTCTTTCGTTCTTGTAATGGTTTCACTTCTAGTCGAACACACTTTTGCCCGTTTCCATTACCTTCCCCCAATCAGATAAGTGCATCGCGACTTGCTTTTGTTTTCTTCAACGCCTTGACTTCCAGATGTTTATACTTTTCACCAAAATTTCCTTTACTAAACGCAGTTCCTGTAGCTGCTGGCGTTCGTCATGAGCGGAACCTCATTCTGTTGTTACTTTCCCGCTATTCCGTACCGGCAGATGGCATCACAAGACAATGAATAGGGCCGTTTTGTTAGGAGCGCCTTCCCGCCGCCCCCGATCGCCGTCAACCTCTCTCTCCCTCATTGTGTGTGTGTTTGTGTGTATGTGTGTATGCGTGTGTATGTGTGTGTTGTGTGTGTGTTTGCGTGTGATACACACACACACACACACACACACACACACACACACACACACACACACACACACACACACACACACACACACACACACACACACACACACATATATATATATATATATATATATATATATATACAGATATAGATATATATATACATAGAGAGAGAGGAGAGAGAGAAAGCCATACAGACTATAAAACGCATCCATGAATGTTTTAATCACATATGAATACAACATCCACAGGATATATATCATGTGGATATTGGGTACGTTGGGTATAGGTGAAAATTTTGGAAGTTGGTGGTGAGGGGGAGGCGAAAGATGTTGGGAAAAGGAGCTGGCACAGTAGCACATTCTCTCCTCCTTTCCCACGTCCTTTCATACCGTTCCTTTGAGCAATACAACTTAGCAGAACTCGAAGCTAATAATTTTCTTTTTCTTTTTCTTTCACTCGATTTGAGGGAAGACAAATCTCTCTCTTTTTCTTTCTCTCTCTCTCTCTCTCTCTCTCTCTCTCTCTCTCTCTCTCTCTCTCTCTCTCTCTCTCTCTCTCTCTCTCTCTCTTTCTAATAATTTTATTCTAATACTGTCCGGTGGAGTTATAAGAGGAGCTAGCAGGGTAGAGGAATTATTCGAATTTCTAGATGAAAATGTGTTTTCATTTCTCAAGTGCACCAAGGGTATACGTAGGACTAAATAAACACACTTTTTCTGCTGAAGAAGATTGATGTTATTCCCAGCTCGGAGAGGAATGCCAAGCAGGGACTTGGATGGAGCGCAAATAAACTTGACGATTCTCACTGAACGGACACGCAGACGACGCTCCCGAATGTCGACATTTCGAATATCGAAGGTTCGAATGTCGATATTTCTACTCCATCTTGGTACAAATGGATTCCAAATATCGCCAATAATCTCGTGGTATTTCTGTCTGTTCACAAATAGCACTATGTAATTCAGATTTTTTTTTCACGGTATTTCAATATGTAATTATTAGTGCAAAGTCTTACTCTGCCATCTATTCCTAGAGAGGAATTTTTCTTTGTATTTTATGGCAATAAGAACAGCATAATCGAGAGGAAGAGAAGGTGGTCAAAACTCATATGCTGCACCAACCATTTAAGTAGTAACCGTACATATTATGTCACTTTTCTCGTGTGAGAATATAAATATTTCTAGTTAACGCTTTTGCGTAGGCATGGGACAATTTACACAAATATACATAGTGTTTATGTAGACACGTGTCTGGTCAGGTGAGTATACGCGTGTGTGTTGGTGTGATTGTTTTGAACATGTCTCGTTGGTCTGCCTACGTTTTATATATTTATCTATTTTTTAATCTTCGTGAGTAACACAGGAACGAGTCAAACAATACCAAATCTCTCTATCTCATTAAATTTCTTTCTTCCTCTCTCTCTCTTTCTCTCTCCTCTCTCTCTCTCTCTCTCTCTCTCTCTCTCTCTCTCTCTCTCTCTCTCTCTCTCTCTCTCTCTCTCTCTCTCTCTCTCTCTCTCTCTCTCTCTCTCTCTCTCTCTCTCTCTCTCTCTCTCCCCCCCTCTCTCTCTCTCCTCTTTCTCTCTCTGTCTTCTCTTTCTATCTTCGTCTTCTCTTCTCTCTCTCTCTCTCTCTCTTTTTCTCTATCCATTTTCACATTTTAAATCAAGCTGTAATTTCATTTACCTTCCTATATGCTCTGAGTGCAGATCACCCTTACAGTGACACTATACTTTCAACTATTCCTCCGTATTGCAGAAAGTGAGGGTCTACATAGACTCGGTTGACTTCAAATGATCTTTATTACATTTTTAGTTGCTGGGCTGGTGTCACCGCACCTACAAAGAAGAGAATACTGCGTGCGTGCGTGCGTGCGTGTGTGTGTGTGTGTGTGTGTGTGTGTGTGTGTGTGTGTGTGTGTGTGTGTGTGTGTGTGTGTGTGTGTGTGTGTGTGTGTGTGTGTGTGTGTGTGTGTGTGTGTGTGTGTGTGTGTGTGTGTGCGTGATGTGTGTTTGTTTTCACATCCATATGCTTGCTTGTAGTTAACCCTTTTACTACTAATGATAGCTTTTGTGCGCATACTGTGGTTATTGCCAAGCGATCCTAGTCAGTTCAGGCAGCTCTCCACTTCACCCCACCTCACCTCACCCGTCTCCCTCCGCAACAAAAGTTTTATCTCTCGATTAACGCTTTCCCTGACGTCGACAACTCGTGGCGCTCTGTGTCTCTTCGTGGCGCCAAGCGACTCTGGTGGACCGCGAAAAAAAAAAAAAAAAAAAAAAAAAAAAACAAAAAAAAAATATATATATATATATATATATATATATATATATATATATATATATATATATATATATATATATATATATATATATATATATCAACCCCCCCCACCACCACCACCACCACCACCACCGTCCAGGATGACACTTTTCCTTTCATTCTGTCTACTGTCAGGCTACTTCATCCATCTGCGAGGCTCTCTCTTGACAGCAAAGGGGTTCATTATGCTCGGGAAGACTGACGGCCTTGGGGTATACGGATGACGCGTACACACCCTGTTATGACTGTATACACAAACAGTGTGCCACATGTACAACTGTTTACCAATCCTGCGCTCTCCTCCTGGCTTTAAATGCTGGCAACAGCGTATGCATCTGGGTTTTCCCTCGTTGCGAGGCCGTGTACGGTACTTCTCCCGCGGCGTCGTCGTCGTCGTCGTCGTCGTCGTCGTCGTCGTTGTCGTCGTCGTCGTCCTTTCTGTCATCCTGCCACTGCTGCGCGTTGAGACAGAAACCGACTGGACTACTTTCGCTCGGAAAAAAGTTTAAACTTTCATTGTTATTTTTATTCTTTTTTTTTCTACAATGTACGTTATTAATGTTCTTATCCATTTATGCATTTACTTATTCATTCTACTTTATCGTCTGATCTTACGAAACTGGACCAGATTTCAGCGTCGCCATAATTCATTCAACTTCCGATCGTTCCCATCCCACAAAGGCAAAACCTCTCGTCCAACGAGGACAACCTCAGTTCTTGGGTTCGACCAACTCCCCGCAAGAAAGAAAAACAATTGAATAAATAAGTAAATAAATAGATAAATAAATAAATAGATAAATGAATAAATAAATAGATAAATAAATAAGTAAAAATAATAAATAAATAAATAAATAGATAAAACAGATAAATAATTAAATTGATAAATAAATCAAATAAATGAAAATGAATAAATAAATAAATCAAATAAACAGATAGATAATTAAATCAATAAATACATAAAATACATATAAAATAAATAAGTAAATAGATAAATATTTAAATAAATGAATAAATAAATTAATAAGTTAATAGATAGAAGGAGAAACACAAAATACCTGCGGGAAACCTCCCTCCCTGTCTCTTGGCATCCATCACCTTGGTCGGCTGGGAAAGAAGAGGATTAGGCTCGATCGATAAGTCAAACTCGAAGGAGGAGGCTCGCTCAAAGGGAAAAAAGGGGGATGGGCGAAGCACGTGGGAGGAGGAAAGGAAAAGGAGGAAGAGGAAATGGAGGAGAGGGAGGAGGAGGAGGAGGGGAAGGGGAAGGGAGGAGGAGAGGATAATGAAGGGAAGAGATGGAGAGGAGGAGGAGGAGGAAGAGGGGGCGGAGGAGAGAAAGAAAAGGAGAAGAGGGAGGAGAGGAGTGGCAGGGAGGTAGAGGAACAGATGGAGGAGGAGGAGGATGTGAAGGAAGAGGAGGAGGAGAGGAAGGAGGAAGCAAGGAGGGAGGAGGAAGAGGAGAAGGGAGAGAAGGAAAGGAAGGGGGGAGGAGGAAATAAAGGAGGAAGAGGAAGAGAAGTAGTAGGAAGAGGAGGAGGAGGGGAGGAGGAGGAGGAGAAGGAGGATGGGGAAGAGAAGGGGAGGAGGAGGAGGAGGAGGAAGAGAAGGAGGAGGGGAGGAAGAGGAGGAGAAGGAGGAGGGGGAAGAGAAAGGGAGGAGGAGGAGGAGGAGGAAGAGAAGGGGAGGAGGAGGAGGAGGAGGAGGAGGAGGAGGAGGAGGAGGAGGAGGGAGAGGAATATAATGAGGAGGGTATGGAAACAAGAAGAGGTGGAAAAGGAGATGAGGTGAAAAAGAAACATTCACGCACACATACACACACACACACACACACACACACACACACACACACACACACACACACACACACACACACACACACACACACACACACACACACACACACACACACACACACACACACACACACACACACACACACACACACACACACACACACACACACACACACACACACAACGGCATACCGAGGAAGAATAGAGTAAACGGGGAATAGAAAGAAGAGGAGGAGAAAGTGGAGGAAGAAATGACGTTAGGAGGAGGAGGAGACCTTGATTCGGGAGAAGTTTTGGTGTGGACAGGCTTTCAAGGTGAAACTTCATCTTACGATAGAGACAGGCTGGCGGGCGGGCGGACGGGCGGGCAGTCAGGCAGGCGGGCGAAAGACTCCCAAATGCCCACCACGTAAAGTGCCTACACCCCCCCCCCCGCCCTTCAGGAGTGGAAAGAGGCACCAACACAGGCGAGTGGATTTCTTCCACTTCTTTCTCCTCCTGTTCTCACACTCTTTTTGTCCTTCCACCCCCCACCCCCGTCCTCTTCATCCTTCGTCCCCTGTTCCTTGCTAGCATCATCATGATCTTACTTTCTATCTCTGATCATAATTCACCACACACACACACAGACACACACACGAACACACACACACACACACACACACACACACACACACACACACACACACACACACACACACACACACACACACACACACACACACACACACACACACACACACACACACACACACACACACACACACATACTCTCATGGGCTGGAAGTTGTGTGTGTGTGTGCGTATAAGGTCACAGCATTACCCATAGATCGGTCATACGAGCTCTGAGCTGTCGATCACGAGTCCAACACGTGATCCAAAGACCATGGTGAATCACACACACACACACACACACACACACACACACACACACACACACACACACACACACACACACACACACACACACACACACACACACACACACACACACACACACACACACACACACACACACACACACACACACACACACACACACACACACACACACACACACACAAACTTCCGGAAATTGGAGACCTGTCGGTCGTCACAATGTCTTCCTGTCCGGTTGTGAAACCGGATGAAAGCCCCCCCCCTTCCCCAAGCTTCCCCCTCTACCCTTCACCCCAGACTCTCGCTCTCTCCATCCTTCCCACGTTCCTTGGCTGAGAGTAACTCTCGGAACCCCGGCGACAGTGGAGGAAGTAGTGAGACAGAAGACCCGTTCGAGTGACATTTTGTACTGTGGAAGATTTCTGCGGTAAAGGAATCTAGTGAAATGTTATTTGGCTGAACAAGGTTTGGCGAGGTCAAATTTAGCCAAATAACAAGTTCCCCTCATAATTCTCTTAGGTTTCGTGTTTCCCCTGAGCTGAATAAAATCGTCTGGTGTTATGTATGTCAACGATCAGCAGTGGTTCATCGTGTGTTATAGGGCCGCACTTACTGGAAAAGGCTTATAAATACGGTCCTCAGTGACTCGAGGATCAACTTCTCTTTTCGCTAATTTGTATTTCATTTAATGCTTATAAATTAGGCTACGTTATGTGTGGTACGACTATGTTAGGTTTCATTAGGGTAGATTACATTAAGTTATGCTAGGTTAAGTTAAGTCAGGCTACGCTATATTACCTTGTATTTATTTTTGTTAGGTAGTTCAGCGAAATGAGGTGATTAGGTTGAATGAACACCATTCCGTAAGCATGCTACACTAATTACACCAGATGTCTTTAGGTGCAGGCAGATAAGTTAGGCCATAGGGTAACGGCCTTTATTATTAAATGGCTTCTCTGAGGTCAGTTCTTAGGAGGTAAATAATGCCTCTTCCCCCACCTAACACAGGAGTAACCTATGTTTACTCTGCCCATCTACTATTTCTGTCATTCTTAGATGTACGAAGTGTGTATCGCTAAAATAAATGTATGGGAATATATATGATAAGATGTTTATTTTTATCTTTCTTCCTATTTGAATGTAATTAGAAATCCAATTATCTATCTAAGTCATTCCTAGGATATGTACAAATTTTGTGTTCATCGCTAAAATAAATGTATGGAAATGGTAGACCTCACGCTATAGTACTAACGGGAGGTAGATATCACGCTATAGTACTAACTGGAGGTAGATCTCACGCTAGTGTGGTAGACCTCACGCTGTAGTAGCACCGTCGAATCTATAACAAACCTTTCACTCCGCAGGAAGCTTAATTTGGTTGAATGAAATCACAAGTCACCAGTAGAAGTGAAAGGGTTAATAGTGATGAATTTAACCCTGCAAAGGTATTTTTCTTCGCTGATAACAACCATTTGCCTGCACGGCAGCCTGAACAATTTAGAAGACAACGTTACAGTGAAAAGGCTGTGGCGAGAATGACTTTCCTTCCCGATACGCCTGACTGGTTGTAAATTGTCTCCGAGCTTAATATCAAGTGCAACATCGCGTTTCGTTGGTCAACTGGTTTAAAGGCGTTTAGGGGCTCATAACGGCACTAGAGTTCGAATCACGTGACCCGCGCACGGTGTCATAACCATACTCGAATGCTTTCTCGAAGTTGTTAGACTCCGATATAGTTCAATTGTTTCTTCACGTCCAACTGCAAACAAGTAACGAGCGTGTGTGTGTGTGTGTGTGTGTGTGTGTGTGTGTGTGTGTGTGTGTGTGTGTGTGTGTGTGTGCGTGTGTGCGTGCCCGCGTGTGTGTGTATGTGTTGTCTATATGTATGTATGCATACTACACCCCCCCCACATATATATATATATAAAGATATATATAGGTATAGATATACATATATGTATATGTCTATATATATGTATATATATGTATATATATATATATATAGATATACATATATATATATATACATATATATATGTATATGTATATATGTATATATGTATATATATATACATATATTTATATATATATATATATATATAGATATATATATATATATAAAGGAAATTAGGGTGAGGTGATAATAAAAATGAGGATGTGATGAGAGGTTTAGTCAAACAGTTTGGTTGAATCAGGTGGTCTAAGTACAATAATATCATGAAAGTTACCAAAATACACATAAAATTGATAAATATATAGTTACAAATAAAAGCGTAAAGAAGAGAAAGAGAAAAGTTAGGAATAAGAACATAAGAATGAGACTGCAAGAGACCATAAGGCCTACACTAGGCAGTTCCATGTCCATTACCACCTGTCATCCCCATCCATAAAGTTGTCTAACCATTTCTTATAACAAATGATAGTTTCAGCGCTCACTACATGGTTACTAAGTCTATTCCATTCGTTGACTACCCGATTAGTAAAACAAATCTTATATACTTTCTACCACCAGGCAATATTGTTCAGCTGAATGGAAACTTAAGGGATTAGGGCTCTAAAAATCACCACGATTATATTTCTGAGTACCTCACTCGACTTGTATGTTTATTCTGTCTGAGGCCAAGCGATTTTACGCAGCTGAAGAAGAAATCGCTAAAAAGAAAGAAAGAAATAAAGAAAGAAAAAAAGAAAAATGTGAGAAGGGCTCTCAAGTCAGTTTAGGAAGTTCGAGTCTTCTAGTAAGCGTCGGTCCCAAAACCAAGCTCACCTGTGGTTTCTAGACAATAGAGATGGTCTTCCTAGTGTCCTAGTGCAACGCTCTGGAAGCCAAAGAAACTGAAAGTCTTTCGCAAGGAGTCGAAGATATGCATGCATGTACAGACAGAATCTGACTCAATATTGCGGAAGTCGGAAGAGTCTGAATCCGCTTGGATGAGTCAAGAACCTCCAGTCACATTCTAAGACAGACAGACACACAGACAGTCTGGCTTAACGTTTCTGGAGGCAAAAGAGTTTGAAAGTCCTCCGGAGGGAGTCGAGAACTTGTACGGACGCAGAGAGGGATTGGTAGGCAAGTTGGCAAGTTGGTATCCCCACCTCCGTTCCTGCAACAACCAGACTACTGGAGAAGAGGAAAGCGAACGCGAGAGCTTTTCACGCCGACGGGAGTCTGCCCAGCCCCTTTCCCCTTCCGAGGACCCAGTCACCCCGCCGCCGGCGGCGACGAATTGGGCAAGGACCTTACACAGGTTGAGTTAGCAGAGCTTTGACGCAGAGGGTGGGGAAGGGGCTGGGTGGGGGATAGTTCTTTGTTCGTGGAGCCTCAAAGCGCGCGACGTGGTGGGCTAGAGAGTACGCTTTTACCTGAGCGTACTCTTTTAGTTATTATTCCTTCATTGTCTCTTTCCTATAATTCCTTAAGCGCCACCCGGCATAGAAGGGGGGGTAATCGAGACAGGGTGCTTGCCCTTTGCCCTACAGGGGTCGGTTGCCACAGAGATGAATGAAATCACCTGGCGTCAGGCAGAGTAACAAGAAAAGTATCCTCTGGTACGGAAAGGATTTAAGAGCAGACTGCTTTTGTTGGCACAAAGCCTCCCCCCTTCAAAGCTCTTGGATGCATTTTGCTTGGTTGCATGAACAAGTAGAATATGCTTTTGTGTTTTCATTCCTAAAGCTTCAACACATAGAGATTGCGGGGGCGGGGAGGAGAGGTGAGAGGGAGTGGGGGAAAAGAAAAGTGCGTGTGTGTTTGTGTGTGTGTTTGAGAGAGAGAGAGAGAGGGACAGAGAGAGAGAGAGAGAGAGAGAGAGAGAGAGAGAGAGAGAGAGAGAGAGAGAGAGAGAGAGAGAGAGAGAGAGAGAGAGAGAGACACACACACACACACACACACACACACACACACACACACACACACACACACACACACACACACACACACACACACACACACACACACACACACACACACAGAGAGAGAGAGAGAGAGAGAGAGAGAGAGAGAGAGAGAGAGAGAGAGAGAGAGATCAGCTTTATTCTCAGAACCACTTTGCATCGTGTTCAGCTTTCGTTGTTTGTAGAAACAGAGGACAAGATCCAAAATGTCGCTTACTTACAGTAGGGCACAACTTCACCCCTTCTCAGATTATGTCTCTCTCTCTCTCTCTCTCTCTCTCTCTCTCTCTCTCTCTCTCTCTCTCTCTCTCTCTCTCTCTCTCTCTCTCCTCCCTCCCATTTACCACACAGACATACCACGAGGAAAGGAAAATGGAAGGAAAAAGTAGCGGAAGGGAGAGGAGGAGAAGAAGGAGGAGATGGAGGAAGAGGTGGAGGAGGAGAGTGAATGAATGAAAGTGAGAAAGGTCGAGGAGCAGGAGGCGGAGAAAGAACATGAAAAAAGGAGGGTGGGGACGAAGATAATAAGAATGAGGGTGACGATGAAGATGAGGAAGATGGTGAGGGAGTGAGTTACAAGGTGGTGGTGGTCGGGGAGGCGTGCGAAGGGAAAGAGAGCGACCTCAAGCTCGACCTAGTCTTCAGCTTCGGGAATTCCCCGAAGCTGGAACTCTTCAATAAGGTGCTTATCTATTTATTTGTTTATTTATTCACTTATTATTATATATATATATATTCTTTTGCTGATTCCAGGCGATTTTGTTCAGCTTAGGTCCGGGTCTAAGCATGAAATAGGTTTCGATCGATCGAGACACAGTCTTGAATCATGAATAAGTGAACAAACAAATAGATGAATAAAAATAATAATAGATAAATAAATAGATCAATAAGTCAATATATGATTAAACAAACAAATAAGCAAATAGTTAACTGATAAGTAGCTATATGATAGATAAGTAAATAAATATATAAATAAATAGATAAATATATAAATAAACAAATGAATGAATAAATGAATGTATAAACAGCATAAAGAAAGATAAATAGATGAGTCAATGAAAAATAAAATCATGCATCGCCAAAACGAAGCGCTAAGCCCCTCAAGCACATCCCCGCCATATCAGCTTCTACGCTGCCGAGAGGGAGATGGGGGATGGAGTGCCCCGGAATAGAGAACAGTCGCCTGGCGCCAGCCCGGAGGAAAGCGAAAAGTGACTTCCAGCACAGAGAGAGAGACATGTTGAAGGATAAGGACTGAAGGTGAGCCCGAGGAGAGGAATGAATAAAGGTAAAAGGTAACGTGACAAGAAGAAACAACAGATGGGAGTGGAGAGTTTCATGAGAGGGAGACATGTTGAAGGATGAGCGAGGACTGAAGGTGAGCTCAAGGAGAGGAAGGAATTAAAGGTAGAAGATAATGTGACAAGAAGAAACGACAGATAGGAGTGGACAGTTTCATTTGTGTGTGTGTGTGTGTGTGTGTGTGTGTGTGTGTGTGTGTGTGTGTGTGTGTGTGTGTGTGTGCGTGTGTGTGTGTGTGTGCGTGCGTGCGTGTAAATGGGCGTGCTCTCGCCTGCCAGGAGTTAAGTACCCCAGACACGTATATGCCTGTCTGTGCTGGCACATCGGTAGTTCCCCCCAAAGTACTCCTAAACATTAGCAGGTGTTGAGGACCGAATGAGGCTAGTGGTGAGTGGGTGGGGGGAGGGGGAGAAGGGGTAGGTGATGGTTGTGACTGTTGGTGAATACTAATGTCATTTGTACAGAACGTAGTGTTTACTACCTCAAGTCGACAGTTATAAAGGTATGAACGATCCTTTTTCCATCGGAGAAATCCGCAAGCAGGACCATTTGGAGTTTCTCATTAAGCCTTACCAGTTGTACTCAATATTTCCATTTACGTGCATATACCTAAACGACTACAAATGCTAGGGATATAGATAAAAATAGGTATACTAGCTGTTGAATATCTCTAGCAAATGCGACTCGTAAACATCCGGAGTTCTCCACTAGCTCCCCGTAATTTCTCCCCTTCCCTTTCCCCTCCTCCGAGGAAACTTCATTTGTTGGCTTTTTCCTTTGTTGGGCAAGGTGACCCTGTTTCGTCAAACGCAAATCTGCTATATCATCCATTAACTTTCTAAGTCATTTAATAGACACAAGGCAAGGCAGATGGCAGAAACTTTGAACTAACATGTCTAGTTGACAGTTCACCTTCCTCCTTCCATTCTCTCTCACTCCTCTTCATGTGACTCTTCCACTCCACCATTGTCGGCTCACTGCCACTATGACGTCAAGCGCTGTTGCCACGTTCTCCCAGGCAACCTGAGTGAATGCGAGCTGAAGACATGGCACCGTGGCTTTTCATCTCCTGTGGGGTCTGTCGTCGCTTTAATGCTCATACAATCATTATCGCCGCTTCTCCCCGACCTTTTCCTTCTCACCATCAAATCCATCAACAGCCGTCATCACCCATTATCACTTCTACCATATCTGTAGTCGATCAAAACTACACAATGGCATCCACGCATTTATCACTACCCCTGACAGATATTGCCGCCACCTGTGCCAATCATGGAAGTCAGGTAAAATAATGCATGCTCATCAAAAGGTTATACGGCGGAGGTTTGATATCCCTGAGATACTAGTTGTTGTTTATACATTTTTTGTATCACACGTTCCTCCTATTAGTACTGCTAGTGCTAAAACATGAACTTGGATTATCATACTGGCAGCACCTCTGTTCTGTTAATGAAACAGATCTTGCCACTTGCCACTATGGTCATCATCGCCATAATCATTGTGCGTATAATAAAGATTATCTTAAAGGCAACAATAGCGCTTTTATATTATTATCGCGTGAGGAGCGGGCACAGGAACAAAAGATAATAAAAGAATAAAGAAGAGAAAAGACAAGAGCAAAGCTTAGATCAGAACAGGGCACGAGCCACGGTTGAGGTCAGGCACAGAGGAAGAACAGACGATGAGGGGCGGGCGGTATGAACAAAGGGAACATAACCAAAGAGGAAAGGGAAAAGGAGGGGAAAGGAAAGGATCAGGTGAAGGAGTGGAGGGAGTGGGGGGGATGAAAAGGAGGATCAAGTAAAGGAAAGTTACGGGGGCAGAGGGAAGCGGAGGGGAGTTTCCATACGATGTAATGTTTGTGTGTCTGCGACTAAAGGGGAAAAAATCGATTAGGAAAAGGAAGTGGAGAGAAAGGAGGAAACAAATAGAAGAGGAAGGTGGTGGATGGAAATGAAGAAAGGTAGAGGAGCTTAATTGAATCATGATATGAATGGAGGGAAAGTAGTAAAAGGGGGAAGGGCTAAGACAGAGGAACTGGAAGAGAGAGAGAGAGAGAGAGAGAGAGAGAGAGAGAGAGAGAGAGAGAGAGAGAGAGAGAGAGAGAGAGAGAGAGAGAGAGAGAGAGAGAGAGAGAGAGAGAGAGAATGTGTGTGTGAGAGGGAGCTATACTAGAAACACACTAACTTCAATGTCAAACGACACCCCACTCAATTACACCCCGAATATTTCTGACTGGTGGATTGTGCGTCAGAGAATTTCGCGGGAAATTTGGAGTGTGTAGGATTATCAGCGGCTAAATGTCGTACTGCGTTGATGCCAGTGACGTCATGACGATTTAGTTCCACGTTTGAATGCACGCATTGTTTGTCCTCGTTCTCGGAATGTTTGTGTATTTTTTTATTTATAATTTCCCAATATTTCTTGATTACATACTAAAATATATTTGTTTATCGTTCATTACCGTGAAAAACGAAAATAAACGGTTTTAATTGTAGTCACAATACAGACGATCCTGCACATCACGTTCTCCGACTTTTAGATGTAAATGTTTTTTAGTTTGAACCCAAATAAAAGCCCTGGATCTAAATATATGATTTCATGCGTGTTTCCACTGAAGTAATGTCGATGCATTTTCAGAGTTACATCCGTTCACTTTGTTAATTGTCCAAATTAAATGGGTTTATATCTTTGTCTTGCACAACTTAGGCACACAGAAATCAAGAAAATGACTTTGAAAATATTCATTATACCAAAGTCTTTCCATTAGGATATGGATACATATTTAATTAGAAAAAAGAAAATGCTAATCTTTCATATATTAACATTCAACTGTCGATCAGACTGAACCTATT
>NC_134791.1:57512414-57537414 GCF_046742065.1 Oratosquilla oratoria
CAATCATGAAAGAAAAATGCAACGTGGTTCTGGTCTGTAGGGGTATCACTAAAAACCCATACAGAGCCAGAATGAAAGGGAAATTGCCATCTAGCACGGGAGAAGTTATTTGTAGTGTTCGCAGAGTTAGAAAGTCTAGTAGTAGTAGTAGTAGTAGTAGTAGTAGTAGTAGTAGTAGTAGTAGTAGTAGTAGTAGTAGTAGTAGTAGTAGTAGTAATAGTAGCAGCAGTAGTAGTAGTAGTACTAGTGGTATTAATAGTAATAATAGTAGCACTAATAATAATAATGATAATAATAATAGTAGTAGTAGTAGTAGTAGTAGTAGTAGTAGTAGTAGTAGTAGTAGTAGTAGTAGTAGTAGTAGTAGTAGTAGTAGTAGTAGTAGTAGTAGTAGTAGTAGTAGTAGTAGTAGTAGTAGTAGTAGTAGTAGTAGTAGTAGTAGTAGTAGTAGTAGTAGTAGTAGTGGTAGTGGGAATAGAGGTGTGGCTACAGGATTAGACACATGTTATTTCCAGGTGAATATACTCGACTGGCGTCAATCAGGTTTAAGAACCTGAGAACGAATGCACGCCTCAGCTAACACCCGATACCAAACTACTTACTGAGTGTGACTGTTGTTCTTTGGCGTAACGGATTTTCCTTTATCTATATCAAATCGGACACCGTTTATTTTAAATTATATATATCAAAGGCAATTCGATTGGGTTGACGTGTCCTCACGACAGTTACCCCAATAAGAGTCAACGTCATCGTCATGACGTCATATCTGATGATGACGTCACGCAATCAAGACGTCACTACCAAACTACGTGATCATTTAGTAGCGAAGAGACAATATGGATTTGGCTTTAGAAGGATTCCCTCCCCCCTTTGCTTTTTTTTTTTTTTTTTTTTTTTACTCCCTAGAAAATATAAATATAATAGATAAATCATTACGAAGCACTTGTTTGGTCTTTGCCATAACAAACATGTCAGGAGACATCAGTGATCATAAGTTTTCCTCCCTTTGAAGGCCGCGTCAGAGCAGACCTACACCACACAAACACGCACACACACACACACACACACACACACACACACACACACACACACACACACACACACACACACACACACACACACACACACACACACACGCGCGCACGCACGCACACACACACACACACACACACACACACACACACACACACACACACACACACACACACACACACACACACACACACACACACACACACACACGCACACACACACAAACACATACACAGGTCTAACAGGAGGGTGAGAATATGCATATATATATATATATATATAATTATATATATATATATAATATATATATATATATATATATATATGTATATATATATATGTATATGTATATATGTATATATATATATATATATACACATATATATGTATATATACATATATATATATATATATATATATATATATGTATATATATACATATACATATATAACCCATTCAACTATCCAATCTCAGCACTCCACGGGTGAAGTGTCACCCTGATCCCCGCCACATTGCTCGGGCAATGCAGCGAGAGACATCGAACCTCCAAAGTATGTGACAGCTGTAGCGGGTTTACCCCCACTGATTCAGACTTCGCATCAGAAAAACTACGCTTCATTTATTTCCTCCTTCCTATCTACCTTCCCTGTTCCTCTCTGCCTTTACACCTAACCCTCTCCATCCTCCTCTTTCTCTCTCTCTCTCTCTCTCTCTCTCTCTCTCTATCTCTCTCTCTCTCTCTCTCTCTCTCTCTCTCTCTCTCCCTTTCTTTCTCTCTCTAGTTGGCTATAGCTCTGAGCTGATTGTTCAATACAGGCTGATTCATAGTCATTGCTCTAAGTATTCTCGACCAGCATCTCATAATAAGGGTCCATCCATCTAACGAACGATATAATCATCGAAACCTTACGCAGAATGATCAAAACATCTCCTGCTACTTGATTTCACAAGTGTCTTGAAACATGTCGATATTGTAGCCTGATATAAACGTTCATAAGACAAGCAAAGCATTGACACCAATGTTATGGTGATGTGGGAGAGACTAAACATTGCTGGCCCTGCTTCGCAATAAAATAACGTCGAGCTTGGGTCAGCTGATGACGTCAAAGCGGGAGACAGATGCCAAACGCCACCATACAAGCATTTATTTTGTCTTCTTGCTAATAACCGCTATTTTGTGTTCAGCCAATGGCATAACCCTGGTTGGTATCAATAAGGCCTGCAATAGTAGACTATTACGAACATTGAAATAAACCACACTAATTATATCCGTTAAATCGAGATTCTCAAGGCAAAAATAATCTCAAGTTGTTCTTCACCAAGACCTGTATCAATGCACACACTGTACTCAAACCTTGGTTGCAACGGAGCATAATTTACGGTCGCTCTAAATGGGAGAAATATCGTACATAGCTGCTTGCTTTCAGAAACTTCAGTCAGGTCAGGCAATGACGTCAGAGCCTTAGTTCAGTTGACAGTTGTTTCTATATAGATCAATTTTACTTCTTAAGCCACACAAATACCCATCGAATTAATCACTATCACTACATTTCTCCGTTTGATCATTACTTGTTCTGTTCCCAGGCTTTCCAATTTTTGATTAATGTGGAAATACAAATGAAAATTGATTTCGTGTGTTATCATGTTACTTTGAACTTTAGGACCCACAGTCAAAGGAATGCTGTCAAGCAGGTTTATTTGCATAAGGGATATAAACAAACCAGAAGGTATATTTGCATCTTGGGTCCCTAAACACTTTAGGACAACATGGCTGCTTGCCACAGTACCCAACCACACCTTAAAGGTGTTTTCAGAAAAAAAAAGTTAGCCACAAGTCGGGAAATGATAGAATGTAGATAACGGAAAAATTGTTAAGAATTAAAAACGAAATGTTGAGATTCAATTACGTCATATAACTGTTTTTTCTTTTGAACTTTGTGAACAGATTTTACGATGAGCATTACCATCATATAGCTGGCACGCCAATAACCCACCTCCACCTCCACCTCCACCATCCTCCTCTTGCTTCCTCCCACCCTCACCCGTATCTGTCTTTCTTCCTCCTCACTCCACTCACTCCCTCCTTACTCCCCCTCCTCGTCCTCTTCCTCCTCCTCCTCTAACTCACGTCTGCTTGGCTTCCTGTAGTTTTCATTTCCCTTACCTCTGCCTCTTGAACTGTAGCCTACCCTGACTAAGAAACATAAGCCTATTACCAACTTTCATACACAGTATGTCGACTTCACAGAACCGAAAGGCCTTTCCATGACGTTCCCAATTTGAAGCTCCTCATCGACATGACGTCATCAGCACTTTACTTCCAAGCTCATATTCTTGACATTTGATTTCGTTTACGGGGAGATGGGAGAATCACAGAGGCGTTGGATGTCTTTTATACCCCAGAACACAAAGTTCATGGTAATTTCTCGTCTGTCTCCGTGACAGCATCGAGATTACGTGTCTCGATAGTGCGCCGCGAAGAAACAAGAAAGGCTTCATGGAGGCTCTTGTTCCGAGGTGAATTCGTAATGTAGTGAATTTAACCTAAAAATAACGCCGTAGCCTCTTATTTTTCCGTGTTAAATTGCCGTTCATCACAAGGTATTTAACTCTGTTAAGGCTTTAATAAAAAATAAAAAAAATAGTTGAAATCCTATATCAGCGCGAAAAATGGGTTTCACTTGACTGATTCAAAACTGTCCACGACTTGCACAATTGTTCTGGCTGCAGTCAAGTAATTTCATTGCGTCCAGGGAAGCGACCAACGCAGGAAAGGAGAAAAATTGTCTCGCCAAGACAGCAGCATTTTATAACAAAGGGTATCAAGTGTTGCGAAGCATTAGAGCCGGTTTCGAGAACTGGATCAACGACTTAATGAAACTACGTACTGGGCCCCACGCCGTACTGTGCCGTACTTGGGATACGTGACACCCATACAATAGCGTCGTTATTTACACCTGAGGCAGCTGGACTGATAACACTCAACCTACGCGTGTCAGTGCTGACATAATGCGAGTGTCACAAATAACTTATAGCACACGTTACGTCATGCTGTCTTTTTAGATTTTTTTTATCTTTCTTTCCTTAGCTGAGTAAGCCAGACTTGGACTAGTGCATAATGTCTGGTTCTCGTTTTCATGTTATACGGATAGACCACTACTACAACTAGTACTGTTGTTGTTACTATTACTGTTTACATGTATACTCGCATACCCATAACAGTGAGAACCAACTCAGTCACTCCCAGTAGGTCCTCTTGGAAGAAATTCTGAACTTGACATTTTTGCAATCGCGTAGGTCCGCTCCCACGTCAGATCTCCTAGTGTGAAAATTTGGGGTCGACGGGTACACACACACACACACACACACACACACACACACACACACACACACACACACACACACACACACACACACACACACACACACACACACACACACACACACACACACACACACAAACACACACACACACACACACACACACAACACACACACACACACACACACACACACACACACACACACACACACACACACACACACACACACACACACACACACACACACACACACACATATATATATATATATATATATATATATATATATATATATATATATATATACATACCCTACGGACCAGAGCCACACATCATTTTGTCTATGATAGAAGAAATTCTGTTCATAACTTGGATCGTAAGAGGCGAGAAGAAAGGGACGGGGAGAGGGACTAGGCATCCTTCTCCCTGTAGCCCCAAGGGGCAATTTCCTAAAAAAATAAAAAAATAAAAAAATAAAAAGAATATATATATATATATATATATATATATATATATATATATATATATATATGTATATATATAGAATACACAGTAGCAAATTCTACATCTATATGAGAGAACTACAGGGTGGTTCAAGACATTTGGCCATGACCTTACCTCAGTTCTATTCATATATCATAACTGCAATAGACTTAAAGGGCAAACACGAAGCCCAGGTAAAACTTTGTATTTTTTTCTTTTGTAATATTATCTATTTTCACGAGAACCATGATTAAAACAAATATCTATATCGCAAAAGTGCTATCTGAGGGACTTTTTTATCAAACTTTCGTCGTCTATTAATTTGTATTCTAAAACACAGCTTACAGCGCCATCTCTTGGTGTTACATCCGATGACGTCACGATGTACACCAGCACAAGTGAGATGTAGCGACGCAGACAATTCCTTCAGCGATATTGAGAGTTTTTCATCGTCTCTTGAGAGTACTCGCGATTCCCTACATATCTCTGATAACAGGCAAGACGCATAGATAGGCGGCACATTTATGGGCTATCGATTTGAACAGAAATATCTCTCTGAAGATGTTTTCATATTGTTCCATCATTGGTGCTTTCCTGGGTGCATGTTGGTTCTACAATGCTGTCTTTAGGCACCCCCCCTCCCCCCCCCAAAAAAAAAAGATAAATAAAATAAAGTAAAATAAGATAAAAATAATGAATGAATGAATAAATGAATGAATAAATAAATGAATAAAAATAAATAAATAATAAATAAATAAATAGATAAAACGAATAGATAAATAGATAAAATAGATAAAAAATAAGGGGTATAAGTGACGGATTCAACATTTTTGCAGTATGCTCGTACACAAAATACTGTACTGCAGCACGTCCACACTGCGCCTCCTGGATGCCACCAAAGCTTTGTAAACAATGTTTTCTGCAGCGTAATCCAGATATTTTCTCATCTCGGTTCAAATGTGCCAGTCAAAAGTTAATTATGGTGATTTGTTACTACTGAATAGAACTAATTATTCTTTATACACACTTTTCACACTGTATAAAAACGAAAGTTTCACAACAAGTATCGCTAAGAACCTACCATTTTGTTCCAGCAAATGAAAAGTGTTTTTTGTATTTATTCTTATACTGCACGTCCTATCTTCTTTCTTGTTTGGTTTTATTTTCTTTTTTGTTATATCTATTTATGTAATTTCTTTTTTATTTGCTTATCATTACTCCTGGATTAGTTTTTCTAAGATTATCTTACTGATATATCTAATAAAAAATTCCAGATACAATATCTCCTATCATTTGTTTTGCATTATGCTTTAAAAAAGGCCATTTGGTATTATTGTAAGAGAATCTAACTTCATCATTAAGCTCTCCGTGTATTGTGCGTGAATGATATTGCTGCTGGGAGGTTATAAGTTTTCTCCTCTTGCCTTTCTCTCGGAGTTCTATACGTTATTAATATATCATCATTCTCCACTTCTTTTCTCATATTCTTTTCGTCACAATCGTGTATTTTCCTCAGTAGTTCCTTCTTCATTTTCATAATTCCAAAATTTGATATTAAACAGCCTGTGGCACTCAGCGCAATCACTATTCATCAAACACAATGATAATGCATGAAGAACGAACGTAATTTATGACGTCACTGCGAAGCAGATGACGCCACGGTTAGGTTTTACGAGAATGGCTGAAGCGGACGATGTTTTGGAGACAGGATCAGCAATATCGAATTACAATAAATACAAAAGGAAAGAGTCTTTGTGTAATTTGTTGATCTATCATTGACTTTTTTGGTAAGTACTAAAAACATATTCCGGTAAAACTATACATATTTAATTTTCAAAGTGGTTACACTTTAAATCGAACAGTTAGAAGGCCCTCGAGGAATCTTTTGTCTGTTCAGTCAAAATACAAATTTGCCGCTAACGACCAGCACTACTCGATGGTCCTCTGGCTTTGTTGTCTTGTACGTAGACCGGAGGGCGGTTCTCTCAGCTTGTTTGAGGTCGTCTTGCGTAAACCAGAATTAAATGTTCAATGGGGGTGATTTACATTGTCACTTTCTCCAAAGAAATCATCTAAAAAATAGGATGAATACTTATCGCAGGTTCTTTAGAACACACACACACACACACACACACACACACACACACACACACACACACACACACACACACACACACACACACACACACACACACACACACACACACACACACACACACACACACATATATATATATATATACATATATATATATATATACATATACATATACATATATAGCTATGCTTTTTCATACACATGCCACTTTGGAAAGGACATGCGGGATAATGATAATAGTATTGTACCGACTTAAAATTAAGTGCTCGAGATGTCACGAAACCCCTTAACTGAAATAATCGGAAATCTTATCGGAAAGAACCTAAAACCTGACGTCATGTCGTCAATATATAACTGGATAGGTTATCCCGTGATTCTCCTGCATCACACATTCGTTGAGACGCAGCGCGAGTCGTCGCCACGTGAGCGTTGCCATAGCGACGCAGACTTATCACCCGATCGAGAAAACGTCAACATGGAATCGGCACAATAGTCAGTTCTGTTAATTTCATTCAGGTAATCTCCCTCTCTCCTCTTTGTCCTTCCCTCCGTCAGGCACCTCTTCCACTCGGATGAAAATTGAGTGGGATGACTGATGAAGGCAACGGCACCAGACAACACTTGCCTTATGCCACAGCCAGAGGACCGAAAAACAAAAAACAAAAACAAAAACAAAAAACATATAATCAACTCGGGGATAACAACACGAAGCGCTTAACTAAGACCAAACCATCACCTTTGCCCTAAGTGCTCAGACAGCTAAACAAGTGGCGGCCATCGCTGGCCAATCGAGGTTGAAAATCTTAAGAATATGAAGGAAAATCTTAAGCAAACGAGGGAAAATCTTAAGCACACGAGGAAAAATCTTAAGCACACGAAGGAAAATCTTAAGCACACGAAGGAAAATCTTAAGCACACGAAGGAAAATCTTAAGCACACGAAGGAAAATCTTAAGCACACGAAGGAAAATCTTAAACACACGAAGGAAAATCTTAAGCACACGAAGGAAAATCTTAAGCACACGAAGAAATATCTTAAGCACACGAAGGAAAATCTTAAGCACACGAAGGAAAATCTTAAGCACACGAAGGAAAATCTTAAGCACATGAAGGAAAATTTTAAGCACACGAAGGAAAATCTTAGGTACATGAGTAGGCGAATAAATAGGTAAACGAACAAATGAATAGGTAAACAAGTAAAATGAATAAATAAACAAATAAATAAACAAAGAGACAAAAATAAAAGAATAAATATATTTCGAAAGATAAATACACAAATGAATAAACATATTGATAAAGGAATAGATAGGCAGCTAGATAAGTGACTAAGTAAATAGATAAATAAATAAATATAGGAATAAATAAATAAATAAATAAATGAATAAATAAACTAATTAATTAATAGATAAATGAATAAATAAACAAATAAAGGAACAAAGAATTAAAGAAATAAGAAAATCAAGAAAAACAATAAGAAATTAACTTTTCCCCTTACTCATATACGCTTGATATGGCTGCTGCTAAGAGATTTTATTCAGGAGTTCGTCTGTCTTTGCGCCAATTATAAAATATTGCACCACATCTCCTTCCCCCGATACTCTTTCTCAGGGCGTCCACGGACAAAGTCGAAGTACAACAAGGACGTCTACAAATCAAAGACAAAAACACATTCAATGAATAGAGGGAGGTTAACGGTGGGGCCGGGTCGGGTGGGGGATGGGGTGGGACGAACATGACCACGCATAACTGTGCTCCCCCCTCGCCTTCGGGTCTGCCAAACGGGCGGTAACTGATAGGTGCACCCTTCACAGGAACGTCTCTCATACAAGGGAAGAGATTTTGGAAAGGAGACGGTGGAAAGGATCAGGCGAGAGGAAGTGATGAAGAGGGTGACGATGAGGGAATGAGGGGTGCAAGGTAGATTCATAGGAGTTGAGATGTGGCGAATTAAAGAAGGCGTTCACAATACTGGAATTTTATATGCCGGGGCGCGTGGCAGTCACCAGGCATTGTCAGGGACAGTCCCCATTCCTCCCCTTCCCATCCCCTTTTTCCACTGTATGCCACTGGGATTATTATTATTGTTATCATTTTCATTTTTTCCCGATCGTGAACCAAGAGCGGGAAACCAGTACAAGAAACGTCGCACCTGAAACAAATAAAGCTAATCGCACAAAAACTGCACCGTTACGTGAACATTTCTGACACCAGTCGCAATAAGAGAAATTGAAAAAGGGAGAGGGGTGTATATATATATATATATATATATATATATGTATATGTATATATATATATATATGTATATATATACACATATATATATGTATATGTATATTTATAAATATGTATATATATACATATATGTATGTATGTATATATATATATATATATATACATACATTTTCATATACACAAATTGGCAAAAAAAAAAATTCTTGTGCATACTGTGGTGTAGTGCTTTATAGTGTTCTAACATAAGATACTAGCATGACACGTGTTGTAGCGTGCCCCCACCCTCAGTGATGCTTGTAGTACAAGGCCTCTTTGTTACGGTCTACAAGGGCTCATTCATACGTGTACTAGACGTAGCATCGTCTTCGCTCTGCGTAGCAGGAGACAGTTACTCTCACGTCAGTCCATACACGTCTGTCATACTGTGAGCACACAGCGATCCATGTACGCATAACTCACAATAAAGGCGTCAATCATTCTCCCCGTTTCAATTAGTTGCAATTATAACATGGCGCAGTGAGTAGGATTCTTGCAATTGCTTGTAATTGCTTGCAACAGTGAAACATGGGACGATGCAAGAATCAGTGGCGCGTACGGGAACGGCACGCACGTGACCGAAGCACTGACGGAACTAAACGAATAGGCAACAGTGTGTATGCTGGACCGTGAGGTTAGTACCGGCAACAGTGTGCATGCTGGACAGTGAAATGCCGTGCGATAGTGTGACGCGCCCTCGAGAACACGTAGTGGTGCGAACAAAGGGGCCTTTCATCCCACCGCTTCGCCCTACCCGCCGCGAACACAACCCCGTACGGAGCCCAGCTGACTCACGCAGGCCACGCCCACCCAGCCTAAGCATTGGAACAACACCTGTGCTTCCTTGCTGCAATTATGTCATTGCAGGAGGTAGCGACCAAATGACGCTCACACGAGGCATTGATGGTGACAGTCTCGGACATCAAGTAGGATCCGCACGCATGCGACTAATCGGCATACCAAAGGGTTCCCCGCCAGATGCACGCACCCTTGCCTCAATGACCCACCACCCTCCACCCCGACCCCTACATCTTCTCCCGGAAAGGCTTACATCTGCCGCCCCGGTGCCTTCCGGCCAATCACCCTCCACCACCTGTCTGCATACGCATATGTATGCTACCTGACACATGTGCGGACATCAACTCGGCACCTAGGTATCTCGGGGATATCAAAGATCTACTTATAAACGCCTCTCTCTGCGCCGATGTACTTGGTCAACATATTTCACATGCCCCCCGCAACGGGACGCTTCCGGCCGATCGCCCTCCGCCACCTGTCGGCATACACATCCGTATGCTGCCTGACACAGGTGCGGACATCACGGGGATAGGCACTCGGCACCTAGGCACGCTGGTGATATCCAGAGCCAGTACAGCCGCCGCTCTTGGCGCCGACGTACGTGGCCGACATATCTCGCATGCCGCCCGCAACGGAACGCTTCCGGGTTACCTTGACGATCGGGGACAGGGACTGCAACGCCACCATACGGATTTACGAGGAGGTCCAAACACCCTTCCTCTCTTTCGGCTTGTCCATAGTCCCACCCGACTTCCCGGAGCCTGTCCTTGTGGCGACATATGTGAACAGGTGCACCGAACTAACATTGTCCATTGACAGCTCACCGGCCGCCGCTCGCGACTACTTCCTACGGGAATTGAGCGACATGCTGGTCTCCAAGGATGACTCCCTCACCGCCCCTTAGGAAAGATGGTGGGTCTCCCCCCCCCCCCATCATGAGGATCCACCTGCAAGCCGACGCGAAGCCTCTCGCCACCCAAGCACCCAGGCTGATACCGTTCGCATTTCAGGTTCAAGTGAAGGAAAAACCTGACTCAATGACGCAGCAAGGTATAAAAACAAAGAACAGTACAAACGCTGAACAAATCGACTCGTACTACAAGAAACTTCTGAGCTCACCTTCACTCTGGAGCCCCTTCTTCGATCTACTCGTAAAACAAACTAAATATTATTTTACCACAGAATTATACATGAAGTCAACCAACTCTGGAAACTATCTCAATGGTTTAAGTGAGTGCCCTCAGAGAAATAAGGATTCTACCATCGGCACCTACATCCGGAGAGCACTCACCCACTGTAGCACCTGGAAACAAGTACATAATGAAATTGAGAGCTCTACCCAAGTACTTATCAACAATTACTTCAGTGAGAAAGACATTAACTGCCAGACCAAGTAGATAATGGAGGGCTGGTACAAAGGTAAGGGCAAAAATCATAACAAGAAAAAAATCAACATTTACTATAAATCCAAATTTACACCAGCTTACAAAGGAGAAGAACGCATAATGAAACAAATAATAAAGAAAAAAAAATTAAACCAGTCAAACCAGAGAAAATACTAAATTTAGTGATTTATTATAAAAAAAGCCACTTCCTATTTAAGAACAGCCCACACCAATAAAGGAACTTCGGAAATCACATGTCATCTATAGGCTCAAATGTACCCGAGGGAACTCTGAAGCCCTCCCTTCCACCAATATTGGTATGACGACAATGAGGTTACCCGCCGCCTTTCATACCACCTTACATCAGGAGTCCCTAAAAACCACCTGAGAGCTGAACATGCTAGGGTAAAAATACAGAAACATGCTAGATGAAAATACAGATTTTGGATATATGTGCAGACAATAAACTCCTCTCACTCTTAGAGGCATTATGTATCAAATAGTTGAGCCCAAACTTAAACATACAAACAGAGGACCTCAAGACACTCTTAAGAAGCATGCGAGTAACAGCCACTAACCCAAGCACGCAACAACCGGTAGGCGACCGGAAAGTGCTGCGTCCGTGGTCTCGCCTCACGGCCACCCGGACACCTTTCCCCACCCGGAACTGAGTCGGCTTCTTTCAGAGACGTTCTACTGCGGTCACACGAACCTAAGCCATGATGCCATCTCAGCTATGTCAACAACATCTTTCGTTGTTGTTGTTGCATTCATACATTTTTGAGAAAAGGAACAATAGTACTACACACACACACACACACACACACACACACACACACACACACACACACACACACACACACACACACACACACACACACACACACATATATATATATATATATATGTGTATATATATATATACATACATGTATATATATATATAATATATATATATATATATATATATATATATATATATACGGTATACCAATAATGAAAGACCTATTTACATGCATTTGTCATATCATGGGTCATGCTGGTATGTCAGCAAACTAAGTTATGGGATAGAAGCAATAGTAAAGTACAGTCCACAACAACAACGATAACAAAAACAGTGAGAGAGAACACCGGGACACCATAAATAGTGTAAAATCGAAATGGGAGAGTGTTTCTAGTGGAACTCCCCAGGGCTTGGTTTTGGGTCCCTCGTTGTTCATTATGTACATAAGTGACTTGGACAATGGGTTTAACAGTGATGTTAGTAAGTCCGCAGACGACACTAGAATAGGACATCTAATTAGGTCAGGAGATGACGCCGAGATTCTGCATGATGATCTTAACAAATTGGTCATATGGTCGGTGAAATGGCAAATGGACTTCAATGTCTCAAAGTAGAGCGTGTTTAACGTAGGGCTACACAGATATAGCTTAGATAACACGTTCTTAGAGAAAACTGAGTGCGAGAGAGATTTGGGAGTTCTAGTGACTCCTGACCTTAAATCTAGGAAACCGTGCATTAATGCCAGGAATAAAGCTAACAGAGCATTAGGTTTCATTGTTAGGACGGTTACGAATAGAAGTGGAGAGGTACTTATCAAACTCTGTTTAGCGTTAGTTAGACCCATCCTTGACTATGAGGTATAGTTTTGGTCTCCGTCTTATAGAATGGACATCAGTTCACTAGAATCAGTACAGAGGAGAATGATCAAAATGATACATGGGCTCAGAAATTTACCTTACGAGGTGTTTAAGTGGATCAAAGGCTTTAACAAGGGTGACGCAAGCAAGGTCATCACACTGAGACAACAGGGCAGGACTCGCAGTAATGGATTTAAATTGGACAAATTTAGAATGACGAAGGAAATAGGCAATAATTGGTTTACTAATAGGGTAGTCAACGAATGGAATAGACTTAGTAACCATGTAATGAGCGCTGAAAATATCAGTTGGTTTAAGAAACGGTTGCACAACACTATGGATGGGGGTGACAGGTGGTAATGGACATGGAACTGCCTAGTGTAGGCCTTATGGTCTCTTGCAGTCTTATTCTTATGTTCTTGTGTAACAAGAACAACAACTTAAGGTAGAGTTGGCTGTGGAGTCCTGGGGTTACCACCTACCTTAGGTTCGCCTTAGCACTCCGAACCATGACCTGACTGACTGACTGACTGACCTGTCGAAGAGAGACAAAAGAAAGAACCATTAATGTCGAGTTCCTCTGACTCAGTCTTCACCTCGTCCACCTCCTCCTCCTCCTCCTCCTCCTCCTAGTTCTCCATAGATAAATACTTGGAATCTAATCCGCAAATAAAATATTATCCTTTGCAATAAAAGATGTGACAATCAGACTTAATTGCAATTGGATCAATTGGATAGGACAGTGACAGCAGTAGTGTTAGTTCATCTTCTATCGCCTAGTTGCCCTGTTTCCTTAACTGTAGTTTAGTTTAGTTAACACAAACAGCCTAGTTAGGCTCAGTAGGCCTGCTGTTGTTTGTTCTTCCTTTGTGTTCCTTTGTGTTCCTCCACCTTCACTTCTTCCTCCTCCTTTTCCACCTCCTTCACACCCTCCCACACACCCTCCCCCAGCCTTTCTCCTCTCCTCCACTTCCTCCTTTCCCTCCTTTCCCTCTCCTTTTCCACTGCCACTATTATGACTCGTCTCTCCTTACGTTTTGCTTCAGACCTCCCTCTCACCACCGTATTTCTCTTCATTACGCTTGAGGGCTTCTTGAGCGTTCGTTCTGGATGTCGGGAAACATTTCTATTCGGCTGAGGGAAACTTTCTACTTAGCGAAATGGTTAAGTCAGCAACGATTAACCATTTATTCGCTGCCGTCATTTGATTTCCTTTAGCCGATGGACTAAGGTCTTCAAATGATATACGGGTTTACTTCTTCCTCTGTTTCTTTCTCTCTACTTTTTTTTTCTGTATCCTGTTTCTTGTCCACTTGGTCCCCCTCCCTCTTTACCTCCTTCCCTCTCTACCTCCCTCTCTGTCTCCTCTCCTTCTCTTTGTTCTTCCTTTTGTACTTCTTAATTTTCCCTTCCAAAGTCCCTTCTCTTCCTTCCATTCACCTTCCTACTCCTTCTGTCCTCTCTCCCGACCTACTTCTCTTCCTTCGATCCCTACTTCCATCTCTTCACTTTCTCCCTCCCTTCGTCCTTTACTTCGATCCCTCAGCCTTCTCTTCCTCCCTTTATCCATCACCCCACGCCCCATCTTTCGGACTTTCCTCCCTTTACCTCGCTTCCTACCCCCTCTCTCTTCCTCCCTACCTACTTACCTCTCCCCTCGGGTCCTCTCTCCCTCCCTCCCTCCCTCCCCCCCTCTGGCATTCCCCTTCAATCGTTCGAGGTGGCGCCCTTCTACCCCCCTCCCCCCCCCCTTCCGCGTCAACAGCGCCTTTGTTGGAGCAAGTGGTGTCGGTCGGTCGACCTTCGCTCTCGCATCTTCCTTCTCCTCCGCCTAATGACACTTTCCTCTGGCCAAGGCTTCGTTCGTCACTCATCCCCTACTCCCAGTCCCTCTTCCTGATTCCTCTCCTACTCCCAAGCCTTCTTCCTATCCCTTTAGTCTCCTAATCCCAATCCCCTTTCCCTAGCCCATCACAAACTACTGTACTCACAATCCCTCTCCCTAGAACCTGGCTGGCTAGCCAACTCCCACACCCTACCCTACACCCACTTCTCTTCCTTGTGCCTGCTCTGTCTTCTTCTTCTTCCCATTCCCTTTTCCATCTCTAACTTCCCCAACTTCCAATGACTCCCTTACACCAACTTCCTCCCCTTCTTTGAACTCCTTCGAACAGTTGATATCCTTTCTTTCTTCATATTGCCACTCCCTCTTGATCCTTCCCTGTAACAACTCTTTACTCCCTTCTGCTACTCCCATCCCTTCTGTTCATACTCCCACTTTGTTTACACGTACACTCGCCCTCCTAAAAAGCTAACAAGCGACTCACACTTTCTAAATCAATGTGGAGTATTTCCTATCTAACTCAGGCCGTTCCACAGTCTAACCTCTTAAACCTATATACAAGAGCCTTAATTTCCTCTACAAGGAGGGCGGCTGAATCAATGTATACTTTTACCCTGACTCATCGTTGGAAAGAGTGGAAAAAAGGTGAGGGTGGGGAAGTATCTCTGGTCCCCTGGCTTCTCCCCAAAATCAAGCGACGTCATTTGTTTCATTAACGATTTTACTACATTTTGGGGACACCTTGTTCTGGTGGAGCTTGAATTAATCATCTCCCGTGACTTGAGAAACACGCGCACACGCACACACACACACACACACACACACACACACACACACACACACACACACACACACACACACACACACACACACACACACACACACACACACACACACACATACACATACACATACACAGACATACACATACACACACACATACACAGACATACACATACACACATACACACACACACCTCGTGGCGCTGTGGTTAGAGTTCTCCCCTGCCACTACGGCGGGCCGGGTTCGACTCCCGCCCAGGGCTGAAATAATTTCAGTATCGCTTCGTTGCTGGGTGTTACTCCAACTCTCGTGGGCGGGGATTTGGGTGTGTGTGTGCGTGCAAGGTGACAGTATTACCCATAGATCGGTCATACGAGCTCTGAGCTCTCATCCGGGAGGTTAATAACTGTCGATCACGAGTCCAACACGTGATCCAAGACCATGGTGAATCACACACACACACACACACACACACACACAGAGGTACACACACACACACAGAGGTACACACACACACACACGCGCGTGCACATTTTGCTCCTTTCCAAGCCAAACAATTCCATTCAGCATCCATGGAACGACATACTGGCAGGGTGAATTAAGTCTGTCAATCTTAACTTTTAATCTAATACCTTCAGCGAGTAGTCCTCCCCTCAAGTCGATTAATATTGGCGGGTTCACAGGCTTGTTCTATTCGAGCGTAATCCAGTAATCACTGACTATAATTTCTCTTTACAAAACGTCCCTCACCGAGGGTCCTAGCTTGTCCCTTCATAAATCCTTATAATTTCCCAGATTTAGGCGCATGCGCAAGGATGTGCGCAAAGCGCAATTGCGTACCTTTGCGCACTGATGAGTATCAGTTGCGCACTGAGAACGGGATGAGACTGGTAGGTCCGCAAGCAATTAAATCTGACACTGACACAAGCAAGCAACAACTATACACAATGAATTCATCAAATTATACAGTTTTGTTGTAACATGTTGTAGTCCTTATTATCTATTTTGTGTATTTGCTATCCCCGAGTTGAAAACTAAAATTGCATGCCGACACAGTTAAATTTAGCCCAGAAAGTTAAATATTTCAGTGTTTTACAGTAATTATCAAACATGTACGCAATTAGTTTGCGTTTACACATTACGCAAGTTAAACATCGGGAAGTCTTGCGCTCTTGCGTTTGCGAATAGTAGTGAAATAGGGTAATGAGTTTGCGCAAGATCCTTTTTCGTTGTACTGACCTTTACGCAACCTACCCTGGCCAAGCAATTGTTTATCAAACTGCCTCGCCTCGGCGCTCAGATTCTGGCATCATCATAATATTTCTAAGGAACGTCTCGCTCGTGAGAAAGACTTCATGTGCTAATACATGCTTGCACATATTGCATACACGAGATCGTCTAAAGACTAAACAAGATCAAATTCCTTAAGTGTTTCAAATTCATTTCAGGACGCAGTGAGAGGGTTTCATCGAGGCAGAGCTCCACAAAACCGTCTAAAATTCGTTCCCGCACGAATATACAATGACAATACAATACACAATACATGACATTACACTACATAATACATGACAATAAAACAAAACAAAACACAATAGACTAGAATAAAATAAAATGAAATGAAAATAAACTAAGTTATATAGACTAAAAAAAAAGAAATTAAATTTCCCTTCATCTTCACCTTACACGACTTCCTCATCCCGACAGACACATCATCTTTAAAACAGATGAAGAGTAGATTCAGTGATTCACTTAACCTTCCGCAACGAGGATCATCTGATTCCTTGCTCCTTGACGTCGACAGTGGTTTTTTCCTAGCTGAATAGACAAAAGCTTAAATCCTCTGACGTCTTGGCCAGATTTCCGTTTCCGATTAGCGTCTCAGGGTGGCCTCCGGTTCAATTAGGACAAGGACGTTTAACATTTTTGTTTTGTAATACACAATTTTTTTTGAAGGTGATGCTGTGTTCTGCATTAATAATTTTCTTGGAGATACTTTCTAAAGATCTCACTAATCGCCGTGTAGCAGGGTCTACACTCTGTAGAACTCGTGCGTAGGTGGACATATTCTCCGATCCGGATTTCGGCTCAACTGAGTCTTCTTCAGGGAGTGTGTCAAATGTCACCAGAGTGCGATATTTGACCACGCGATATTATAAGACTAGGGGAGATCACATAATTTTTGTTTTGATTAACTTCAGGCGATTCCATTTAGCCTTGAGACAGCTCTGGTCCGGCAGACAACAAGTGCGCCCAATGGAACATCATTCTGTGACTCTTTCTTCATCCTCTTAGCATTCACTCCTTAAGCACTCTCCACCACTTCTTTACTGGTCATTTCCTTCTCCCTCTTCAAGTGAGAGGTGAAATGTCGGACTTGAGGGAAGTGACTAGCGGGGCACCACAGGTTCTGGCGTCTGTAATATTCCTCCTGTATATCAGTGATAAAATTAATAGATAGACATCTATGCAAATTTATTTGCAGACGATGGTAAGACCATAGAAGTGGAAAACGAAGAAGATTTTAAACTTCTACAGGATGACCTGAGTAAAGTTTATGGATGAAGGAACCAGGAGTGGAAAATTAATTTCATTACAAAGGAATGCAGAATCTTAGATTTGGATAAAAAAAAAAAAAAACGAGAAGATATGAAATGAGAGATGAATTAATACAGAAAATTAAAAACAAAAGATAAGGATTTACGGGTTTTAATCTGACATTGCCTATTGCTGGAAAGAGAGTACCAGGAGACTTATAATTTGCTGAATAATATAAAAATGGCGTCCCATTGCATGGATAAGGACATAATAAGTACAAGGGCAACAACTCAAATAATCACAAGCATGAATGATAAGACACATAACGAAAGGCTGAAAATTTGTGACTTCACATATTGGAGGAGTGAAGAGAATTGGCGTGATGATTATATTTTGATCAGAAATGGCATAGAAAAATATGGGTATAGGAGATCTACTGGTATGGGATGAAAAATCAACAAGAGATCATAGTGTAACAAAAAAGCAAGATTCCTTAAAAGATATTTGGGAATACGGCTTTCCAAATAGAAGCGTGCGTTTTCAGAACAAGTTAGATGAAAATATAATCCAGGGCAACAACATAAATTAATTCAAGGCGAAGTTTGATTGGTGAAGACATAGAGATGGAACCCAATAAGCACAGCATTTGACGAGTTAAACATCATGTAAGGACGGAGCCTTTATTTGTGTGACGTTTCGCTTATTACAGCTTTTTTAAGTACATAGTTCTGATACACATGCTTGAAAAAACTGTAATAAGCGAAACGTCGTACAAATAAAGGCTACGTGCTCACATGGTGTTTAACTTGTCAGTCTTGTCGGCAACTGCTATTTTCATTAAAAAAGCACAGGATTTCTATGTCGTATACTACAACTAGGTACAATTAAGTAAATATACATTTAAAGCTCTTCCAATGTTATCATCAACCTGTCTACCACTAGAAGCACCGTTTTGCTTATTTCTCTGTAGCAGTGTTGCCAAATGTTATCAATTTTATTTTCTTCCTGTATTATATCACATCAATTAGTGAATCACCAAACATATATCAATAAACCAATGAAAAACAAATAAACAAACACACAAATGAATTAATAGATAACTTTTTAAATAGAGAAACAAATATATAAATCAATAAATAAATGAATTAGGTAAATTAATAAACAAACAAACAAATTAAGAAATAAAGAAATGAATTAGGTAAATAGATAAACATATAAATAAATAAATAAATAAAAAATGTACAAAAGAAAACAATTCATCATCCTTATTTGTATACGCAGTTGGGTGTCAAAAAATATGTTTGAGAGAAAATCTTAGATAGAGAAACAAACACATAAATTAGTAAGTAAATGAATTAGGTAAATGAATAAGCAAACAAACAAATTAATAGATAAAGAAATGAATTAGTTAAACAAATAAATAAATGAATAAATAAATATATAAATGAATAAATAAATAAAAAAAATACAAAAGAAAGCAATCTATTATTCTTATTTGTATACGCGGTTGACAGTGCCAAAAAATATGGTAGAGAGAGAAAAAAAGAAAATCCAAATCTTCTGACAAGCCAACTCGTCAGACGCTTTCGTCATCCCCACTCTCCTACTTCGATACGTCGTCCAACCCAACTCCGAAGGGGCTCAGTGCATCTTTGGACACAATAGAATGATGCTCGCAACCTCCACCACCACCTCTTCCTCCCCCTCCTCCTCCTCCTCCTCCTCCTCCTCCTCCTCCTCCTCCTCCTCCTCCTCCTCCTCCTCCTCTTCCTCCTCCTCCTCCTCCTTCTACTCCTACTACTGTATCGTTGCACAACCTCCATGGTTAGCATCCAATGTAGGAACCTACAAGGACGCCAACCCAAGCATTTCAATGTCGGACGAAGCTGGCCAAAAGCACACCCAACAGTCAGTACCCATCGTGATTCCTAGACGTAGTTCTCGCAGATATTGTTTGTGTAAGTATATTTTGAGGCGTATTTTTTTTTTACGCTTAAACGATACACTACTACTACTACTACTACTACTACTACTACTACTACTACTACTACTACTACTACTACTACTACTACTACTACTACTACTACTACTACTACTACTACTACTACTACTACTACTACTACTACTATTGTCGCCTCTAGCTCGCCCCTTTCTCCTTCCATTCCCTCCCTTTTTCTTCCTTCTCTTGTCTTTTCTCTTCCTCTTTCCATTGTTGTCGTCTTCTGTTATTTTTTCCTCCCCTTGACCCGTTAACCTCTCCCCTCCGCCTCCCTTCCCTCCACTTCCCTCCCCTCCACTTCCTCACGGGAGTGGAGGGTTTTCTTGCTTTCCTTTGCTTTTCTCCTGATCCACTTTCTTCTCCACTCCAAAATTTCTTCTCTCCACTGTGGTCCCTAATTCCTCATCTTGTTTTCACGTTCTCCTTCCCTTTTCCTCCTCCTTCCTCCCTCTCCAGTTTTTGATTCATCTCTTCCCTAATCTCCTTTCTACTCCTCGATCTCGTTTCCTCAGCTTTCTTTTTCTATTTCTCCTCTTCCTCCTCCTCCTCCTCCTCGCCTTCTTCATCCCTTTCTTCTTCCTCCTCCCTTCCTGTGCCTTCGTCTTCTCCATCTCCTTCCTTAGCTTCGTCTTCCTCACGTTTTCCGGCGTCACGTGGTTATCCAGTTGTTCATTTTGTTTAGACCAGTGTTTCCTGAACTTTATTCGGCCATGCCCCACACCTCTAGAATCCCGATGTCCCCCCATGTGGTGATATATAATTCTTATTTAAAAAAGATGGAAAATACTTTGAATTAAAATTAATCATTGTACTTATATATCATAAAAGTATTGTTTTAATGCCATGAACACAAAACATACGAAGGATTGAGAAACTTTTCAAAATGAAATTCCAAAATTATTTCAAAATGGAAGTAATTCGCCAGGTGGCAGTGCAATCGGGGATGATTTGAAAATCAAAGACAGAATGATGAATGAAATAAAAGTGTGATTGCTACATTTTTATTTATTGGAATGTTACGGCTAATAGGTCACAAGAACATAGACTTTGATTACCAAAACACCTAAAAATCAAACTGCTCCCCTAAAAAATCGAATTGCCCCCCTGTGGGACATACGCCTCACGTTGGGTACAACTGGTTTAGACGGAAGAAAAGGTTACACCAAACCTTTCCTCCTTCTCTCCTTTAACCCCCCCCCCTCCCTACTCCTGGCCCTCCTTTCCATAATTCTTCATCTTACTCCGTCTTCCTTCTCCCCTTCTTCCTCCTCCTGCTGCTCCTTATCCTTCTCCAGCTCCTCCTCCTCTTCCTCCTCCTCCTCCTCCTCTTCCTCCTCCAGCTCCTCGCAACTCCCTCATCCCTTCTACTTGCTGCATCTTCCACAAGCTAGCCGGCTCTTCCCCTCCCCTTCCATCTCCTCCCCTCTCCCACCCTCCCTCCCCCTCCCCTCCCCTTCCTTCTCCTCCCCCTCCCTCCTCCCCTCCTTTCCCCCTCCCCTTCCCTCTCATCCCCTTTCCCACCCTCTCTCCCTCCTCCTCCCCTCTCCTTCCCTCTTCCACCCTCCTTTCCCCTCTCCTCCCCTCTCCCACCCTCCCTCCCCTTTCCCTCCCCCTCCCCTCTCCCACCCTCCCTCCCCTCCCCTCCCCCTCCCCCTCCCCCTCCCTTCACCTCACCTTCCTTTCCTCCCTTCCCCTCTCGAACCTTTCTTCACTTTACGAGGAGTGGGGTGCCCTGCCCTCGGCTTAAAAAGCCGAACGTGATGATGTGATAATGAAGATGATGATGATGATGATGATGACGATGATGAACAGGATGAGGACGGGAGGAGGAGGAGGAGGAGGAGGAGGAGGAGGAGGAGGAGGAGCAAGATGAAGTGGGCCCATAGGGGTCCGAATATTCAGGTAAGAGCAAGAATACATACTACTGGTAGAGGGCACACTCCTCCATCCCTTTTTGAGACGAATAAAATCACATGACGACAGTTTGAGGAAATGGCTACAAGCAGCTCAACCCGGCTGAACGTTAGATCGATTTAGATTTGATGATTTGACGTCGACAAACACTCCAACCAAATAAAATCTCCCGGCGGCAACGACAGTGAATATATACAAAATAAATAAATAAATGAATAAATAAATAAATAAATGAATAAATAAAAATAAAGAAATAAATAAACAAATAGATCAATAGATAAATAAATGAATAAATAAATAAGTAAAAAATTCAATTCTCTAGCGTTGTGTGTACTTGACTCTTGGAATTGTTATGACTCCCAGCAGACGCTTTCATTTAAGCGAGGGAGAGCCCGTACAGATATCCCCTTCTAAAGGGTCGAAAGCAAGTTGAGGAAGGCAAGGATGGAGAGGGAAAGAGAGAGAGGGAGACTATAAAAAGAGAGGAAAAGAAGAGACAGAACGAAAAAGAAGAGAAGGAAGAGAAGACGAAGAGGTGTTGGAGCACAAAATGGGACGGGCAGAGGAAAGGCGGGAAAGAGATCTACGGGAAGGGATATTATGGAGTGGGAGACGAGGAGGAAGAGATGGAGGAGGAGGAGGGGAAGGAGGGAGAACGGCGGTTTAGGCTTAGGGGAGGATGAGGAGGTAGAGGGGGAGAGGGTTACTCGGCCGAACCCAGCAACGAAAAATGTCGATAATTTGAATTGAGTGAAAGGAGAGGATCGTAGGGAGAGTGTGCCGTTATTTTCTGTTGGAATCTGCTAATATTTATTTGTTTCCTATTTTTTTATTTATTTCATCTGCCCATTTATGCTTATCTATCTTTTCTTGTTATTCATTTCAATTATCTATCTATTCATTTATCTATTTATTTATCTATTGATTTTTCTATTTATTTAGCATCATGGTGCAAAGGTAAAATCCGCACGATGTGTTCCCTCCGGCTGAAAGGCAGAGTTGAAGGTTGGTCAGATTGGGAAAGAATCAAACCAAAGCGTAATTTCAATACGTGCTCAGCCATGGACTCAGGCAAGGAAAATAATTCCTTTCTTTCCCCAAGACCTCTTGGAGTCCTCAGAAAGCCATGAAGGTATAGTAAAGGGGATCTCTACAAAGAGGAAACAAGTCCCGAACTAGTATTTCACTCACTCTCTCTCTCTCTCTCTCTCTCTCTCTCTCACACACACACACACACACACACACACACACACACACACACACACACACACACACACACACACACACACACACTATTGATAGAGAGGATCTAATAAAATGGGATAGTAGAAATACAAGAGGACACGGAAAGAAAATCAAGAAAGACAGTTGTAAAAGAGACCTGAAAAAGAACAGCTTTCCCCACAGGGTAATTTGGAACAAGTTAGATGAGAAAGTGGTGTGTGCAAAAACAATACATGGGCTTAAAAACAGTCTAGATAAAATGAGATATAAAGACGGGACACCACGAGCATAGCTCCCCTTCCCGTAAAATACAACTAGGTAAATACACACACACACACACACACACACACACACACACACACACACACACACACACACACACACACACACACACACACACACACACACACACACACACACACACACACACACACACACACACACACACACACACACACACACACACACACACACACACACACACACACAGTATCATAATGACAGCGTGGATGTCACATCATGTTAACCACTGACGAGATACATTAAAGCTTCGCAAATTTCAAACAAACGCTCTGTGGCCATTACTTTTGTTGATCTGCATCTACGAACGTGCGCATACGTTCGTAATCATAAGTTCGCTGGTGATGACGTCATGATCTGTCTGACCATGACGCGGAGACAAACAAAATGTTTTCTTCTTTTTCTTTTAATGATTCAAGACTCTAATAGAGAACGAGTTCGATAAGCAATAACAAGACAGAAAAGTACCTTGGATTTTGAAAGTATGTATTTTATTTTAGGTTAAGACATGTTTGTATGTCTAATGATGAACGGGGATTAAAAAGTAAAGTAAGAAAGGGCATAGGACGGGGAAGAGAAGCGATCTGAAGAGAAAGACGACGACGACGACGACGACGACATCGGGAAGGAGAGAAAGAAAAAATGTGACGACAGATGTCTCGCGCGAGGCAGGATGGCGCCAATGTGCCCTTCTTGCCCTCAAGAGCAGAAGTGACAGCTGACTGACGCCTCAGAGGGAAGCTGCTCCTGCTGCTCCTCCTCATGTCAATACAGCCGATGCAGCTGCAGTTTAGCTGTTGCAGAAGCAGAGTGATTTGACTTTGGTCTCTACGGAGACAAATAAAACAGTCCGAAGGAATCCAGAACAAACAGAGGAGTGACTACGCTCTGTATTCATACTCGTAGTGTAAATGTGTAGGAGTTTTCCCTCAAACATGCTTCATTGAAGTGAATGGCAAAACATCTTGGCGTTCTTTTCTATCTTAAATTATTCTTACCTTCTGTAGGTAGTGATTCTAGTGTTTCTACGTATGTCATAATTTAAGAGAGAAAAATACAAGAAGCTTTGGCGTAATAAGCTTGCCATTTACTTCAGTATGCATATTTTGTACATGCATGCACACACGCACCCGCCCACACACGCACGCACACACACACACACACACACACACACACACACACACACACACACACACACACACACACACACACACACACACACACACACACACACACACACACACACACACACACACACACATATATATATATATATATATACATATGTATATTTGTGTGTGTGTGTATTTATATACATATATGTAGGTATATATATATATATATATATATATATATATATATATAAATATATA